>NC_081186.1:225101-553568 GCF_029867415.1 Vicia villosa
CACGCATAAACCAGAGCTGAAACACTAACCAAAAAGTGAGCAAAGACTAGGTAATAATAATAATATTTATACTCAAAACACACAAAAACTATTGCTATGCTTATAATATCTTAACGCCAATCCCCAGCAACGGCGCCATTTTGTTAGAAAGTATAGGATAAATATTTCTAGTATCGTCTCCTCAGGGATTGATGCGATATTATCGCCGTTCTACAGCTTAGTGTATTTTGAGTTAAGATTCTGGATGTTTTTAGTGTCATAAAAATAAATAGCATGAAAAGAAATTAAAGACAATAACTTAGGTTTTAAAAACGGTTTGGTAAAACTGTGTCAAGATTAGTTTTCGTCAGCTTGCTTTTGTATATACTCTGATGATCATGTATATGAACATATCAATGATTAATACAATCACGTATCCTCTCGATACTGTTTATCTCTAAAGCAGTGTCGTGATTGTTATTATATTAACCGTCAGATGATCTCTCATGCCGACAGTTGACATAATAACCTTTAAAGTTTGATACAAGTGATTATCAACTCACAAATCTATCTCTAGAGTTTGATTGTTGATAGATGAATACCCTTTTGGTCAAGATTTGAAACATATCTCTCAATAGTGTATCAAAACAACATATAAACATGAATACAAAGATATTCACCATATATTAATCACCAACAAGGTTCATATACAAAAGATCAAGCTAAATACATACTCTACAAGCTAACTACCTCTAATCTTGACACATGAGAAGTTTAGCTATCCATAGCTTCAACAACAAACATCAATGCAAGACCTCCTAGCATAGAAATTCAAAGATGATGAAGAAAAATGCTTGAGAAATCTTGAATATGGATGAGTTTTTCTTTCTTCTCTTCTTGCCCTACAGTGTGTGTGTTGTTGGAATGAAAAGATAATAAGATAAGATCCACAAAATATCTCTAAGTGCCTAAAAGTAGCCACTTGAAAAAGTACCGCCGCTTAGCGCCATGACGGCCGCTAAGCGGTCATCACAAAATATTTGCTTCCACGCTGGAGGCCGCTAAGCGGGATGAGGCCGCTTAGCGGAACTTGCTGAACACAAAATTGTCTCTCGCCACTGGAAAGCGCGCTTAGTGGCCGCTGAGCGGTCCTTGCTGAACAAAACTTCTTCCCTTGGCCTCCAAACTTGCTCCAAATTGCCTCAATACCTCCTAATACTTCCCAAAATGCATAAAACCTACAAAAAGCAAAAGAAAAGCTTAAAAAGAGTATATTTACTACCAAACTAAATGTTATTTATTTACACGATATTAAACCGTAATTAAATGGAAAGAGTTGAGAAAAATTATCAAAATACCACAAAAGTTTATCAACAAATATCCACATTTTGGATTCTAACACTTGACCAAACTTTGCATGATTAATCAGTAAAGTCGAATTCTGTTGGTTTACTAATTAGCTGAATTGTTTTGCAGATATGCTCAATATGGTGATGTTTATCCGAAAATAGATGTATATGCTTTTAGAGTTGTTCTTTATGAACTTATTTCTACAAAGAATGCTGTTATGAATACACGTGAAGAATCAGTTACTAAATCATTTCTATTTTAAAGTTTGGAATCATTTCTCTTAGAAACTTTCTTGAAGGTTATCTGAAAGCTACTATACTCAAATTTTGAAACAAGAATTTCTAAAGATGTGGTGAATGTTTGAATTGCAGATGGCAGAACTTGGAAGAGCAATGGGATTCAAACCAACACCATTTGGTTGGTGGTACTATAATTGTTGCTCGGCATGCAATCATTCTAACAAGAATCCTGCCATGCCTTTTCAATGCACTTGTGGTGGAAAGGATGTTACAAAAGTAACAAAGTGAGTTTTCATATTCCATTTCTACATACTTAATATACTTTATTTCATTTGTCAGCAAAATCATAACTAAGATATTCAGAGTGCAACCTTTGCTGCAATATGTCTATGTTGCAGGCATGACAAGCATTCTCTTGATTCTGTTATGAAAAAACGGTGGTTTTACTCAATTAGTAGTGTTTCTGACTTAGTGATATTACATATTTAGTATTTTCTTCATTGTCTCAACTTTTATTGAATGTTTGACACGTTTACATACTTACAATCTTGCTAATAACATTGTATCCTTTATTTTATTTGAAGATTTAAAATTGAAATTGAATTCCAGTACGACGGTCATGCCTACAGCTTCATGTTTTAGAACAAAGATTGTGTCTTGATTGTTGGAATGACGGGTGCAAAGTTGAGAGATATCATGAAGAAAGTAAGCACACTCTTTGGTTGTAATAACATCAAAATCCCTAAACTATAACTCTTATCCATTTAACACATTTCTATATCTTACTTTTACTTGTACATTAGTGAGGATCATCCTCAAATCTACCCTATCAACCTTGATAGTTTATTCGACAAAGAGTAAGATAGTCTTCCACATCATTTGAATGTGTTAGCATTTTCAATCCATAGTGTACTAATGATGAAACAATTCCATTCCAGTAACAAACTTCAATGTTTTGTAACATCCCACTTCATTTTGAATTTGAATGTCTTAACAATCTATGAATTGAGCTACTTTCCATTTGCAATAGTGTTTATTTATGTCAACATATTGCATATTTACTTTTATGTCAATATGTCTTAACAACCTAATGAAACAATTCTAATGTTTGAATGAGACTTGTGTTATTCACTCTGATCTACTAAGGTATCAAACCTAACGATGAATGAGTCTGACATTGAAAAATCCTACTATTCAAACATGTTATGAACACCACATATTTACTCTTTCTACAGCCATATCCTCTTTTACAAACACAACAAATTCCATATTTAATGGTTCAGCATGACAACTATACAAAAGCTAATAATACATGTTTACAATCTAAAGATACATTCCAACAATGTTCCATGTTTACTCTTTCTACTATCTATCATTCCAACTAATGATACATTCCAACAATCTTCCATGTTTACACTTTATTTTGCATATTTTTGTAATTCCAATTTGTGTAAATACAATTTAGTTGGCTTGGAAGAATATATACTGTAACGAAAGAATATATATACTGAAATATTTATAATTCCACTTTACCATTTGTGTAAGATCAAATGGATACATTACTATTTCGAAAAAGGATGCATCTATTTAAACATTACTATGTGTACTCCAAAGAGTTTTCACTTTCTCATTGTTAGAAGAAATATATATTTCATTGAATTCCAATTTGAACTGAACCGATTTCCCTCTTTTCTGCCTATATCCATCACTTGTAATCATGTTTTCCATATGTCTAATCATAATATTAATTATAATGACTGTTCAAATTTCATATCAATCTGCCTATCATCTTTCCTAGCTATTGAACTGTTATTCTTACACCAAGCCAAAGGTAGCTGGTCCCTCTCCTCCTTTTTGTCTTTCCAGTACAAAAGCAATGACTGGATTCAGCATGGTGTCACCTACATCCAGAGTAGGATGACATTTCCAATACAAAAGCAATGACTAGATTCAGCATGGTGTCACCTCCATCTAAAGTAGGATGGCCATAATCTAGATCATTTTATATTATGATTTTTCCACGATTTCAGCTGGTTAATAGGCTGCATTTGCAAAAACTATATTATAACAGCTACATTTTTAAGTTGCATTTCTATATTACATATTCAATTTCTATGTATATGACAAACACTACATTTCTTACTACAATCCTACTATTTCAATTTTGAATAAGAAAATATACAAACAAGTATATTTCAACTTTTTACTTCAGTAGAAATATATAGTTGATAGGCAGGCCATAATTATTACTATTTCAACCATGTAGTGTGTCCTAACAAATTACTTACCACCGCCAAAGCACTTTCCACACAAGTAGAACAAATTTTACCTCAAACAAGTGAAACTTTCTACTTCCGTAAAAATTATATTTTTACAAAATCATTGTATCATTTTCTTTATCCATACCCTTTCTCTATCATTTATTTACCTTGCAGTTTCATCTATTCTACTATGTGAATGTCATGACGTTAGTGCAGTTTCAAAACCTTTTTTATTAGGAAATTTCTTTATAAACCCCCAACCTTCTTGGTCACCCGCGGCGAAAATCCCAGAATGCCCCTATATTTTGGAAATGCATTTCCGAAATCACTTTTTTTTTTTTTAAAATTGATTTCGGAATTGCACTTCCGAAAACACTTTATTTTTATGAAAAAAAGGTGTTTTCGGAGATGCATTTCCGAAAATACATTTTTTTCCAAAAAAAAAGAGGTAAATTCGGAGATGCACTTCCGAATTCACCCTCTTAGAATATTTCGGAAGTACACTTCTGAAATATTGTCTGATACAGAAAAAAATCAAGGTGAATCAATTGTATTAATAATATAATTAATTTGTATTAATTAAAATTATATAATTATCAAAATAAGTAATAATATAATCAAGGTGAATCAATTGTATTCAATTATATTTATGTCTGCCAATTACTAATTCTTTTCATTTTGGTACTTTAATTCTATCCATAAAACTTTAAACTAGTAACAAACCCGTGCATACGCATGAGTTCTGGTCTAGTACGCACATTTGTTTACATAATATATTTATTTTAAATAGAATATGAAAAAAGAAAAAAAATAGATCAATAACTGATTTTTTTTCGTATATAAAAATGTTTAAATTTATAATAGATTTTTTTTCCTGTATACCATTTTTGGATCATAAATACCATCAACTACCTAACTAAAAAATAAACATACCACCAAACACCCTAAATTACCCTTAATGACAAAAATTATTACCCTTAAAAAAGCACTTTTTTGTAATTTGCTAAATCAAAGTTTTAGTCCCACCAATTACATTTCTCCATTCCTCCAAGTGGTACTCCCCTTCCAATATTCCTATTGGGTGTTTCCTAATATCCATTGGACAAAAAATTTTCTATTCTCCACTCATTTTGAATTTTGAATGTTGTGTACATGTCTCTCTCTTCTCGTCTCTCTTTCCCTCCCCCAACCCTAGCAAAACAAATACTTTCCCTTTCATCATTGTGCATCTCTCATGCTTTTCACCGTCGCCCCCTTTCTATCCTCAAACCCTAAATGTTCTGTCCCCCCTTTCCCCCTTGTCTTAGTTTCTCATTCCTTTGCGCTGCTCAAGATTTATACATTTATCAATAGTCGGTTGGCTCAGATGAAGAAGATGATGATGGATTTGAAGGAAAAAAAACTCAGAGGTTGGATTGTGTAGGGCATGTACATATTGAAAAACACAGGTAAATGAATGATGGGTTGGTTGCAAAAACATGTTCATTCCTCTTTATCGGTTCTCCATATCTTTGTTGTATTTTCATGTTCGGTTAGTTGCTCATTGATTCTGTGTTCAAATTTCTTGAGCTTTTTTATGGTTTTCATTGTGTTGTTAGCTTCTTTTTCATTTGCAAGTTCAACACATACAGCCTGAAACATTGTAGATGTTCATTATGCTGATAGATTAATCGACACTTTTGTAAGAGTTTCATTGTTTTGGATATAAAATCCTTTGAAAGACAACCTAAAACATAAAAGTTCTTCTTTTTAATAGTTTTTTTTTAATTATGCTTATGTGTTCAAATTTCTTGGCGTCTCTCATCCGAATCGTGATTCTCGAACAAATTCCTCATATTCGGCGAAGCTTGCATCTGAAAGATTTTTCTCTGTCGTCGGAGGTAAAAGGGTCTCTTTATTGTTCTTTTTCATAAACTGAAAGTGTTGCACAAATTTTAATTTCATAATGGTTATATGCATTTGCAGACTGCAGAAATTGAAAGAAGAATAGAATAAGAAACAAAAGCTGAAAAGCATATTCAGAAACTTCAACTACTAGGTACATTTTATCGACAGTTTTCTTTTAATCTTAGTCTTGTATGCTTAATGTTTCAGTAAGACACTTTAAAGGTGAAATTCATCGATTATGAAATCTACAATGCATGAATAATGGCCCTTGCCAGATTTTGAAGAAATGTCTATCATTTATAAGTAGTTTCTGTTGGAAATTGAAGTGTTTCCAAACAGTGGATGCTGTGAAGTAGCCTTACAAATCAATTGACTTTTATGTACCTTTATTTAGAAAAATAGAAAACGGTCACCTTTGCAGCTTAAGGTATTGGACTATAACATGAAAAAAGGTTATTCAACCTTTGATTTTGAGGATTACTTGATGAAGTTGGTCTATGCTGCAGAATTAAACATGCTTTCATTCAATTTTGTCCTACAAGTGATGGCTTCTAGATTTACAACATTCAATTCACTCAACAGTTTCATTTGCTTTTATGTTTCTTTGATATCATGCATATTCTTGTATTCGTTGTTCAATGTTGTTATATATGAATTTCCTTTCAATTACCAATGTCTTCCTTCAGTTATGTAGCAAAATTTTTTTGCTGCAACTTAACCAATCTAAAATTCGGTTATACACTATTTAAAATGATATCACCGAAACTGCTCTCAACTTATAATTTATCATGTCATACATTGTTGTTAGATAAATTTAATTTGCTTAAAAGTTAGAAAGTTATACTGATACATTTGGCCAACCTTTTTGTAATGACTTTTCCAATTACTTGGAATTCATACTTTCTGTTTTGGACAACATTATTTCATTTGCTTATTTAAAAACTTTGTCTCATTGCTAGCATTAACTCTTTTGACTATAGATCTCATTGAACTTTTAACAATTATAGGTCAATGTCTTATTTTTACTGATACGAATCAACATTTTTGTGACCTCTGTATTAGCAGTTTTTCACAGTTTCAACCTGTTTTACAAGGCACCAACAATATCATCAAATATTAACTGGAAACATGAATTACCATCCTTTAATTTTGTTAATTTCATTTTTATAACCATCCTTCTTAATTATACAGTAACTGCTTACTCTTTTTTTGTATATGTTTTAGTAGTCCTTCATTTTGTAAGTTTCATTACTATTGCTATGAATAGCTATCAAGAAAAATACATGAAAATGACTAACATCTTTGTGTAACTACTGTTTTGTTAACTTCTTTTTCACTACTTTTTTATGGCCATTTTCTACAACAATGGTATGAAAAGTGTAATGAAACAGTTAATGATTCAATAAGTTAGTCTTACTCGTATCTTCTCGATGAATCTTTTGAATGTGATTCCTCTTTACTTGTCGGAGATGGCACCAACGCACAAAACATTTTATTATCTACATGGAAACAAGTATGTATCACAAAACATTTTTTTGTCTATTCCTTTCTCTGGTATTTTGGATTTGTTTTCAATTTTGATTGATCTATTTGAATTTATCGATTTGTTAGGTGCATATCACTCAAGGGGGTTATGAAGGAAGAGCAGTATTTCGATATGTTGAATGCATTTATTCACTTGATTCAGTTATTTCTACATTTCAGCGTGATACCAAATACTACTACAGAATTGGAAGTGGTGATTCTTCTCGAGATTTTTCATTTTAAGCATCTCCCAAAGTTGAACCACATGTCAGTTACAAATTTGGGATCATTGGTACGCGTTCTCTGTTTTCCCACATATGTCCTTCTACTTTATAAACTATTATCTATCAATTTGTAGACAATTATTTACATGGTCGAGCATGATGTTGGACATGGATCATTTGGTATAGTTTTCAAGATTAGTCCCTTCCCTGTTCTTTCATTTCCACCTTTTAATTGGATACGGTTCGAATTAAATTGATGTTTATTGTATTCTTTTTCATTTACCATGCATGCAAATTGCTTGAAGACAGGAGAAACTATGGCTGTAAAGAAGGTTCTTCAACATTGTTACTAAATTTATACATTTTTTCTACAGATTTGTGCATTTAGTGGATTTTTTTCTATGGTGTGTGAGGTTGCAATTGCAACTTTTACTAATTAGTTGGTGTAAAAATAACTTATGCTATGCTCATAAGTTGTCTTTTAGCTTATTTTGATAAGAATTACGATTCCCTCCTATGAAAATAATTTATGCTATGCTCATTAAGTTGTCTTTTATATGAATTAGAAGATTTCATTGTCTAGAAAGTTGATTTGGTTATGTGATGAACTTAAATGAATCACAGGTTCTTGTTTTTATAATGTAGATACTACTCCGTCAAAGAAGCTGAAAAAGACATTTCTAAGGATTTCTATACCGTCGGATTCTGTCCTGGTTCCATTGTGTACTTTTTGTATGATGTTTCTAAAGGTGATATCAATGACGATCACCCATACCTACTAAAATAAGTGATGTCTTTGAATAGTACTTATGATCAAGGTCAGCCATCAGAGTCATTACAGTTTGAACGGATGTCTATTGAGCATGTCGCGCGAGCTTCTTCTGTTGAAGAACGAAAACCTGCTGAAAAAATATTGTTAAGCCAAAGTGGTTGAGAATATGATATCAATAGTTAAGTTAAGTGGTTAATTAATGGAGGGAACTTGTTCTGTGTACGAATGGTTTTTGAGTTTTTGGTATCATTATAATTCAGATTCTAGAAATAAAGTATTACTTAACTACTCACTAATGTGTCTCTTTCAAGATTATATACTTTCTACTGGCCTTTTTTACTATGTTTGGATCCAATTTTACAACAATCCAAATAATTGCAACTTTGAGAATGCAATTAAAACTTTTTTGTTGGACTTCCTGCCTCAAAAAATGCATCTCATAATGGTTTTGTACCGTCATCTGATTTCGTGATATAACATCTAAATATAGTTCTAAGATCAAAGGAAGTGTTAGAATAAGGGAATAACTTCTAATTTGTTACTATGGTTTCTAGGAAGTAAAGTTTTGTCTAACATCTGTTGAGATGATGTGTAATATTATTAAAGGGTATTAATAAGTAAAGTGAAGAAATAATTTACTTTACTTGTATGATGTGAATAAATGCAAATACAGCTTGAATTTGTGCCACTATGACAGTCCCGGATTATTCTATATTCATTTTTCTCAAGTGACATACATGACAATATTAGTATTTCTATTTATCACTATGCTTTTATGTTTTCTGTTTTTGATAATGTCAACCATGCCTTACACATACTTATATTTATATTTTCTGTTTCTCATACAAGCTGCCTACTTACATCTACTCATATCAATATATATATATATATATATATATATATATATATATATATATATATATATATATATATATATATATATATATATATATATATATATATATATATATATATAAGCTGCCTACTTACATCTACTCATATCAAAAATTAAAAACAGAATATATAATGAAACTATAAGAAAATATTGATGCAACCTTAATTACCTTTGATATAAGAAAAATATTTGGATTGACTTAGTATTGCAGTTGGATTTTGGGAGAGAAGGTTTCAATTTCTGGTTTTGGGGAGAAGCTTTCTGAAACGAAAATGGTTTTGGGAGAATTGCTTTCTGAAACGAAGGTGTGGTGGAGTGAAGTGAATTGTTTTTATTAATACACAATGTAGCGACGTTAATTTCACCTCGCTATTTGCCACGTGCAAAGCACGTCGCAACAAGCAAACGGTAATATTGAATTAATGTCTCTGCCATAAATGCTGTCACCTAGTCATTTTAGTGGAACGTTGTAATTTCTTTTTAAATGTTGCGACGTGTTTATAACGTCACAACTGAATTTTTTAAAATTTGAATCTCCCCCTATGTGAACGTTATAGCTTTTTAAATTTTAATTTATACATTTAATGTAACGACGTGTAATCCACGTCGCAACTTTATTCACGTAACCCAGCGTCTGACTCCCCATTACTTTATGTTTATAAAGTTATTTTAAATTTAAAAACATGTTGCGACGTGGTTGTCACGTCGCTAGAGGCAATAATTACCCACCTGACTTCCACGTCGCTAATTTATGTCGCTGGGGAGGAGTTTTTTTGTAGTGTTTTTTCATTCATAATTTTTTTAGCTTCTATTTTTTATTACATTTTTTTAGCTTCTATTATTCACATATTTTATAACAAAATTATATTTTATATTAAAAAATCTTACTGATCTGAGTGTTTTTACGGGTACCAGACATTTTTTTATACATTCAATTTTTTTACGGGTACCGAAAACTTTTATATACATTCAATTATTATTTTTTCATGGGTACCAGACATTTTTCAATATATCTTCCTCTACTCCTAATGAATTAATGTATCTTCCTATCTTTTATTCTTATTTCAAATATTATTTTATTTTTTAAATTAATAAGATTTCTCTTTAATTTTTCTCACACTTTTTTTATTCATAATTTTTTTTAGCTTCTATTTTTTATTACATTTTTTTAGCTTCTATTATTCACATATTTTATAACAAAATTATATTTTATATTAAAAAATCTTATCTGAGTGTTTTTACGGGTACCAGACATTTTTTTATACATTCAATTTTTTTACGGGTACCAAAAACTTTTCTATACATTCAATTATTATTTTTTCACGGGTACCAGACATTTTTCAATATATCTTCCTCTACTCTTAATGAATTAATATATCTTCATATCTTTTATTCTTATTTTCAAATATTATTTTGTTTTTTATATTAATAAGATTTCTCTTTAATTTTTTTCATTCATGATTTTTTTAGCTTCTATTTTTTTAGCTTCTATTTTTTTATTACATTTTTTTAGTTTGTATTATTCACATATTTTATAACAAAATTATATTTTGTATTAAAAAAATCTTATTGATCTAAATGTTTTTACGAGACCAGATATTTTTCTATACATTTAATTATTTTTTTACAGGTACCAGACATTTTCCTGTACATTCAATTATTATTTTTTCATGGGTACCAGACATTTTTCTATACATTCAATTATTTTTTTTACGGGTACGAGGCATTTTGTATATATACATTTAATTGTTATTTTTTAACGGGTACGAGACATTTTTCTGTTAAAAAATATATATCTAAAACAAATGCGCGTCCCGTACCAGAACCCGTGCGAACGCACGGATTTGTTACTAGTTATTATTACAACAATAGTTGTGATGAGTGAGAAAAAAATACAAAGAGTTATACTATATTTTATTTATTTATATAAATGGTTTTACTGTTTTTCAATAAGGATCAAAATTATTCTTATTATTATTAAAAAAAATAGTATAACAATGTCAAATATAAAGTTATATTTTTATTAACAACTATTTTAATAGTTTAATTTAATCCACAAATTTGTAATCTAATCTTTATGTTTTATTTTTCAAGGAACGTGATTGAAAAGGTTAAAAATACATATGGATAGTTATAGTTAGTACTTTTTTTTTGAAAACAGAACCGTAGAAACACGTCTTTACAAATACATAATACTATTTTATGGGAATATTAAATCTACAACACAACACTTCTCGTCCAAGTTTTATTTGTTTTAATCATATTGGAGAATAAAAAATAATACTTGGTTATATGACAAGTTTAGCTGGTATTCTCTCAAGTATCTCTGTTACTTATTGTCATTGATATCTATTATCTACAAGGTCTTCACACCATTACGTTTAACATATTTTATGGCAATTGTTGAATTTTCTTTATCGACTCATACTAAAGTCATTAGCATTGATGAACATCACATCAGCAGCCACCAAATACATTCGAAGACCTGTATCCGATGCGATTTATCATGTTGGTTTGCTTACATATCTCATTTAAATTGACTATTTTAATACCAGACTTCTATAAAGTTAATGTCTACATCATTATGTGATTGTACCTGCTGTCAAAGTTATACATTTATCTAATGTATAACATACAAAACTGTTGTATATTAACATGTCTACATGCTGAATACTAATCTGCCGTCTATCACAACCTTTCTCAACTAAAAAGTGACTTCTTAAATATGTATATTCTGTTCAAATGACAATCTGGATAATTTAGTCACTTTTGAACCAAATTCCTTAATCTTTCTATTTACTGTTAAGTCTGGTCTCCATAGTAGTTTACTCAATTTCTCTCTCATAATATAAGACTCCTACAACATTTGACTTTTATCATTTCAATCCAAAAAAAGTCAACCATCGGGACATTCTTCAAGAAACGAATTTCAGCTCCGGTGTTATGTCTTCTTCAAATAAATAGTAAAGTTTAATGGAAAAATTACAAGCATGCAAGGTGAAACAAAATTTGGTGGAATATCCATATAGTTCATTTGGGTTGCTCTTTGGTGGATTGGCACGTCCTTATAATTCAACCATTTTGCCGGTTAAGATTACTTTGTGTATATGGATGTTTTGTAATCATTTTTGTTTCTAAATCAATTTGTCATGGAACGTTAATTATTGAATATATATATATATATATATATATATATATATATATATATATATATATATATATATATATATATATATATATATATATATATATATATATATATATATATGTATTCAACATCATGTTACAAAAATAATATTAATTAATTTTAACCATTAGATTAAGAAGAATTAGTGGTTATGATGAAGAGTAAGTCTTGATAAGTTACTCTTGAAGTAAGAATATCCCTCAAATATATATATAAAGTGTCAACACCATGTTACAAAATTTTAACATTAAATCTTCATTTTTGTAACGATTTATAGCCTAAATTGTATTACACAATAAAATTTATTATTTCGTATTTTATAATTACATTTAAATAAATTATATACCAATTAAAATTGAAAACTATTCATTTTAAAAGTTTTCACGGGACAATATCACCACAATACCTTTTTTTATTTTAAATAACAAAATTTTATAAATATTTATAATTAGCATAAACTCAATATTTTCACGGGACCCTATCACCACAATACATTTTTTTATTTTAAACAACAAAATATTATAAATATTTATAATTAGTATAAACTCAATATTTTCACGGGACATTATCACCACAATGTCTTTTTTATTTAAACAACAAAATATTATTAATATTTATAATTATCAGTGATATTTGTAAATATTTATAGTTATTAATCATATTTGTAAATATTTATAGTTAGGCTAAATCACAGTTTTAGTCCCCCTGTTTTGGTATTTTCACGATTTTGGTCCCCCTATTTTCTTTTTAAACAGTTTTAGTCCTCCATCCCAATTTTGTTCATAAACAGTGCATGATCCGTACATGAACAATACATGACTGACTGTACATGAACAGTTCATGAACAGTTGGTTCAAAATTGGGATGGGGGACCAAAACTGTTTAAAAAGAAAATATGGGACCAAAATCGTGAAAATACCAAAACAGGGGACCAAAACTGTAATTTAGCCTTATAGTTATTAGACATTAAATTTATCATCTTGGTGATTTGATAAATATTTCTTTTTAAATATTTTTAGTTATTGTGATTTTATAATAACAATTGTATATCACCAATAAAGATTTACGAGAGCGACGATTTCCGGCGACTTGAAGATTTCCAGTGAACAACTATTTACGAAGTGAGCAATCGGAGACGACACTGAGATCTGTTGTTGTTGGTTTAAATTCCTAGCCTTAGGGTTAGGGACCACAACAACGGGGTTTTAGGGTTGAATCTGAGGCTCTGTGGTTTGGAGATGGGGCGGGGCCGGGCAAAGAAGAAGGCGGCAATGACCCCACCGGCGAGCGTGAGAGTATTCTCGTCAACTCTATCCTCGGGTGAAAAAGGTGATACAAGAACTAAGGGAAAATCAAGCAATGAAATACCAACATTGGAAACAATAGTTGAGGAACCTGTGGCAGAAGGGAAAGTTGATGAAAAGATTACGCTAGAAGAGAAGACACCACAACTATGGGTGGACATCATTCAAGGTAACAGGCTACCGTCAAATGGTAGTGAACTTTCCTACACAGCACCGATGATCATAAATGGGGAAATGGAAATCCAAATAGATGAAAAGGATGTTGCGTCGGAGAAGGAGTTCTGGCGAAATGCACTAATCATGTATGCAATTGGAAACGAACTATCGATGAATGCTGTCAAGAAATTCATGGCTACCACATGGAATTTTGTTGCCTTACCTGAGCTATACTATAATGAGGAAGGATAGTTCCTTATTAGATTCAAATCTCAGATAGATAGAGATGCTGTTCTCATGAGGGGTCCATATACCATTTTTAAGAAGCCAATACTTCTCCATGAATGGAACCCTAAATTCACATTACAGGATGATATTCTAAGGATCTTACCGATTTTGGTCATTTTCCCACAACTGCCATTATACTATTGGGGGGCTCAAAGTATTGGAAAGATAGCAAGTGCTATAGGTAAGCCATTAATGACCGATGAATGCACAGCAAAGAAATTGAGAGTTTCTTATGCTCGTGTCTTGATTGAAGTTGATGTCACAAAGGAGCTGAAGCATCAAATTACCATCAGAGACCCACAAGGCGAGAAAATGACTCAACAAGTTGACTACGAATGGGAACCACCCTTTTGTAAGCTCTGTAATAAGGTTGGCCATGAATGTAGAAAGAAAGAAGAGATACCCAAGAAGAAGAAGGAACAAAAACTGGTATGGGAACACAAAAAGGTAACAACCGTAGTGAGCACGAACAACATTGAGAAAGCAGAACAACCTGTAGTGACTACACCCAAACCAAAGGAAGCCCAACCTGAAATACCCTGGAAAAGTGTCCCACACACAGGCATGAAAGGTAAAGAACCAAAAGCTATTGAAGAAGTGGAATGCAGTAATGGTTTTGAGAGCCTTTTGGGAGAATGCTCTCAACCAAATGGTATCACATGATTTGCTGGAACACTCGAGGGCTGAATAAAACTTCTAAGTGCCTTGAGGTTGGAGCCCACCTCAGAAATCATAAGGTAACCTGTTTTGCTCTTCTAGAAACTCGAGTCAAGTTGAATAATAGCAACATTGTTAGGAAAAAGCTTGGTTATGACTGGGACTTCATTGATAATTATGATCACCATCATAATGGTCGAATCTGGCTTACTTGGAATCCTAATATTTGGAAGATTAAGTTTGTTGAAAAAACGGATCAAATGATACATACTGAAGTCTTTTCCAACCTTGATAAATTCTCTCATTATTTGACTGTCATCTATGCCCATAACCAACTCCCAAATAGGTGAAGGATAGAAAAACACTTAGAAAGGGGGGGGGGGGTTTGAATAAGTGTAGTCTAAAAACTTGAACGATAAAAACAAATTGCACAGTTATTTTTATCCTGGTTCGTTGTTAACTAAACTACTCCAGTCCACCCCCACGGAGTGATTTACCTCACCTGAGGATTTAATCCACTAATCGCAACAGATTACAATGGTTTTCCACTTAGCCCACGAATAAGTCTTCTAGAGTATCCTGATCACAACCTGATCACTCTAGGAACAAATTCTTAGACACAAGCTAAGACTTTCTTAGAGTATCCTGACCACCACGTGATCAATCTAATTATAACTGCTTAGACACAAGCTAAGACTTCCTAGAGTATCCTGATCAACACTTGATCACTCTAGTTACTTACAAATTAATGTAATCAATTCTAAGAGTATTACAAATGCTTCTGAAAAGCTATAATCACAACAGTGATATTTCTCTTAACGTTTAAGCTTAATCTCACTAAAATATTACAACAGCAATGTAGTGAGCTTTGATGAAGATGAAGTTTCTGAGCTTTGAGTTGAACAGCATTTCAGCAAGTTAATATTCACAGAATTGGTTCAGTTGTTGTTAACCTTGCTTCTCATCAGAACTTCATATTTATAGGCACTTGAGAAGATGACCGTTGGGAGCATTTAATTCTTTGCGTGTTCCGTACAGCATTGCATTTAATGTTTCACGCTTTTGTCAACTACCTCGAGCCTTGTTCACGCTGTGTCTACTGACGTTGCCTTTAATAGCTTCCAACGTTCCTTTTGTCAGTCAGCGTAGCCTGCCACCTGTACTTTCTTTTGATCTGATGTTTGTGTATACAACGTTTGAATATCATCAGAGTCAAACAGCTTGGTGCATAGCATCTTTTTGTCTTCTGACCTTGAAGTGCTTCTGAGCGTGATACCATGAGAACTTCAGTGCTTCTGCTTCTGATCTCAAGTTCTTCTGATGCTTCCATAGACCCATGTTCTGATTCTGCTTTGACCATCTTCTGATGTCTTGCCAGACCATGTTCTGATGTTGCATGCTGAACCTTCTGAGATAAAGCTTCTGAGCGCTGATTTGTGCATACTCTTTATATATTTCCTGAAAAGGAAATTGCAATGTATTAGAGTACCACATTATCTCACACAAAATTCATATCCTTGTTATCATCAAAACTAAGAATATTGATCAGAACAAATCTTGTTCTAACAATAGGAAACACCTTTGGGAAGACATTGATAGAATAAGTAAATACACTAATGGACCCTGGATTAGTGTTGGTGATTTTAACAATGTGCTTAAAGCTGGTGATAGAATTGGTGGAAATGAGGTTCACATAGCTGAATTTGCATACATGGAGAAGATGATGACTGATAATATGCTCTTTGAACATGAGACAATAGGGCCTTTCTTCACATGGTCGAATAGGCAAGCTGAGAATCTCATATGCTCAAAGATTGATAGAGCCTTAATAAACCCTGCTTGGTTTACAGCATTTCCCAACAGTGTTGTTGAGGTTCTAAACCCCCATATCTCTGACCACTCTCCTCTGAAAATAACTATGGATAACACTCAACCTAGTTGCAAGAGGAAACATAGGTTCAAATTTCTAAACTGTGTCACTGAACACCCTGAATTCAATGAAGTACTGAGAACCAATTGGATACATCATGAAACAGGATCCCCCATGTTTCACCTTTGGATAAACCTTCAAAGATTACAGTTTAGGCTAAAAGGGCTTAACTGGCAATTTATAGAGGGAATCAGGAATCTCGAGGAGAGCAGACTGAATCTAGACAAAGCCCAAACCTTGCTAAATGCTGACCATCTCAATCCTGTGTTGTGCCAAACTGTCAAATTCTGGACTGCAGAAGTGATTAAAAACAGTGATCTTGAGGAAAGAGTTTTACAACAAAGGGCTAAGGAAGACTGTATTAAGCTGGGAGATGGAAATAATAAATATTTCTATGCCAAGCTCAAAGCCAAGAACAGCCAGACTCAGATTAGAAGACTGGAAAATGAACATGGACAATTAATCACTGATCAAAAGGACTTGGAGCATGAGGTATTGGAATTCTACTCTACTCTCATTGGTCAAACTACTCCTAGGAGAAGACATGCGGACATCAATGTGCTTAGAAATGGAGCCCAATTGAGTAGGGAACAACAAGACATCCTGACCAATACTGTCACTGAAGATGAGATATGGAAAGCTGTTAAAAGTATGGGAGATAATAAATCCCCTGGCATAGATGGTTACACAGCAAAAAATTTCAAAGCTAGTTGGGGGACCATAAAGACTGATATTATCAAGGCTGTTCACTATTTTTTTGTGAATAACAGGTTACACAAAGCTGTAAACTGTGCTATAGTGACTCTAATTCCCAAAACCAAAGATGCAAAGACCATGAAGGAGATGAGGCCCATAGCCTGCTGTACTACTCTATACAAAATCATTTCAAAAGTGCTTACCTCAAGACTGAACAAAGTTATAAGCCATGTAGTAGATGATAGCCAAACAGACAATACATGACAATATTATCCTGGCCTATGAAATTCTGAGAGGATATAACAGAAAACATCTTTCCCCCAGATGTACACTTCAAATTGACCTCCAAAAAGCTTATGACACTGTAGAGTGGGATGCTTTGGAACAAATTATGCATGAGATGAATTTTCCTGCAAAGTTTACCAACTGGATCATGATAGCAGTCCGGACTGTTTCATACATCACATTATCAATGGCCAATTGAGTAACATCTTAAAAGCCAAAAGGGGGTTGAGGCAAGGAGACACAATCTCCCCCCTTTTGTTTGTTTTAATCATGGAATACCTCCATAGAAGCCTTGCAGTCTTACAAAGAGAAAAGGAGTACCGTTTTCACCTTAAATGCGCCAAACTTGGAATTACTAACATATGTTTCGCTGATGACCTAGTGTTATTTTCCAGGGCTGATGAGAGATCTGTACAACTGCTTATGGAGAAATTTGCCCAGTTTACTGCTGCCACAGGACTAAAAGCCAACCCTTCCAAGTGTAAAATATACTTTGGAGGCACTGCTGAACAGATTCAAAGGAAAATTGCAATTGAGGTTAACTATAGCATTGGTAGTCTGCCATTCAAATACTTGGGAGTACCTTTGTCAACAAGAAAACTCACAGTAAACCAATGTCAACCGTTAATCAACAGGATGTTGGATAGAATCCAGCACTAGGCTTCAAACTTTTTGAGTTATGCCGGAAGACAACAATTGGTGAAAAGTACTCTTATGTCTATCACTGGTTACTGGATGCAGGTATTCCCCTTGCCCAAAGCTGTCACTAAACGCATTGATGCAATCTGCAAAAAAAATTCTGTGGTCTGGAAAATCTACAGGTAGGAAAGCTTTAGTGGCATGGGGAAGTGTTTGTCAACCCAGAAATGCTGGAGGTTTAAACCTCACATACCTTGCTGATTGGAATAAAGCCACTCTCCTAAAAATGCTCTGGAACCTTCATATGAAATCTGATAAACTCTGGATCAGATGGATAAATGCCTATTATCTGAAAGGAAGTAGCATTATGCAATGGCAAGTAAAAGAGACTCACTCCTGGATAATCAAGAACATACTTAAGGTGAGAGACCTAACAGATAATAGTGATTATTGGGAGAAAAGTGTTATCTTGCAACATTTTAAAACAAATGAGATGTACAAGGAAATCAGAGGTAATGACACTGTCAAGAGCTGGAGAAAACTCTTCTACCAAAACTATGCTAGGCCTAGAGCACGGTTTGCTATGTGGCTAGCATTTTGGGAGCGCCTACCTACAAAGGATAGACTAGCGAAAATACAGATTGTCACTGATGGTTCGTGTATCTTTTTTGCGCCTACCTACCAAAACTAACTCTTTTCATGTTTTTATTTTTTACGTAACTATTATATATAGATTCGTTTCATCTATATTATGTTTTTTTAATCTTAAACTAACATTTCCCATTCGAGTTTTTAAACTCCTTTTTATGTTTGCAATACATTATTCATCTTAAGATTTGATTTACCCGTGCGGACGCACGGGTCTTCTACTAGTTTTCCGTGTATAAAAATATTTAAATCAATAATAATTTTTTTCCCGTATACAAATATTATTTTTGTTTAGGCATCGTTTAAAAAAATATATGGATCAATAGTAAATTTTCGTATATAAAAATATTTAAATCAATAATAAATTTGTTCCTGTATACCATTTTTGAATAAATATTTTTTGGATCATAAATACCATTTTTCATATATAAAAATATTTATATCAATAATAAACTTTTTTCCGTATACCATTTTTGAATAAAAAAATTTTGGATCATAAAAACCATTTCTCATATATAAAAATATTTAGATCCATGATAAATTTTTTCCCGTATACAAATATTATTTTTGTTTAGGTATCATTTACAAAAATATCTGGATTAATAGTAAATTTTCGTATATAAAAATATGTAGATCAATATTAAATTTTTTCCCATATACCATTTTTGAATAAATTTTTTTTGGATCATAAATACCATTTTTCGTATATTAAAATATTTAGATCAATAATAATTTTTTCCCGTATACAAATATTATTTTTGTTTAGGTATCGTTTACAAAAATATATGGATCAATAATAAATTTTTCGTATATAAAAATATTTAAATCAATAATAGATTTGTTCCTGTATTCCATTTTTGAATAAATTTTTTTTGAATCATATATACCATTTTTCATATATAAAAATATTTAGATCAATAATAAATTTTTTCCCGTATACAAATATTATTTTTGTTTAGGTATCATTTACAAAAATATCTGGATAATAAATTTTTTCTCGTATGCCATTTTTGATTAAAAAACTTTTGGATCATAAATACTATTTTACGTATATTAAAATATTTAGATCAATAATAATTTTTTTCCCGTATACTAATATTATTTTTGTTTAGGTATTGTCTACACAAATATATGAATCAATAGTAAATTTTCGTATATAAAATATTAAAAAATAGAGTAAAAGAGAGGGGAAAATAAGATTTTGAAATTTGAATTTGATTTGTTGTTGGTTTATTTATCTCTCTTTTTTCCTTTTCATAAAAGGGACTTATAGTATTGATAATGACATAAAAATTAAATTACATAAATGCAAATTTTGAAATCACATTTAAAAAGAAAACAAATCCTCAACGGTTAAATTTTTTTTGTATATTTTGACATTAAAATAAGGGTTTTTTTTTTTTGCTTTATAGCACCGGTTTAGTCTGGTTCGGGGGCGAGTTCTGGCATCAAGTGGTAATAATGGTAGTTTTTAGAATCAATTATAATGGCTTCTGGACATAAATAAATAAATTAGATTTTTGTTTTTGCTATTTTCTTCGTATTTTATGTTGGATCAATTTTATTTTTTAAATCTAATAATTAGAAATAATATTTCAATCAACTTTAGATTGCATTTGAAAACTAATAATGGAAAGGTGAAGAGAGAGAAAGAATGATGAAAAATGAGAGACAATGATTTATAAGTTATAATAATTTTGAATAAAATATTAAGATTATATTAGACAATTGTGTGGATCGACAAAAAAACCAACAATTTTAATAGGTGTAAGAAAATTAAGGATGAGTATTTTTGTAAAAACAAGAACCACTTATTTTCTTATATTATAGATTAGTAAAAATAATTATTCAATCTTTTCTTTTCAAATATTAATTCTTTTCATTTTGATAAAACTTTAAAATATTATTATTCACTTAATTTAATTGTTTATTTAATCTTTATTTATTTTTTTAATATATATTTTATCAATGATATGTCATTAAATAATCATTAGAACATATAAATTAATCAAAAAATTTATATATATTTTAATATACTGAATATACAAATACCGTGAGCATTTTATATACCATTGAGAAAACTTTAAAATATTATTATTTTACTAATTTAATTATTTATAACTTTAATCTTTATTAATTTATTTTTTAACTATTATTAACTATTTAAAAAGTAAATAGTTGTATTATTAAATAAATTATTTATAAAATTGTAACTATTTAACTAAATTATTGAGATTATCTAAAAGTTATTACGTTAATTATAAAATAGCTAAATTATAAATATAAATAGTTTAATACTTAATTACAAAATATAATTTTAACTTTAATTAAAATTTATTACGTTAATTATAAAATATCTAAAAGTAATAAAATTTATAAAAAAATACAATTAAAATTTTAAATTTAACAACTAAAACTTAACTCAAATTTATAAATAAATTAATAAAATTTAAAAATTAAATAGGAAAATTATTAAACTAATAATAATTTTAATTTGTATCGATGAAATGTCATAAAAAAATCATTTGAAATACACAAGTGCACCACGTGAAACTTTGAAAAAAAATTAAATTAAAATAGTAGCAAATAATTTAGAGGAATCAAAATTTATAATTTTTTTAATATACTAAAAATAATAGTTGATAGATTCAAAAGAATAAAAAAATAAAGTATCAAAATGAAAAAAATTATTAATTGATAGAAATAAAAAGAACTGAATATGGCAATTTTTAGGTCATTCTAATATAATAAATTCATTCTAATTTTGTGTATCATTATTAATTCAATATAACAAATTTCTATAATTATTAAAATATCTTTTTTATTTTAAAAGGAATGTACTTATTCCATTAAATATTACCTTATCTTACCAATTAATATGTTTTTATCTCTTATTATTTAAAATAAGTTAAAAATTTATAAGATGTTTTATTTGATCAGTTCAAAATTTGAAATGGTTGCTCTCTATAATTAAGATCGATATATTTGTCATAAAAAACATTATTGTCAATTTATTAACTAATAAATAGTAGGCTAAATTACAGTTTTGGTCCCCCTATTTTAAGTTTTTCACGATTTTGGTCCCCCTATTTTCTTTTTAAACAGTTTTGGTCCCCCATCCCAATTTTGTCCATGAACAGTACATGTCCATACATAAACAGTACATGTCCGTACATAAACAGTACATGTCCGTACATGAACAGTGCATAAACAGTTGCATCAAAATTGGGATGGGGGACCAAAACTGTTTAAAAAGAAAATAGGGGGACCAAAATCGTGAAAAACCCAAAACAGAGGGACCAAAACTGTAATTTAGCCTAAATAGTATAAATCTTTGAAGATCTTAATTTTAAACCACCATTTCATAATAATTCTATACTTTAAAACTTCTGCATTTTTTCGGATGTGTACTCCTGAAATTCCAAAAATGGGATTTCGAAAATTCATTTTCGAATTCTGGAAAAACTAAAAAAAATTATTTCAGAAATATATTTCTAAAGTAGGGGTATTTAGGGGTTTTCACTGGGATCACTCTATAGGGGTCAAGAAAGAAATTATCTTTAATTATATTTTATAAGTTATGACATTGTACTTATATTTTTTAAGAACAATGCTATTGAAGGCGAAAAAAATAATCACAAAGGGATCACGAAATACTGCTCATCCAATGAAAGTGTTTGTTGGCAAAAAAAAAAAACATAAAAATTACTATTCTTAATTTTATTGTTGAAGGCAGGATCATTATTGTAGTTCTTTTTAATTAAAATCAAGAGAGAAAAATTATAAAATCTAATGAAGAGTGTGTTGCCACCTCATTCGCATGATCTCAACTAAGTCTTCTGTCATGCTACATATCATTATCCCTTTTTTTAATATATCATTGACAATTACAATACTAATTCTAATTAATATTTTTTATATTGATCAATTAATATTTAACTAGTTAAAAAACTAAAAGAGTAGTATTTAGTATAAAATAGGATTGTACTCAACACTCTAACCACTCCTCACTTCAGAAACGTAACCTTCTGAAACTTTTCCAATGGCAAAAACAAAACAACTTCTGTCACCACTCCTTGAAGAACCACTCTCCGCTTCTTCCTCCGAGGAAGATTCATCGGAAGATATTCTTCCGAAGAAGAAGCTGATACTTCAATCCAAAAACCCTCCACCTCTTGCTTCCAAAAACCCTAAACCACCATCATCTTCTGAATCCGAATCTTGGTCAGAGTCTGAATCCGAAACCGATTCTGATTCGGAACCGGAACCCACTCCACCTGTAAAACCACTTGCATCGCCGTTGAAGATTCTAACCACTCCTTCACCGGCTAAAGCTGGAACCAAGCGTGCTATTGAGTTTCAAACCACTGGAACCAAGCGTGCGGCTGATAACAACGGCACTGACTCTGACTCTTCTAAACGTTTGAAGAAGAAAGAAAACAAAACCGAACGTCGTGGTTCCAATGACGAGAAGGAAGCGGCGAGAGACTCTGTCAAAAAGGTGTCGGCTCAGAGACTCTTCAGCGAGGAAGACGAACTCGCCATTCTGAAAGGTCTAGCTGATTTCATTTCAACTAAAAATGATCCTTTGGAAAACACACAAGCATTTTACAATTTTGTGAAGAACTCTATTCGAGCTGACGCAAACAAGCGTCAACTTAGGCGTAAGGTTCTTGCTCTGAAGAAAAAGTTTGAAAGAAATGATGAAAATTTCACCAAAGAACATGATCAGAAAGCTTTTGAACTTTTCAAGAAGATTGGGTTTAAAAAACAGAGAACACCGAAAAAGGGCTTGGGTTCGGATTCTCTTTCTGCAAAGAACGAAGGTGCTGTGAAAAATGTTAAAAACAGTTTGGCTTTTAAGGAAATGTCTAAGTTTGGTAATTGTTTCGGGTTGTCTTTGGATGCTATGGAAAAGGGAATGGAATTGATGGGAGAATCAAAAAATGCTATGTTAGAAGAAAAATGGAAGAAGGTTCAGATTGTTGAGATGAAGTTGCTTATGACTCGAGCGGGGCTGGTTAAAGAACAAGCTAGCATGATACTGGAGTCATTAGTTTGACTTTGGATGCATATAAGACATGGAACTTTTTGGTATAGTTTTTTTTGCAGGGTTTTAAAACCTTGGGTGTTTTAGTTAATCTAAGTAATTGGTTCATCTTTTTGATGCTGTCATTTGATCTTTCATGTTTTGAACATGTGTATTGAGAATGTTTTGAACCTCATTTTAGAATATTTTGTATCTGTCTTATTGACAGTATTTCTGATGTATCTGTCTTAGTGACAGTATTTCTAATATATATATATATATATATATATATATATATATATATATATATATATTATTGAAGTTTATATCTTGCCTATAGACTCAAAGCAGTTGCTCAAATCTGACATTGTGCTGGTTGATCTGATTCGTGTCGGTTCTATTTTCTGTCATTCTGACATTGTGCTGCGGGAGTGTTCTTTCCATGCAGGCGAGGTTCGGAGCGACTGCTGTATCGACTGAGACCGGCTTTGAAATTTGGTATTTATCAGTCAGTTTAGATTGTGTCTTGTGCTGCAGCCCAATAAATGTTTGAGGATTCATATTTTGACATATGGTTTGAATAAATGTTAAAATCAAACTATTGTGAGTTGGACCGTATGATAAGGGAGCATAGTGTGTACTTGTATTCATTATGGAAGGTTGAATACATTGCTCCTCATAGGATTAGAAATTCTACTACTGGGAAATGCTATTTGTGACTCCCTTCACCTTTCTGAACTTCTACTACTGTTTCGATATATTGCTCCTCATAGGATTAGAAATTGGAGCAACTCCATTCATTAGTATTTTCAGAGATATTCTCAGTGACACGAAAACAATAGACGAACAAATGGTACAATTCTTGCTCTTGCTTAGATTTTTTTACAATGTTGATTACATTTTATCATAATTAAGTTCACTTTTGTGTTCTTGTCTAATATTTATTTTCTTTTAATTGTTACTCATTATAGATGAAAGTCATAAGGAGAATAACTGCGGTGATGAGATTAGTTCGCCTGAGGCTGACGAAAGCAGACTGCCGTTGGAGTTAGCAATTGTAGGACGCCATAATGTTGGTAAATCAACCTTACCGAATACTTTGTTGCAAGAAGACCGGGTTCTTGTGGGTCCTGAAGCTGGTACGTTTTGGTTTTGGACTTCTGGTAGTGTTGTTAGAGTTGGAAAGTGACAATTGCTTTATTGGTGTAGGTTCTCCATAATGTATTGCTTTGTTTGTATTGGATTAGTATGCTTCTGTTGAGCCTTGGTCAAAATACATGGATATGTCTGTTAGATATTGTGATGTATATTTAGAGATTATAATGACAACACTTGTGAAGAAAATAATCACTTTTCTCTTTTACAAATTTGAAGATCATAATTTACCATTTTTACAATTTAAGAAGAACTAGAGAAAATTGTTGTGGTGAATCTTCTACAAAATAGATCCATCATCTCTCTAATCGGAAATGTTCAGCAATCACCGTTAATTTTGGAGAAGGTTTTGTATTATTCTCTTATTTGAATTTAATTCACATTCTTCATTTTTAGATTAAATTGCTTTTCGTAGCATCATAATATTTTAGTTGGTCACATAAGAAAACCACTGATTAATGTTCTCTTACAGGCATTTTGTATTCTTCAATGACTTGGTGTTACTGTTCAAATCATCTCTCAGGTACATGCATTTTGTGTTCTTCAATGACTTGGTGTTACTGTTCAAATCATCTCTCAGGGTGCATGTAAGGTATGTATCCACTTAATCAACTCTACATTATGTCTCTCAATATTTTATTCACTCTTTTGTTGGAGCCGTAGGATTGATGTGCATAATCGATTTCAGTATTTCTGCATCAGCGAGATTATTGATGGCATGAAGGATGCCAAGACATTTGTGCTTAGCAACATTTGATAAGTAGGTGATTTGGAGCTAGATATGATATGAAAGTAGCACCTAAACACGATTCTTGATGCAGTCGTCTCTAAAGCTTTTAATGCTTTCAAGGTATTTACAAGTGTGACTTTTAGATCCTATTGATCCTGATAAGTATTAGGCTTTTTTTCTTATATAATTTAATCAAAAAATTTATCTCTTGAAATTTATCTTATTAGGCAGCTAAAAGAGCAAGGGAGTTGGTGATATCCAATAGTGTATTGAGATCTTCATCTCTTCCCCGGAAAATCACTGATTGTTCATCATCAAATTCTGAAAATTGTGGTATGCTTCTGTTTTACAGATTTGTGTTTGCTTTTTTGAAAGAAATTTATTTCAATTAAAGTTGTGCTGACACTTTTTTTTATTTAGATTAATGCGAAAATAGTTATTCATCTCATCTACATTTGTATAACTGTGCTCTACGTTTATGCAAACTTCACACATGTTATCATGTAGAGCTAGGAGGTGTCTTCCAGCATAGTTGTTTCATGTCAAATGAGCTGAGAGATACTTCTAGAATTACCATTTGTTACCTTTACATCACAGTGGCAGGAAATTTAGAATTACTTTGTGAGTGAAGTTTTCACATTTCGTTTTGGCTTTAACTTTTCCACACATTTTTATAATTGCTTGTATTTTTTGTTAAGTGACTCATGGAGCAGTTAATTGTAAGAGTCTATATATTTATCAGATCGTGTATGTTGCAGTCCATTCTCCCATTGAGGGGTAAGATTCTGAATATTGAAAAGAGGGGTGAAGCGGCAATGTACAAAAATGAAGAGATCCAAAATTTAATCCTTGGTCTCGGTCTCGGAGTGAAGGTTAAAATCATTCTGAATATCTAAAAACATGTTAACTAAGTTATTGGTTATATTTAGTGTAAATACTAACTAAAACAACTATATTGAAATTGAAATACAATCCTTCTATTATTAATTATTTAAGTCAAAATGTGTTTTTTTGGTTCAGGGAGAGTATTTTAAAAAGGATGCACTTCCATATCATAAGATTATTATTATTTTAACTGATACTGATGTAGATGGTACTCACATCCGTACTCTGCTACTGACATTTTTCTATAGATATGAGGTAATTATAAAGGCATAGGCGTGAAATAAGTTCCTACATGGAACAGTAAAACAAGTTGGTTCCCTTGAGAATATTAGATCAAAATGATGAAGGTTACATATATGTTGGAAGTGTTCCGCCACTTTACAAGGTTTGTCTTGAATTTTTGTTACACCGAGTGTTTATCATATTGGATGTGGTCTAGCTAACTTCCTGGTGTTTTTACTGAAATAGTCAGGTTGTAAGGGAAAAATAAGTGCACTATTTTTATGATGAAGCCGATCTCAAAAAACTCAAGAGTTCATTCCTTTCTAATGCATCATATAACATGCAAAGGTTCAAAGGTACGATAAATAGTTAGTTTGTTTGTATGTTTCTCGCAGTAAAACTATTTGTAGACTTGTATATTTGATAATGTTTATATTATTCTTTACATAACATTATGCTGTTGTATGTCTTATAAATCAAGGGCTGGGAGAGATGATGCCTTTGCAACTATGGCAGACAACCATGGATCCAGAACAGCAGTTGTTGAACAAGTTGACGGCTGAGGATGCAGCTGAAGCAAATATTGTTTTTTCATCCCTTATGGGTGCTCGGGTAATGCGCACAAGACAGTTAATGATCACAAGTCAGCTTATTTGTCATTATTCCAGTGCCATAATCTGAATGTTTTATTTAATTTATATTAGGTGGATGTTCGGAAGGAGCTGATATGAAATGCCGCAAACATGATTGATCTTGATTAGTTAGATATTTGATGATGATGCTACATGGTATGGAAGAAACAAAATTTTTCCTTCTTATTAACAACCATACACTACATCTTAGTCAAGCACAGATTACTCTATATGTTCGCGGAAGATAGAAAGTCTTTCTTAATTGAAGCCTGGTGTGCCTGTTATTTTTTGAAGCATTTTTCAATGGCTAGAGTGGAGTGGTCATTTGCACTTGCTGGGAAAGTTTTTAGAGCCGTGGTTGAAATCTAATTTGATTTCTACAAATATGACAAAAGTGTGCATTTTTCTGATATGACATTGTGCTAAGTTTTGTGTAATCTTATTAATACACTTTGAGATGTTACATTACACTCTTCAAAAAGTTAAAAGCTACTGAACTGTATTTGATTGTGCCATGTTAGAAGGTTAAGTTATAGTGTAATCAATCAAATTAACTTCCATAATTTGGACTGCATTCTGCAACTTTAGTAGGGGATAGTTGTCTTTTTTTTCTTTCTTAATGTAGTGTATGTAGTTGTCTTTTTTCTTTCGGTATGTTTCTCCGTGTAGTTCTTAATCATGTTCTATGGCATATGAGATGAGACAAAAAAACCATGAATTGCGAGTTTTCTTCCTATTGGCATTGAGATTTTTCTACATTTTATAGGTACTTACTATTTTTCCTTCATAGGCTTGATTAGTCTTTTGTAAATATAAGATATAGAATAATGTTTAATACAAGATAGAATAATGTGTATCTTTATTCTTTTAATATATATTATTATATGGCAGATTAAACATGTTATATATTTATTATCTACTTAATTTTGTTATAGTTTATATTTAATATATAGTTAAATAAAGAGTGTAATTTGGGTGGTAAATGATTTTTCTGCCTAACAATGATTTCACGACGAATGGTAAACAATTGTCTACAACATGTTAACTTATGATGACTTGTGGTGAAGATTGAATATTTTATACAATAGTCACAAACAAGTTTGGAAGGACTGTTTTTTTATTATCTTATAATTTTAATTTAGTGGAAGGACTGTATATTTGATAATGTTTATATTATTCTTTACATAACATCAGGGGCTGGGAGAGATGATGCCTTTGCAACTATGGCAGACAACCACGGATCCAGAACAGCAGTTGTTGAACAAGTTGACGGCTGAGGATGCAGATGAAGCAAATATTGTTTTTTCATCTCTTATGGGTGCTCAGGTAATGCGCACAAGATAGTTAATGATCACAAGTCAGCTTATTTGTCATTATTCCAGTGCCATAATCTGAATGTTTTATTTAATTTATATTAGGTGGATGTTCGGAAGGAGCTGATACGAAATGCCGCAAACATGATTGATCTTGATCAGTTAGATATTTGATGATGATGCTACATGGTATGGAAGAAACAAATATTTTCCTTCTTATTAACAACCATACACTACATCTTAGTCAAGCACAAATTACTCTATATGTTCGCGGAAGATAGAAGGTCTTTCTTAATTGAAGCCTGGCGTGCCTGTTATTTTTTAAAGCATTTTTTACTGGCTAGAGCGGAGTGGTCATTTGCACTTGCTGGGAAAGTTTTTGGAGGCTTGGTTGAAATCTAATTTGATTTCTACAAATATATGACAAAAGTGTGCATTTTTCTGATCTCACATTGTGCTAAGTTTTATGTAATCTTATTAATACACTTTGAGATGTTACATTACACTCTTCAAAAGTTAACAGCTACTGAACTGTATTTGATTGTGCCATGTTAGAAGGTTAAGTTATAGTGTAATCAATAAAATTAACTTCAATAATTTGGACTGCATTCTGCAACTTTAGTAGGGGATAGTTGTCTTTTTTTTCTTTCTTAATGTAGTGTATGTAGTTGTAATTGTCTTTTTTCTTTCGGTATGTTTCTCCGTATAGTTCTTAATCATGTTCTATGGCATATGAGATGAGACAAAAAAACCATGAATTTCGAGTTTTCTTCCTATTGGCATTGAGATTTTTCTACATTTTATAGGTACTTACTATTTTTTCTTCATAGGCTTGATTAGTCTTTTGTAAATACAAGATATAGAATAATGTGTAAATACAAGATAGAATAATGTGTATCTTTATTCTTTTAATATATATTATTATATGGCAGATTAAACATGTTATATATTTATTATCTACTTAATTTTGTTATAGTTTATGATCGTACCGGATCAGAAGAATCGTCGTAGGCTGCTCGGACTGGATCTTCTAGGAAGGAGGAGGAGGGGGGGTGTACCTGCAAGGTACTCCAATGCCAAAGTAAGTTGACGAGCAAAGGAGCGCAAGTACTAGCTAAGAGTGAGTAAGAATTGAATACCTGACCCTCTAGTTAAAGAGGGTATATATAGCCCCCAGCGCTGGGCCATGATCTCGCTATTGGGTTGGATTCCCAAGCCCAACTAGGAGACTGCCAGGTTTCCTGAGCGGAAATATCGGAGGTGCGTGTACGCCCTCTGTCCTGGTTAACCGCTCCGAAGTCCAAGGGAAGACGCGGTCTTTTAGGAGCCACGTGGGATCCGAGTTATTCGGAGGATTGGATATGAAGGACCCCTGCGCGGAGCAGGGTCCTCGGCAAGGATGACGTCCGGGGGAGAGTTAACGCCGAGCGAGGTCGTTTGTTCCGGGTAGGGTGTTAGTGCCGAGCAAGGCGTGTCGGGAAGGCCATGAACTATTCATGGGCCTCTGAGGCTTATTGGGCCGAAAGCGGTGTTGGGCCTAGCCTTGGCCCAGTCCAGAACAGGAGCCCCCCAAGTCGGAGTTTTCTGGTTAAGAAGCTGTGACTTTGCTTCTACGCTCGGACCCCAATTCTCGTGGTTGCTCGGTGGATCGGTCCTCGTTACGTGTATGCGCTCGGAGGAAAATCCAGTGGTGGGCGAAACGTCGCGCGTGGGAACCACGCGCTGACGTGGCATAGGCAATGATGGCCTAGGGTATAGGAGGCGGCGCCTGTCAGGAGAGGTGACGCTTCGCCTTCCGAGCCATTTTCCTATAAAAGGGGGCGAATTCTCTCATAAGGAAGTTTTCCTTTCTCTGTTTATTTGCTCGGCTTCGATCAAGGGTTCTTCGAAGAATAATTTCCCAGCTCGTTCATCATATCAAGATCGTTGCTCAGCGAAGGATTCTCCCCGGCCATCCACATCATGTCTGCAAGTAAGTTTGTTTTAGCCTGTCGTCGCTTTAATATTTTGCATAGGATTTGTGTTTCGCTTTCGAGGTCTTCGCCATCATCATCCTCCCCGGGTTATCTAAGCGATTCCCGGGGTCAGCGTGGGTTGGCGGGCCGGAGTATGTTGGCGTTAAGCTGCTTAAGATAAGCTTTCCCGTTGTTGTGTCATCTGTGAGTCCTCGGCTGACGAGCGTTGTTCCTCGATGGGGGTTTGGCCGGGGGCTCTGCTGCTCCTGCTCTACCCTTTCGCTTGCCTTGCGGTGGAAGGGTGGATTTGATAGACTATCGAATTCACTTCTCCCTTCTGCGTGCAGGTGAATCAGATTCGAGTGCTACCTCAAGAACCGGCTCGGACACCGACTCGACGACCAGTGATTCCGACAGCTCGACGGCAACTAGTTCCGACGTCGAAATTATTGATGAAGATGGCACTCCCTCGGCCGAAGGCGCTCACACGGGATCCCCTGGTTCGAATGCCGAGGGAGGGGTTTCCCCTATGCCGTTATTCAGTTATGAACATACCGTTGCGCCCGATTGGATAGCCGAGGAGGCTCTGTCCGTTGTTTCTCGGTACACCGCGTCTCTAGATGGGGCGTTTACAGAAATTGAGGTCCTGGGGGAAGGAGATCCGCCCAATTATCAAATAGGTTGCCCGTCTCCGGATGAACGCATATGCTCTCGGTTTGCCGGGGACGGATTTGCGATGTACGATTACGTGTTTAGGGAGCTCGGCTTCCGATTACCTTTCTCTGATTTTCAGGTTTCAGTTATGGCGTTTCTATCTCTGGCGCCGTCCCAAATTCATCCGAATGCCTTTGCTTTTATGCGGGCATTCGAGATTGTTTGTGATTATTTGGGTATAGGTGCAACGTCTGCGTTGTTCGGAAGATGTTTTCGTGTTCAACGGCAGGCGTCAAACGGGCGGTACAGCTGGGTTTCGTTCAGGAACGCCGAGCGTAAACTCTTCGGAATGTATACTGATTCCGTGAAGGGTTTTAAGGATCGATACTTCGTTGTCCGCCCTCTAAGTCCAACGGCCTACTCTTCGGTGTCGGATATGGTGGCCGAGCGGGATGCCGAGGGGGAGATAGTGAGGGATGAACATGGGCAGGAAGTAAAGGAGTTCTGCACGACGTTTCCGTTTTTCTGGTGGAAGGGTCATTTTGCGTCTCCTCCGAAATACTACGCTTGGGAGGACAATGATCTGGATGATCAAGACCGGGAGTCATACTCGGTCCTCTGCAAATACGTAGATAGCTTTACCCTGTCTCGTTGGGTGACGAGGAATGGAGATCCCATACTGAACGAGGACGGGGTGCCGATCACGGAGCAGCGGCCTATTAATACCAAGGCTTTGCTAGCTTGTCGGACTCCGGAGGAGATCCGGACGTTGTTAGGTTGTGTCCATTCACCTTGCTTTGTGATCTCCGCCCGGTATTTTGCTAACTTGTTTTTCTTTTCTTTGCAGATGCTATGCCGGAGAAGGAGGATACTATCCTGAAACAGGCTTTGGATGCGAGGAAGAATCAGAAGAAGAAGAACCAGGGAACCGGAGCTGGAGAGAACTCAGGCTCGGCAGGCTCTCCTCACAAGATTCATGTCGACGAGAGGTTACCCAAGAGACCTCGTTCTTTCGAGGGGGGACGTCCAGATCAGTCGAACCTAGGTCCCGGGCGCGCCTTCGTGTTGCCTTCTTGCTACAAGGATGGAGACTATTTCGAGAAGTTCCCCTTGGCTACCTCACCGGATGAAGCTCGTCGGATCAGTGATATGGACCCCCCGTCCCTTCAGAAACAGTTGGCGTGCGACAGTGCCGCCGTGGTGAGGGTCTTGGAGATGGCCCAAGTGTTGGCCAGTGGAGGTTCGGGCTCGACCGAGGCCCTGAAGGAGGCCGAGGCGGCTAAGAAGGTGGCCGAGGACAAGGTGAAGGCTATGGAGGTCGAGCGCAAGGAGTTGAGGAAGAAGGTCGACGCGGCCCTGAAGCAGAAAGACGCGGAGGTTGCGGCTGAGAAGAAGAAGCTGGCTGACCTTCGACTTAAATGGGCTCCCTCGGCTGACGAGTCGCCGGATGTGGCAGCTCTAAAGTCTAGGGCTGAGTTTGCGGAGAAGATAGAAAGCCTGAAGATAAGCCTAGCCGACATGGCCGACGTCGGTTTCGAGCGTGCTCTTAGCCAGCTGAGGCTTCTGAACCCTGGTTTGAAGGAGGATAATGTCGGGCTCTCTTCGAGGATCGTGGATGGCGTGTTGGTGCCCGAGTCCCCGGGGAGCGAAGAGTAGAAAGTTTAGTTCCGGGCCTGCGTGTCCGTTTTTCTCGGCCTGCGTGCCATTCTTTTTGTTGGGCTATGCCCGGATAATTTTTGGAGCCTGCGTGCCCGGCAATGATTGTAACTTTTGACATCGCCGGCCAAGTTGGTCGGCAATTTTAATGTCTTACAATTCTGCTTGCTTATATCTGTTTGTTTTCACTTTCGGCGTTATCATTGTACGCTTGTTATTTTTGATAACTTTCCTGCCGTGCTTGCATGACGAGGTATTTCCTCTATACTTAGAGTATTTTGCGATTGTTCTAGGTAACTGATGACTTATGCTCGGACATACCGGAGAATCACCAGTATACTTGTGATATTATTTGTTTTGTGGGCTATGCTCGACCTAGATTGATTGCCCGGGCGTGTTGAGTACGGGCCGGGTGCGCAGAGCAGGTATGCGCTTTTAGCGAGCGCGAGACCGCGGTTGCGGCCAAGCGTTCGCGGCGTGAACGATCCCATCGCGAGCTGGGGTTCTGCCATGCAGGTACTTCCACGGGGGGTCTAGGTGTAGAATCCGCCGAGGGGTCGGTCCATCTATCCGACGAGAGGAATCGGTCGTTGCTGTCGTGGAATACTCACGTCCGTACCGACGACGTGGATCCGTGCCCGTCCGTTACCTGAGTTAGGGTTAGAGGCCGGGCGTTTTAGCTTATGTTTAACTGTAATAACGTCTGAGTTTTTCAGCATTCCAGGGTCGAGCAAGTTTTTCACCGAGAAGATTCTCGAGGTAGTAGGCGCCGTTCTCGGTTTTATCATAAACTCGGTACGGGCCTTCCCAGTTTGGGGCTAGCTTGCCTTCGCGCGAGTCTTTCATGTTTCTGCGAAGTACTAGGGCGCCGATTTCAAATTCGCGCTTTATAACTTTGGCGTTATGGCGAAGAGCTATTTGCTGTTTTAGTTTAGCTTCTCGGAGGGCTGACCCTGCTCGGATCTCTTCTACCATATCGAGTTCTTCCCTCATGGCCTCGTCGTTAAGTTCTTCCTCGAGGGGGAATTCGGTGCGCCGAGAAGGCTCTCGGATTTCTACGGGAATTACGGCTTCGGTGCCGTAGGTTAGTCGAAAAGGAGTCTCGCCTGTGCTCGAATGGGGTGTCGTCCTATACGCCCAGAGTACACTGTGTAGTTCCTCGACCCAGGCTTTTTTGGCTTCGCCGAGTCTTCTCTTTAATCCTCGGAGGATGACTCGGTTGGCTGCCTCGGCCTGCCCGTTCGTCTGAGGGTGCTCGACTGAGGTGAAGTGTTGCTTCGTGCCAAGCTTGGCCACAAACTCTTGGAATTTTTTGTCAGTGAACTGGGTGCCATTGTCGGTGATTATGGCCTGAGGGACTCCGAACCGGGCGAGTATGTTTCGTTTGTAGAAACGGAGCACGTTTTGAGATGTGATCTTGGCAAGCGCCTCGGCTTCTATCCATTTCGTGAAGTAATCGACGGCGACCACGAGATATTTATTTTGGTACGAGCCGACGGGGAACGGTCCGAGGAGGTCCATTCCCCAGGTGGAAAAAGGCCAAGGGGAGGAGAGGGATTTAAGCTCGTTGGGGGGAGCTAGGTGCATGTCGGCATGCCGCTGACATCTGTCGCATTTCTGAACATGCTCCTTGGCGTCCTGCTGCATAGTCGGCCAATAATAGCCGGCTCTGAGGGCTTTCCTCGCCAGAGATCGGCCGCCGAGATGCTGGCCGTTAATCCCTTCGTGAAGCTCTTGCAGTACTTCCGTTGCCTGTGAGTCGTCGATGCATTTCAGAAGGGGAATGGAGAAGCCGCGCCGATAGAGTTTATTTTCGATGACTGTGTACGAGCAGGCTCTCCTTTTAATGGCTGAAGCTTCCTTTGGATCATCGGGGAGCTCGTCGTTCATGAGGTAATTGTATACCGGAGTCATCCAGCAATGGTCGTCTCCGATGGCAAACACTTGTATGGCCTGCGCGTTTTTGCCTACGCTCGGGTCGGACAAGATTTCTTGTATCACCGATTTGTTCCCTCCCTTCTTTCTCGTGCTTGCGAGCTTGGATAAGAGGTCGGCCCTCGAGTTGTGTTCCCGAGGGATATGCGCGACGTCTGCCTTTGCGAATCCTTTCATTTTTTCTTTGACGAGAGATAGATACTCGGCTAGTGTGTCGTTTTTGGCCTGGTAATCGCCGCTAACTTGCGACGCGACCAGTTGTGAATCGGTATAAATCACGACTTCCCGAGCGCCTACGTCCTTGGCAAGGCGTAGGCCTGCTAGGAGGGCTTCGTACTCGGCCTGGTTGTTCGATGTGGTGAAGGAGAGGACTAAGGATACTTCGATGACGAGCCCCTCGTCGTTCTCCAAGATGATACCGGCTCCGTTGCCCGCGTGGCTTGAGGCGCCATCAACGTAGATGGTCCACTTATTCTCGGTGGGTGTTGGGGAGTTGGAGATCGTCGTCATCTCGGCCACGAAGTCGGCGAGTGCTTGGGCTTTTAGCGCTTTCCTGCCCTCGTATTGTATGTCGAACTCGGACAGTTCGAGGGACCATCTCAGCATTCTCCCGGCCATGTCTGGTCGGCTGAGAAGTTGCTTGATCGGTTGGTCTGTCCGGACGATGATAGTGTGGGCGAGGAAGTAGTACCTCAGTCTTCTGGCGGCCGTTATCAGGGCCAGCGCGATTTTTTCTATTTGTTGATAGCGGACCTCGGGTCCTTGTAGGGCTTTGCTAGTGAAGTATACTGGCTTCTGCCCGTCTTCCGTTTCTCGGATCAGGGCCGCGCTGGCCGCCTCGCCAGAAACGGCCAAGTAGAGATAGAGAACCTCGTTGCTGTCTGGTCGGGATAGCACCGGGGGTTTGGAGAGCACTTGTTTGAGGTGGGATAATGCTTGTTCGCATTCCTCGGACCATTCGAAAGTCGCTTCCTTCCGAAGAAGCTTAAAGAATGGAAGTGCATGCTGGGCGGATTTCGCGACGAAGCGGGATAATGCTGTGAGCATTCCGTTTAGTACCTGGATGGATTTTTTGTTGGTGGGAGTAGGGAGGTCTGAGACTGCTCGGCATTTATCAGGGTTGGCTTCTATTCCTCGTTCTGTTAAGTAGAAGCCGAGGAATTTGCCTGCCCGCACTCCGAAGGTGCACTTCTCTGGATTGAAGCGCATCCTGCAGGACCTGGCCTGCTCGAAGACCCGCTCGAGATGTAGCGTGTGGTCGGAGTCTTCTCGAGATTTGACGATCATGTCGTCCATATACACCTCGAGCGTGTCGCCGATTTCACCTCGGAAGACCTTGTTCATCATCCGCTGGTAAGTGGCTCCGGCGTTTTTGAGTCCGAAGGGCATTACGTTGTAGTAATAATTGCCCGATTCGGTCATGAAAGCCGTACGTTGCTTGTCGCATTTCGCCATGGGAATCTGGTTGTAACCAGAATAAGCGTCCATGAAGGACAACAGTTTATAGCCGGCCGAGTTGTCGACCAGTCTATCAATATTAGGTAAAGGGTAGGCGTCCTTTGGACATGCCCGGTTAACATCAGTATAATCAACGCACATTCTCCATTTTCCATTAGATTTTTTAACAAGTACAACATTTGAGAGCCAAGTTGAATACTTGGCCTCGGAAATAAAATTTGCCTCTAGGAGGTCTTTTACAGCTTTCTCGGGAGACTGCCGACGCCTACGTTGTACTACGGCCTTGGCGGTTGGATTGATGGAGAGGTGGTGACAGGCGACCTCAGGGTCGAGTCCGGGCATCTCTGCGGCGCTCCAGGCGAACAGGTCGGCATTGGCTCGAAGGCAGGCTACGAGTTGCTTCTTCGGAAGGTCAGGGATGCCTTTGCCGATCTTCACTGCTCTGTCGGGGTTGTCTCCCAGGGGGATCAGCTCGAAATCTCCGTCGGGAACAGGTCGGACGGGATTCGATTGTGTTTCCTCCCCGGTCTTCAGTTCTTCTTGTGTGAACCTTCCATCGAGGTCGACTGAACTGACGTTGGCCGTTGGAACCTGATCTTCCCGAGGGTGCTTGTCTTCGGCTCTTGGTTTTTTGTTGGAGCTGGTCGGAGGAGCGATCAGCTCTAGTCCTTTGACGGATGCATCGAAGATCCTTCTCGCAGCTTCAATGTCGGCGTTGATGGTGGCCACTTTCCCTGTCCTCGTGTAGAACTTCATCTTCAGATGGACCGTGGAGGGCACGGCGGTTAGCTCGGCCAGAGTTGGCGTCCGATGATGCAGTTGTACAATGTTTTGCAGTCGATTACCAGAAACCTGGTTTTGACTTGTCTGGACGCTTCCCCTTCCCCGAAGGTGACAATCAACTCGACGTAGCCCCATGGTTTGGTGGTGGCTCCGTTAAAACCTTGGAGGTCGGAACCCACATAGGGAGTGAGGTGCGAGTCGTCCAGCTGAAGTGTTTGGAAGAGGTGGGAGTACATAATGTCGACTGAACTGCCTTCATCTACCAGGACCCGTCGCACATCGAAGTTTGCCATTCTGGCTCGGACGAGAAGGGGAATGGTGGCATTTGGAGCTCCGCCGGGCAGTTCTTCGAGGTAGAAAGTGATTGGCTCTGACTTTCCTCGGAATTTCCGAAGAGTAGGGCCGAGATCTGCATTGGCGCTGAGTAGCTCGTCGAACTTTCTCTTGACTGAACTGACAGTGAGAGAGCCGGGGTCCCCGCCGTTGGAGATGACCATAACGGTGGGGAAATGTTCCCAGGTGCTGAGGGCGGTCGTCACGCCGAGCGAAGGGATGAAGTCTTCCGGTCGGGTTACGGACAGTGCGACTTGAAGTGGTCTGCTGTCTGGTGAGTTCCCCTCGTCAGAGTTTCGAGGGACGCCTCTTCTGGGGGGTTCTCCCTTCTTGGTGTACCTTGCCAGGTGGCCCTCTTTGATCAGGGTCTCTATGGCATCTTTGAGGTTTATGCATTCGTCAGTCATATGCCCGTGGCTTTTGTGGTACTTGCAGTACTTGGACTTGTCCGTCCCCGGTCTTGTAGGATTTGACTTCGGGGGCCTGATGTTGGATTTCTTGAACTCGGCGTTCTGGCAGTCGGACAGGATTTTCTCCCGGGAGGTGTTCAAAGGAGTGTAGTCGTTGAAACGCCCTGCTGGTCCTCGCCGTTCTTTGACATCTCGGGCCCGGTCGTCCCTTCTTTTGTCTTGTCCTCGGCGTGACCCCGAGTCTTCGAGGTTTGAGCTGCGAGCGGCACCACTGCCCCTCGGGGCTCTGATTGCGGCTGCCTCGCCTTCCTCAAAATCGATGAATACCTTTGCTTTGCTGAGGAGGTCATTTATCGAGTGTACCTTCTCAATCTTAATAGCTTTCTTGAAGTCACTGCCGGGGAGAAGTCCTCGTTCCAAGATGTACCTCTTCATGTAGTCTTCTGTCTGCACTTGGACGGCCTCCTTGTTGAATCTTTCAAGGTAATCTCGAAGAGGCTCGTTGGGTCCTTGAACTACGGCCTCGAGATTGGCTTCCGATTTCGGTTGCCGTCGGGAGGCTGTGAAGTGGCTCAAGAAGAGTTCTTTGAGCTCGGTCCACGAATGGATGGAGTTCGAAGGGAGGTTCCTGTACCAATTCATCGCTCCCTTCCTGAGGGTGGTCGGAAAAATGCGGCACTTGATCGAGCCTCTGACGACGTGATAGTCCATGACCGCTTCGATGCTCCGGATATGGTCGTCGGGGTCAGTGGTTCCGTCGTATTGGTCCAATACTGGCGGTTTTTCCATCCCCCGAGGGAGGCGGGCTCTCCGGATACTGGCGGACAAGGGGCTGCGGAAGTCCTCCTCGTCGCTCGGTCCTGGTGAATTGTAGTGCCTGTTTCGTCGGGGATCCTCTTGGTTGTTACCCGTCGTAGCTATGGAGGGGCCCCGACGGCCCTGTTCGGGGGAGGGGCTTCTTTGTTCAGCGGTTTCAGGTTTCTGGTTCTTCCTGTTCTTTCTGTGTGGAGAACGGGAACGAGTCCTCCGGCGGCGATGTCTTCTCGGGGGAGACCTTGAAGAGGACGGGGAACGCCGACGGTATCTTCTCGGCGGTGAGCGCGAGGAGGAATAGGAGCGTGACCTGTAGCGCCTCCGTGGGGAAGGGCGACGTCGCCGCTGTCTTTCCAGTTCGTGAATTCGGTCATCCTGAATTCTGAGGAGGCTGTTGGTCAATTGTATTTCTTTGAGCAAGCGGACGGTAATGGGGTCAGTGCCTTCGGGAATGTTGAGCGGCTCCTCTTCTTCTCCATGACGGGCTCTCCGCCTCTCGGAGGTGTGGGTGAATGAGGAAGCATGTTGCCCGTCACGAGGGTCGGTTTCATTCACATTCTGGGCATGTTCCGGCACGTTGGTCGTTCGGATCGGCTCGCCGTTCTGAACGTGCCCTTCTGGAGGAACATGGTCAACATTCTGGACCTGTTGTAGGACCTGCAACAGCTGGGTGTCCTGGGTTTCATGCCCGGACCTTTGTCGCCGACGATTCCCCCGGCGATGATTAGCTAGCTCGCGGGAGGATTCCTCGATCAGCTCTTGAAGGAGGAAAGGGTCAGCGCTTGGGATGTTGTTGTTGTCAGCCATGACGATTGGAGATGATTAGCTTTGATCTTTGTTCTTTAAAGATGGGGAAGCAAGTTTCCCACAGACGGCGCCACTGATCGTACCGGATCAGAAGAATCGTCGTAGGCTGCTCGGACTGGATCTTCTAGGAAGGAGGAGGAGGGGGGGTGTACCTGCAAGGTACTCCAATGCCAAAGTAAGTTGACGAGCAAAGGAGCGCAAGTACTAGCTAAGAGTGAGTAAGAATTGAATACCTGACCCTCTAGTTAAAGAGGGTATATATAGCCCCCAGCGCTGGGCCATGATCTCGCTATTGGGTTGGATTCCCAAGCCCAACTAGGAGACTGCCAGGTTTCCTGAGCGGAAATATCGGAGGTGCGTGTACGCCCTCTGTCCTGGTTAACCGCTCCGAAGTCCAAGGGAAGACGCGGTCTTTTAGGAGCCACGTGGGATCCGAGTTATTCGGAGGATTGGATATGAAGGACCCCTGCGCGGAGCAGGGTCCTCGGCAAGGATGACGTCCGGGGGAGAGTTAACGCCGAGCGAGGTCGTTTGTTCCGGGTAGGGTGTTAGTGCCGAGCAAGGCGTGTCGGGAAGGCCATGAACTATTCATGGGCCTCTGAGGCTTATTGGGCCGAAAGCGGTGTTGGGCCTAGCCTTGGCCCAGTCCAGAACAGTTTATATTTAATATATAGTTAAATAAAGAGTGTAATTTGGGTGGTAAATGATTTTTCTGTCTAACAATGTTAACTTATGATGACTTGGGGTGAAGATTGAATATTTTATACAATAGTCACAAACAAGTTTGGAAGGACTGTTTTTTTATTATCTTATAATTTTAATTTAGTGGGAGGTTGGAGTAGATAGAGACGAGTAAAATATATATGAGTTTGGTTTCGCTAAACATAGCACTATTAAATTTGTTATTACGTCTTTGTTTTCAAACTTTCTTCACTTTTATATGTTTTTCTAACTTACTATTTTAATATCCCTCCGATATTTCATTTATAAGTTATACTACAATTTTTGATCACATATAATAATTCTACTACATTTTTTATTATTACTATTTATAAACCTTTTTTTATAAACATTTTTTTATTTCTCTTATTTAATTTTTATTATTTAGATTTTTTCTAACTTCAAATTATCTATAACAATTATTCGACCCACTTCGGAAAAAATGGATACTTTGGATCATGAACTAACTTAAACAAAATCCTTAATTTCACTTAAGTATCAAATAATTAGTATTGTATTTAATTCATCTAGCTATAATTTGATTTCTTTTTCATAACTCTTGGTAAGTTTTTATTTTTCTTTCTTTTTCATCAATCCAATTTGTCTTATTATTATTATTATTATTATTATTATTATTATTATTATTATTATTATTATTATTATTATTATTATTATTATATATAATATATAATTTATAATATATATTTCAATTTAAATTTTTTCTTTTTTATTTATGAGACTTTTTTCTTAATTCAATTCTACAAATCTTTTATTTTCCTACATTTTAATATTTGTTTGGAAAATGCGCGTCACACACAGTACTCGTGCAAACGCACAGGTATTTCAATTAATTTATTTATTTTTTACTCAATTCAATTTTTATACTTCTACTACTGTTTCGATATATTGCTCCTCATAGGATTAGAAATTGGAGCAACTCCATTCATTAGTATTTTCAGAGATATTCTCAGTGACACGAAAACAATAGACGAACAAACGGTACAATTCTTGCTCTTGCTTAGATTTTTTTACAATGTTGATTACATTTTATCATAATTAAGTTCACTTTTGTGTTCTTGTCTAATATTTATTTTCTTTTTATTCTGCTTTTAATTGTTACTCATTATAGATGAAAGTCATAAGGAGAATAACTGCGGTGATGAGATTAGTTCGCCTGAGGCTGACGAAAGCAGACTGCCGTTGGAGTTAGCAACTGTAGGACGCCCTAATGTTGGTAAATCAACCTTACCGAATACTTTGTTGCAAGAAGACCGGGTTCTTGTGGGTCCTGAAGCTGGTACGTTTTGGTTTTGGACTTCTGGTAGTGTTCTTAGAGTTGGAAAGTGACAATTGCTTTATTGGTGTAGGTTCTCCATAATGTATTGCTTTGTTTGTATTGGATTAGTATGCTTCTGTTGAGCCTTGGTCAAAATACATGGATATGTCTGTTAGATATTGTGATGTATATTTAGAGATTATATTGACAACACTTGTGAAGAAAATAATCACTTTTTTCTTTTACAAATTTGAAGATCATAATTTGCCATTTTTACAATTTAAGAAGAACTAGAGAAAATTGTTGTGGTGAATCTTCTACAAAATAGATCCATCATCTCTCTAATCTGAAATGTTCAGCAATCACCGTTAATTTTGGAGAAGGTTTTGTATTATTCTCTTATTTGAATTTAATTCACATTCTTCATTTTTAGATTAAATTGCTTTTCGTAGCATCATAATATTTTAGTTGGTCACATAAGAAAACCACTGATTAATGTTCTCTTACAGGCATTTTGTGTTCTTCAATGACTTGGTGTTACTGTTCAAATCATCTCTCAGGTACATGCATTTTGTGTTCTTCAATGACTTGGTGTTACTGTTCAAATCATCTCTCAGGGTGCATGTAAGGTATGTATCCACTTAATCAACTCTACATTATGTCTCTCAATATTTTATTCACTCTTTTGTTGGAGCCGTAGGATTGATGTGCATAATCGATTTCAGTATTTCTGCATCAGCGAGATTATTGATGGCATGAAGGATGCCAAGACATTTGTGCCTAGCAACATTTGATAAGTAGGTGATTTGGAGCTAGATATGATATGAAAGTAGCACCTAAACACGATTCTTGATGCAGTCGTCTCTAAAGCTTTTAATGCTTTCAAGGTATTTACAAGTGTGACTTTTAGATCCTATTGATCCTGATAAGTATTAGGCTTTTTTTCTTATATAATTTAATCAAAAAATTTATCTCTTGAAATTTATCTTATTAGGCAGCTAAAAGAGCAAGGGAGTTGGTGATATCCAAGAGTGTATTGAGATCTTCATCTCTTCCCCGGAAAATCGCTGATTGTTCATCATCAAATTCTGAAAACCGTGGTATGCTTTTGTTTTACAGGTTTGTGTTTGCTTTTTTGAAAGAAATTTATTTCAATTAAAGTTGTGCTGACACTTTTTTTTTTATTTAGATTAATGCGAAAATAGTTATTCATCTCATCTACATTTGTATAACTGTGCTCTACGTTTATGCAAACTTCACACATGTTATCGTGTAGAGCTAGGAGGTGTCTTCCAGAATAGTTGTTTCATGTCAAATGAGCTGAGAGATACTTCTATAATTACCATTTGTTACCTTTACATCACTGATCAGTGCATTTTGATGCACATTCTTCTACGGTTGTACTTATACATTTCCATGGTTTACTTGTCTTATTTTTGTATTTTATAATGTTTTTATATTTTAAATTATTTTTATTGTTATTTGATTTTCGTATTTATTTTTCAGCTTTAGCAGTCTGCACGGAAACGATCATAACTGGAGTTCCGGGAGTCCGATTGAGGCGTTCCAATAATCGCCGGAAAGCTAAGAGAAATAGCTACAACTTTTATGTTGGAGTCAAAGTCAGAATCGGAACCTATATTTCTCAGAATTGCGTTTGAAGCTGCAGCACTATTTTATTTTCAGTTTTTGGGTCGTTTAGTAGTGGGCCTGGTTTTGTCATTCGACCCAGTTGGGTCATAAACATTTTTTGGCTGATTCCTAATAGGTCTAGCAGTCGTGCTACTGTTTATCACGTTTTACTATTCACAATTTTGTTTCCACTCTTTTGCTCTGTACGGTAATGGAGAACTAAACCTCGAGGATCAATTCACTGTAATCAGATGCCGCTTTGAGGTTCTTTTATAATTTTCCATTAATCTGTTCCTTTGAATTCAATCTATAATTACAATTGCTTGCTTAATTTAATTGTTTTTATATGATAGAATTATTTAATTTGATTGTTGTCTGTTCTTGAATCAATTTCGTGATTAGTGTAGCTTTTGCATTGTCGCGTTCGATCATATTGTGTTTGCTTAATTCACAATAGCTTATAATCCGTTTGCTTTATCCAGAATTCAGGGACAAACTTCGTATAATTGCTATTGCGCTTGTCAGTAGTTTTTGTAGTCGAATAGGATCAGACCCGTTTAGGGAATTGGAATTTTATAGGGATCAATGATAAGTCGGAAGTTGATACAGTGGGTTGATTCGTTTCAGCTTATTCAGATAATCACTTTTTTATAATAACTTATTTTCTGCATTTTTATAATTGAACACGAAACAACCCCCCTTAATTCGAATTCCATTCGGTTAGTAACAACTAAGAATCCTTGTGAGACGATATTCGAGTCACTTGTCGCTATCTACAGTTTTATTCAAAATAACTCGTTTTTGATCCGCGCGCGACAGCGGATCAAATTGGCGCCGTTGCCGGGGATTCTTATTGTTATTAACTGAATTTAGAGTCTTAGGTTTAGTGTTCGTGCGTTTAGGCCATAGGTTCCTTGCGGTTTCCGCCATAACGCCTTTTTGAGTCAAAAAATCGGTTTTTGGGTAAATTGAGTCCGATCGATAATCTGTTTTTGCCTACTGGGAGCAGAAAAATTGTGTAATCAATACTCCCTTACTCTAAAAGAGTAAGGGAATTCGACCCCAAATCGCCAAATTCATCGTTTTTCTATTTTTAATGAATTTTTTACTGTTTTCATAGAGTCGAAAAAATCCAAAAAAATTTCCAAAATTCTTATTTGTCTTAATTAGATTAAATGTTGTGTTTTTATATTTTTATGAATTTATTTTAATCATTTTTCTTCTTTCTATTTGCTTCTGCCTGTTCGGGACATAGTTGGTATTTCTGTGTTTGTTGATAATATGGCTGAACAAAGAACTTTGACACAGTTGGCTGTCAATAATATGAACTATAATGGTTTATGTATTGACTATCCTGCGGCTGATGCACCTTTTGAATTGGAATATGGTTTAACACATTTGTTGCCTAGGTTTAACAGTTTTGCAGGTGAGGATCCGCATAAGCATCTGAAGGAATTTCAGGTTGTGTGCTTTGCACCTTCCGAACCTTCACTAGAGGATATTGTCAAACAAATGGCTGCAAATAATCTTCAGTATCAACAACAAATAGATTCTACTCTCCAAAATTTGCAAACACAAATTGGACAGCTTGCCACTTTGATAAATGCCATGCAGCAAACTCAAGGATCAAACCAACAACCCTTGGAAGAGCATTCTGTTTTTCAAATAGAGTTTCCTTCTGAAACTGTTGATGATACTTGTACTGATTTGTTTGCAGATGATTTTCCATTATTGTCTGGTTTTGGTGATGTTTACTCTTGTGATGTTTGCACTGACACTAAAATTTGCTCTGTTTGTGCTGAAATTGAGCTTGCCTTGCAAAATGATATTCTTACTGCAGATGAGGTTGCAAATGAAGTTGTTCATATAGATGAAGCTCTCGACACCCCGGCTGCCCGAAACAAATCATCCATCGAACAACCACATTCCCAAGAGTTGAAGCAACTTCCTGAAAATTTGAGATACGCTTATTTAGAGAGCAATAAAAAACTCCCGGTTGTAATTTCTTCTAACCTTGATTTTGATCAAGAAAATAAGCTATTGCAGGTTTTGAAGAATCATAAGAAGGTGATTGGGTGGACATTGGCCGACATTTCCGATATTAGCCCGTCCATGATTTTGCATAGGGTCTCAATTGAAGGGGAAGATGAAACAAAAATTGTGAGGCAGCCCCTCAATCTTTTGATCTTTGGTGTTGTGGAAAAGATCATGTGCCCATTCAATACTTTTATTTATCGAAGATTCTTCTTTGATCCTGAAATAAATGGCGAAGGCACTAATAAAAATTTCAAGTTCAATGGGCATTACCCAAAGCTACTCCATGAGATCCCCACTTTGGAAGAAGAAAGTGTAGAATATATCTCTTTGGGAAAGGCTGCTTATGTGATCACATATCCTCCTTGACTCCTCGGGTGTGTTCTTTCCTTTCTCTCACTCTTATTTTATATTTATGTTCTTTCATTGAGGACAATGTATGTCTTAAGTGTGGGGGAGAGAACCATTTATTTGTTTTGTTTTCTTTCAAATTTTTTGTTTTTTTTTTGTTTTCTTGTTTTGTTTTCAGTTTAAAAAATATATAAAAAAAAAAATGCATCGTTTTGAAAGTTTTAGGCTATAAACTGATTTGAGTCGAGTTTGCGGAGACTTGGGAAAAATTCACAAGATCGGTATCGTTTTAACACCGTAAGTCTCCTGCATATGGAAATTGATTTAAATTTTTTATTATGTTTTAGCCTTAAATTCTCATTCTCTGACAGCTTTTGAGTAGTTTATTTCAGCAGTCGGCACCATCTCTCACACACTTTACGCAGGGAAGCCGATGAATATAAGTGAATGTTCCGAAAAGAAAAAAAAGAAAAAAAGAAAAAGGTAATGCACCTTCTAAGTTTGGTGACCCTCACCCGATCACTTAACCTAACGGTTGCGGAACCTTCAAAAAAAAGTTAAAAATAAGACTCTTTGTTAGTTGGTTCAGAGGTTTCTGGTGCTGAACTTGGTAGGGAGGATTACGGTCCGATCCCCCGCAACTACAATTGAGTAAACAAAGGGTTATGCCACGTAAGTACCAGAACCCCGTGCAGAAAAGGATCAGAGTCACTAACCGGTCGTCTTGCTATAAGTGTGTGGAGATAACGGGCTTAATGTGATTGCGCCGGAATGAAAAAGAGCAAAAAGGATGAGTAAGTTAGGCTATGGTATAATAATATGATTTGAATTGGTTTGTGTATTTAGGAGGCTTATGTCTGCATATCTGTGGTTAGTGTTCTTACGATGTCCTTAGTGTGCAAGATTAGTACCTGTCGATGCAAACTTACCCGAAGAAGATTGGTAGCCTAGGATGAGTAACTGTTGATGTATTTCTGCTTTCTTTGTTTTGTTTTTCATTTTGCTCGGAGTGCAAAAGTTCAAGTGTGGGGGAATTTGATCAGTGCATTTTGATGCACATTCTTCTACGGTTATACTTATACATTTCCATGGTTTACTTGTCTTATTTTTGTATTTTATAATGTTTTTATATTTTAAATTATTTTTATTGTTATTTGATTTTCGTATTTATTTTTCAGCTTTAGCAGTCTGCACGGAAACGATCATAACTGGAGTTCCGGGAGTCCGATTGAGGCGTTCCAATAATCGCCGGAAAGCTAAGAGAAATAGCTACAACTTTTATGTTGGAGTCAAAGTCAGAATCGGAACCTATATTTCCCAGAATTGCGTTTGAAGCTGCAACACTATTTTATTTTCAGTTTTTGGGTCGTTTAGTAGTGGGCCTGGTTTTGTCATTCGACCCAGTTGGGTCATAAACATTTTTTGGCTGATTCCTAATAGGTCTAGCAGTCGTGCTACTGTTTATCACGTTTTACTATTCACAATTTTGTTTCCACTCTTTTGCTCTGTACGGTAATGGAGAACTAAACCTCGAGGATCAATTCACTGTAATCAGATGCCGCTTTGAGGTTCTTTTATAATTTTCCATTAATCTGTTCCTTTGAATTCAATCTATAATTACAATTGCTTGCTTAATTTAATTGTTTTTATATGATAGAATTCTTTAATTTGATTGTTATCTGTTCTTGAATCAATTTCTGATTAGTGTAGCTTTTGCATTGTCGCGTTCGATCATATTGTGTTTGCTTAATTCACAATAGCTTATAATCCGTTTGCTTTATCTGGAATTCAGGGACAAACTTCGTATAATTGCTATTGCGCTTGTCAGTAGTTTTTGTAGTCGAATAGGATCAGACCCGTTTAGGGAATTGGAATTTTATAGGGATCAATGATAAGTCGGAAGTTGATACAGTGGGTTGATTCGTTTCAGCTTATTCAGATAATCACTTTTTTATAATAACTTATTTTCTGCATTTTTATAATTGAACACGAAACAACCCCCCTTAATTCGAATTCCATTCGGTTAGTAACAACTAAGAATCCTTGTGAGACGATATTCGAGTCACTTGTCGCTATCTACAGTTTTATTCAAAATAACTCGTTTTTGATCCGCGCGCGACAGCGGATCAATCACAGTGGCAGGAAATTTAGAATTACTTTGTGAGTGAAGTTTTCACATTTCGTTTTGGCTTTAACTTCTCCACACATTTTTGTAATTGTTTGTATTTTTTGTTAAGTGACTCATGGAGCAGTTAATTGTAAGAGTCTATGTATTTATCAGATCGTGTATGTTGCAGTCCATTCTCCCATTGAGGGGTAAGATTCTGAATATTGAAAAGAGGGATGAAGCGGCAATGTACAAAAATGAAGAGATCCAAAATTTAATCCTTGGTCTCGGTCTCGGAGTGAAGGTTAAAATCATTCTGAATATCTAAAAACATGTTAACTAAGTTATTGGTTATATTTAGTGTAAATACTAACTAAAACAACTATATTGAAATTGAAATACAATCCTTCTATTATTAATTATTTAAGTCAAAATGTGTTTTTTTGGTTCAGGGAGAGTATTTTAAAAAGGATGCACTTCCATGTCATAAGATTATTATTTTAACTGATACTGATGTAGATGGTACTCACATCCGTACTCTGCTACTGACATTTTTCTATAGTTAGTTTGTTTGTATGTTTCTCGCAGTAGAACTATTTGTAGACCTTTATATTTGATAATGTTTATATTATTCTTTACATAACATTATGCTGTTGTATGTCTTATAAATCAAGGGCTGGGAGAGATGATGCCTTTGCAACTATGGCAGACAACCATGGATCCAGAACAGCAGTTGTTGAAGAAGTTGACGGCTGAGGATGCAGCTGAAGCAAATATTGTTTTTTCATCCCTTATGGGTGCTCGGGTAATGCGCACAAGACAGTTAATGATCACAAGTCAGCTTATTTGTCATTATTCCAGTGCCATAATCTGAATGTTTTATTTAATTTATATTAGGTGGATGTTCGGAAGGAGCTGATATGAAATGCTGCAAACATGATTGATCTTGATCAGTTAGATATTTGATGATGATGCTACATGGTATGGAAGAAACAAATTTTTTCCTTCTTATTAACAACCATACACTACATCTTAGTCAAGCACAAATTACTCTATATGTTCGCAGAAGATAGAAAGTCTTTCTTAATTGAAGCCTGGTGTGCCTGTTATTTTTTGAAGCATTTTTCACTGGCTAGAGTGGAGTGGTCATTTGCACTTGTTGGGAAAGTTTTTAGAGGCGTGGTTGAAATCTAATTTGATTTCTACAAATATGACAAAAGTGTGCATTTTTCTGATATGACATTGTGCTAAGTTTTGTGTAATCTTATTAATACACTTTGAGATGTTACATTACACTCTTCAAAAGTTATCAGCTACTGAACTGTATTTGATTGTGCCATGTTAGAAGGTTAAGTTATAGTGTAATCAATCAAATGAACTTCAATAATTTGGACTGCATTCTGCAATTTTAGTAGGGGATAGTTGTCTTTTTTTTTCTTTCTTAATGTAGTGTAGGTAGTTGTCTTTTTTCTTTCGGTATGTTTCTCCGTATAGTTCTTAATCATGTTCTCCGTATATTCTTTATAAACATTTTTTTATTTCTCTTATTTAATTTTTATTATTTATGAGACTTTTTTCTTAATTCAATTCTACAAATCTTTTATTTTCCTACATTTTAATGTTTGTTTGAAAAATGTGCGTCACACACCAGGATCCGTGCGAACGCACCGATATTCCAACTAGTTTATTTTTCATTATTCAATTCATTTTTTATACTTAAAAAAAGTATTTTTCATTATTCAATTCATTTTTTATACTTAAAAAAAAGTATTTATAGAATTGTTTACTATTTTAATATATTTAGAGATTATAATGATAACACTTATGAAGAAAATAATCACTTTTCTCTTTTGCAAAGATCATAATTTACCATTTTTACAATTTAAGAAAAAAAAATGCTGATATCATTTTTGCCATAAAACACACTCACATCATCTCGTGTTTTTTAAAATTCTTTTGAAGTGGTTGTGGGAGGTTTTGATTTCATGGATGATTTCACAATATTAGCAAAAAGAGCATTGAAAGAATAAGTATTAACATGTGTGAGATATTGGATCGAACTCTAGTATTGTCGAAGGGTAGCTTCTTGGTTCGACAGTTCGACAGAGTTAAGCATGAAGTCGAAGGATTGTTCACATGCTGGTGTCGAAGTGTGCATGCTGTAGTCGAAGATGGGTCTAGCATGCAGATGTCGAAGATGCTAGGGTTGTTAGCATGTTAAATTAGGTTTAGTGTTTAAACCCTAATTTGTTAAGTTAGCTTGTTTATTAAGTTGGCTTGTGTAATGGGTCTTGCTGAAAAAGCCCATTAGTTAGTATGTTAGGTTTTATTATAAATAGCATACTAGTCTCTCATCATTGCTAAGCTGCAAATCCTAATTTAGGGTGAGAGAGGTTATTTGTTATTCTTGTAAACTTGTAATCTTGTTTTAAGAGAAAGTAAAAGAATAACGGTTATAACCAATTATTGTGTTCTTCTTCTCCCCTATAATTCCCTATTATACTTTGTTATTGGTATCGTTTTTCACAACAAATTGGTGCGGTGAGCGTGGAGAAGATGCCTTCAACAAAGTATGAGATTGAAAAGTTCACCGGAGTGAATGATTTCGGTCTGTGGCGCTTGAAGATGAAAGCCCTACTGGTTCAGCAGGGTTGTTTGGAAGCGTTGAAGGGAGAGGCAGCCATGAATGCCGAATTGACGGCAGCGGAGAAGACAACTATGATCGAGAAAGCACACAGCGCAATTCTGTTGAGCCTTGGTGATAAGGTTCTCCGGCAGGTATCAAAGGAGACGACGGCATCAGGGTTATGGGTGAAACTTGAAAGTTTGTATATGACCAAATCGCTGGTAAATCGACTCTACCTGAAGCAAGCTTTGTATTCATTCAAGATGATTGAAGACAAAGTATTGGCTGAGCAGTTGGATATGTTCAACAAGCTGATTCTTGATCTTGAAAATATTGATGTGAAGATCGATGATGAAGATCAAGCGCTGTTACTATTGTGTTCTTTGCCTCGATCACATGCTCACTTCAAAGAAACTCTCTTGTATGGAAGGGAGTCCCTGACGTTTGAAGAAGTTCAATCAGCCTTGTACTCTAAGGACTTGAATGAACGAAAGGAGCATAAACCTTCGACTGTTGGCGAAGGTTTGGCCGTTAAAGGAAAACTCTTACGAAAGGATGGTAAGTTCGACAAGAAGAAAGGAAAAAGCCAGTCGAAGACTTACAGTGGCGAAGCATCTGGCATTCGATGCTACCATTGTAAGAAGGAGGGTCACACAAGAAAGGTGTGCCCTGAACGCTTGAAATATCATGGAGGTAAGGATAATGGCAACGCTGCCATTGTTCAAGATGATTTCGAATCATCTGATGTTCTTGTGGTTTCAAGCAGTGACTCTAAGAAGGAGTGGATTATGGATTCAGGTTGCACTTGGCACATGACTCCAAACAAAGACTTGTTCGAGGAATTATGTGATCAAGATGGTGGATCAGTATTGCTGGGAAACAACAAGGCTTGCAAGATTGCAGGTGTTGGATCTGTGAGATTCAAGCTCCATGATGAGTCAATAAGGTTGTTGACTGAAGTCAGGTATGTTCCTGATTTGAAGAGAAATCTGCTTTCTCTTGGTGAATTCGACAAGAAAGGATATGTTTTCCAAGGAGAGAAAAGTATCCTAAGAGTCATGAAGGGTTCGAAGGAAGTCTTGAGAGGCGTGAAGAAACAAGGCTTGTATACCCTTGAGGCTGAAGTTGTAAGTGGTTCGACAAATGTTGCATCCACGAAACCTTTGTCGAAAACAGAAATCTGGCACATGAGATTGGGCCATGTCAGTGAAAGGGGTCTGGTTGAATTAGGGAAACAAAATCTGCTTGGTGGAGACAAAGTCGAAAAGCTGAAGTTTTGTGAACCCTGTGTACTTGGAAAATCTTGCAGAGTGAAGTTCAACAAAGGCAAACAAAGAACACATGGATCCCTTGATTACATCCATGCTGATCTTTGGGGGCCTGCAAGGTGTCCATCACATTCAGGAGCAAGGTATTTTCTATCCATAGTAGATGATTATTCCAGAAAATTATGGGTATTCATCCAGAAGACTAAGGATGAAACTTTTGAGAATTTCAAAAGTTGGAAGACTCTGGTTGAAAATCAGACTGGCAGAAAGGTCAAGAGGTTGAGAACCGACAATGGCCTTGAATTTTGCAATGAGGCATTCGACAGTTTTTGTGCTGCCTCTGGTATTGCAAGGCATAGAACTACTGCAGGTACTCCACAGCAAAATGGTTTGGCTGAAAGGTTTAATCGAACTATTTTGGAGAGAGTCAGATGCATGTTGACTAGTGCGGGGTTAACAAAGGTGTTCTGGGCTGAGGCTGTTTCGACAGCAACATATCTGATAAACAGATGTCCTTCGACAGCGTTAGATATGAAGACACCTGAAGAAGTTTGGTCGGGACATCCACCATATCTCGACAAACTGAGAGTATTTGGCTGCGTAGCCTATGCTCACATTAGGCAAGACAAGGTCGAACCTAGAGCTCTGAAATGCATGTTCATGGGATACCCTGAAGGAGTCAAAGCTTACAGACTATGGTGCCTAGAGCCAGGTCACAGGAGGTGTATCACCAGTCGAGATGTAGTTTTCAATGAAGCTGAAATGGCTTTTAAGAAAACTGATGATGTTGGTCGAAGTACAGAAACATCTGACGAAGAGCTGGAACAGGTAGAGATTCCTGTTGAGGTGGAGCATGTTGATGCTGAATTGCATATCCCAGATGAAGTCGAAGAAGAAGCTGAAGATGTTGAAGTTGAGGAAACTGACGATGACTACCTATTGTCGAGAGATAGGCCGAGAAGAGTCATCAAGCCACCTCAGAGACTTGGATATGCAGATCTTATAGCTTATGCCTTAATCTCTGCAAGTGAGGTTCTAGACGAAGAACCTAGAGACTATAAGGAAGTTATGAGGAGTCGAAATAAGACTGAATGGCTGAAGGCCATGGATGATGAGATGAAATCTCTTCATGATAATCATACTTGGGAACTGATCAAGAAACCTGTTGGGGCAAGGTTAGTCAGCTGTAAATGGATTTTCAAAGTTAAGGAAGGAATTGAAGGAGTGACGTCGAAAAGATACAAGGCAAGGTTAGTTGCAAGGGGTTTCACTCAGAAAGAAGGTGTCGACTTCAATGATGTGTTTTCTCCTGTTGTGAAGCATAGGTCCATTCGAATGTTGCTTGCCATGGTGGCTCAGTTCGATCTTGAACTGGAACAGATGGATGTGAAGACTGCGTTCTTGTATGGTGATCTAGATGAAACGATCCAGATGAGGCAACCTGAAGGGTATGTCGAAAAGGGGAAGGAAGATTATGTGTGCAAGTTAAAGAGATCTTTGTATGGGCTGAAACAATCTCCTCGACAGTGGAATAGAAGATTCGACAATTTCATGGCACGCATAAGTTTCATTAGAAGTCAGTTCGACCACTGCGTTTACTTCAGATTTCGACCTGGTAATTCATTTGTTATTTTGTTGCTTTATGTGGATAATATTCTCATAGCAAGCAACAATGTTGAAGATGTGACGAGGGTGAAGGCTGAACTCAATAAGGAGTTCGATATGAAGGATCTGGGAGCTGCTTCCAGGATTCTTGGAATTGACATTCGAAGAGATAGAAAGAAGTCGAAGTTATGCCTATCTCAAGAGGCATATCTACGGAAGATTCTTGAAAAGTTTGGTATGTCGAATTCGAAGTCAGTTGTGACTCCAACAAACCCTCAATTCAAGCTGAGTATTGATCAGTGTCCCAGTACTGATGTCGAAAGAGCCTATATGAATAGCATCCCATATGCTAATATAGTTGGTTCTTTGATGTATGCTATGGTCTGTACTAGACCCGACATAGCTTACGCAGTCAGTCTTGTAAGCAGGTACATGGCGAATCCTGGAAAGGCTCACTGGCAAGCATTGAAGTGGATTTTAAGGTACATAAATGGGTCTCTGAATAGAGTCCTAATTTATGGTGGAGCCTTGGGTGAAGATAGTAAAGCAGTAATAGAAGGATATGTCGACTCTGATTATGCAGGTTGTATGGATTCCAGAAAATCTATTTCTGGATATGTTTTCACTATGTTTGGCACTGCAATTAGTTGGAAAGCAACACTTCAGAAGGTTGTTGCTCTATCAACCACTGAAGCGGAGTATATTGCTTTAACTGAAGCTGTGAAAGAAGCATTGTGGCTTGAAGGTTTTGCGAAGGAGCTGAAACTTCAAGGTCGAGATATCACTGTTAAATGTGATAGTCAAAGTGCAATACACCTGTCAAAGAATTCAGCCTATCATGAGCGAACTAAGCACATTGATGTGAGGCTGCATTTCGTCAGAGGAGTAATCGAGCGTGAAGAAGTCCAAGTGTTGAAGGTTTCGACTGAAGACAATGTTGCTGATATGATCACCAAGACATTGTCGAGTTGCAAGTTTTTCCACTGTATGCAGTTGATAAAGCTGCATGAAGAAAGCTAGTCTGTTCCTTGACGTTGTAGAGTTAGGTCCAAGGTGGAGATTTGTGAGATATTGGATCGAACTCTAGTATTGTCGAAGGGTAGCTTCTTGGTTCGACAGTTCGACAGAGTTAAGCATGAAGTCGAAGGATTGTTCACATGCTGGTGTCGAAGTGTGCATGCTGTAGTCGAAGATGGGTCTAGCATGCAGATGTCGAAGATGCTAGGGTTGTTAGCATGTTAAATTAGGTTTAGTGTTTAAACCCTAATTTGTTAAGTTAGCTTGTTTATTAAGTTGGCTTGTGTAATGGGTCTTGCTGAAAAAGCCCATTAGTTAGTATGTTAGGTTTTATTATAAATAGCATACTAGTCTCTCATCATTGCTAAGCTGCAAATCCTAATTTAGGGTGAGAGAGGTTATTTGTTATTCTTGTAAACTTGTAATCTTGTTTTAAGAGAAAGTAAAAGAATAACGGTTATAACCAATTATTGTGTTCTTCTTCTCCCCTATAATTCCCTATTATACTTTGTTATTGGTATCGTTTTTCACAACAACATGTTTTAAGAGGAACACACAAATGTCGACTAAGTTTTGCATCAATATGCCTCCAAGAATCAACCTAGGAGAATTATAGCCTTTTCCAACTTAGGAGAAACCTTTAAAATTGGTCAACCACAACGGAACACAACTCAGGACTCTAAATTAACAGAAAATCCATCAAATAAGAGAAAGACAGACTGATACGATTCTATATCGAAAAGATCAACATAGAAACGATATTAGTTAAAGACGCCGACGATGGAAAAAAAATCTATTAAGTTTTCAATTGGAATTCACATGCTCCTAAAACTTTCGACAACTTGAATAAACTTGATGGACAAGGAAAGACGGACCGCTAAAACAAAGAAATAATATAATTTTTTTATTTTAGGAAACGAGAATGCCACTTTTTTTCAAATATGTAAAAAAGTTAAGTGAACAAATTAATTTAATTTAGAAAACAAAAATAAAAATAGATTTAAGAGAGTAATTAATATTTATTAAATAAGTTTAACATAAATAAATAATTAATAATTTAAGAATGACCGAGTGGAAACGAAGCGGCAGATAGAGGGAAACATTTATCTATATATAGCTCTTGTAAAACCTTTTTCCCGCCATTCACCCTCTCTGTATTTCACTCTTCAATGGTGAGGTCTAGAACCGCTGCAAAACCCTCCGCACCGGCACCGGAAAATGAGTATAACCTCGAAGTTATCTCAATCGGTTCGCTCTACAATGGACAATGGCACAAGAAGTATTGGAGCACTTCTAGGGTATGGACAATGGCACAACAAGTATTGGAGCACTTCTAGGGTTCCATTACATCTTCTCTTCTCTTCTCTACCGTTTTATTCTTTCCATTTTGTTTTATAATGATCACAGTAACATTTGAACAAGTATACTGGCTGGTTGTAGGGTAAAGATCGACATCCATATCCCGTCGGCTACCAAGCTGTTAGAGCTCACAACGGGGTCACTTGTAAGATGGAAATTCTCGAAGGCGTTAACGGTCCTACATTTTTGGTTTGTACTCTCAACATACTTTCTTCTTTCATGTTTTCACTTTAACTACAGATTGATTAGTTACATAATGTTCCTACAGATTTCTTCTGATGATGGGAATTCCGCTTCTGGGAAAACTCCAGACATTGCATGGGCCGGGTTTCAGAGGAAAGGTTTCACTCGCACCACCAAGGTTTTGCGTAGGAAGAGACATTCGCCTAAAATGGATGGCGTAGAGGTAGGAATTCGTCGTTACTTGTTTATATTATATTGCTCTGGTGACTTGTTTACATATTTTTCATTCCTTTTATTTTGCTCCCAGCTTTTTGGGTTCAAAAACCAGTTTATTCTGAGGTTGCTTCGCCGACTAGTGGCAGATACAAATGGAATAGCTGAACCAAGCGGACTAGTGGCAGATACAAATGGAATAGCTGAACCAAGCTTCCGTAACGAGGTTTCTAAAACAGAGCATGATGATTCATTAATTCCCTTGGGAAGATCACGTTCTAAAGAGTCTCAGGGCTGTATTGACGTTGATCTTTATGCTCCCGATACACCAGATGAGGAAGTGCTAAAATATGATTCAAATATAAGCCCAAAGAATGATTATTATAATTCGACTGACAAGGATGTGGCAAAGTCGATGATGTCACTTCTGCTTCCTCAAGCAGTTCCCTTACTAAGGAATAACTCAACAGATGAGAAGTTCACACTTATCCCTTCAGATACACTGCCGTTTAAAGAAGAACAAAATGAAGTTGGATGTGTTTCGGATGTACCATCGTCTGGTAAATATACCCATCGGTGCTATTTTAGTTTTTCTTGATTATTTCTTCTAAACATCATGCTACAAGGGCTTTTGATGAAACATGTTGTCTTTTAAATCTTCTCTTTGTTTTTGGGTCTGTATGTTCCATGTTTATGTTTAAACGTGCTTTGTTGAATCACATGTTTATATGGCAGATAAAAACAGGCCTCATGATTATGATGTATGTATTCCTGATTCTGATCTGGAGGACATGTCTTCTCCTGATGTATGTGTTCCTGATTCTGATCTGGAGGACATGTCTTCTCCTGATGTATGTGTTCCTGAATCTGATCTGGATGACATGTCTCCTCCTGATGTATGTGTTCCTGATTCTGATCTGGATGACATGTCTCCTCCTGATGTATGTGTTCCTGATTCCCTTCTGGACGAGTCTCAAGCACATGATAGTTTCAAGTCAGTGCAAAATGACCTTCCAATTGCTCAGGATTTTACTGGAGGTAATGTGTTTGTTATATTTGGCATCAAAATAAAAGTTCTTAAAATCAAATAATCATGATCATAAGGTTTGAAGTGTGTATCATAGTATAATTCTTCTGCCTGTTTTGAATTGAAATGCTTGTTGAGTCCGTGTCAACCTATTTGCATGCCAATCCAACTTAACTATTGTTGCAAACTATTAACATATGTTGTGTTTGATCTAAACATCATCATTACTTGCAGAAAAGACGCAAGATGAAGCCGGTGGTAAAATAGGCAATGCTAAAACATTGGCGATATCTTCTTCTCAGTCACCAAATTTCATAAACACCATAAGAAAGAGGCGAAATTTTGTTTCTCCTCGAACCCGCAACAATGTCCCTCCATCAAAAACCATTCAAGCAAAAAATGATAAACTACGCAAACCAGATGATTCTGCAGGTTTAATATTAGAGAAACCTGAAGTTCATAGTGATGTTCCAGATCTACAGAACAACCTAGCAGAACTAAACCTTTCATCTCAAAATCCAAACCCACTTTCCTGTGAAAATAAATGCTCTGGTGGCAAGGAAGCTCAATTTATTTCAGAACCAATGGTTCCAAGAAATCAGGAACTCAAGGATAATCCGAAAGACAATGTAAAGTTTGTGGGGCGCTACATGCTCCCAATGCGTGTTTCATCATTACTTTTAAAAACAGTTGGAGATGAAATCCACATTTGTGTTTTATGTGGCCTTTTGACAGATCAGAACAGAACTCTGTTTGCATACAAGGTAGCTATCAAGGAACCGAATTTCGGTTGCCCCTCTGCCATGGTTCACACCCCGATAATGTTGCCAGATCCAAAATATAACTTCATGACAGAAGTAAGTTGCTTATTTTTTCCTTATTTACATTTTATCCAAACCTTTGGCTACATAAATGCTTACTTTTAAAATATATCACATTTTTTGCTAGACTATGGTGGAAAGGACTGGGATGGAGTTTACTCCTGATGGACAGTTTATTGTCTTAATAGGCAGCATAAAAACCCCAAGTTGCAGGTTAATTGTTTCTACATGTTAGAATTGGTATATATTGGAATAATATAAATAGAGTAATTAAATATATTATTTAATCCCAGGGAAAGTAAAATTGATTGTTGTTGCTCAACATGCACTTTAATCTGCTCGAAGAAGAATGGTTTGAAGATTGTTCATGTAGAAAGTGGTTATGCATCAGTTGTGGCAACATTGGAAGCTGTTGAAGACTTGCATTGTATTTCGGTTTGTGAACCTAACCGACTTGTTTCTGTTGGAGGGAGTGGGAACATACAAGTGTGGGTCATGAATTCAACATGGAGGTGATTTTAATGCATTCTCTTTGATTTTTCTTTCCCCTTTATGATGACAACAATGTTCTTTTCAAAATCATATCTTCACCCCTTATTAACAATTTTGCAGTGAAAAGATAGAGCACTTCATCATTCCGTCTGCTGGTTCCACGTCCCCTGGCATTGTGGAATTGAAGAGGGTCCCCAAGTGTGCTCATTTGGTTGTAGGTCGAAACATTTATGGGGAATTTAGTTTATGGTATGTTGTCTATATTTACCTTGAAAGGATATCCTATTATACATTTAATTTGACCACAGTTGGTTTAGGAATGTTCTGAGGATTTTACATTATTACAAAGCAAGAACTAATGTTCTGTCCATAATTTACCATAGTCAACATATTTCTTTTGTATTAATTGACTCGGAATATGAAGAACATGAGTTCTTTATCTGTTTTAGAACATGTCACTGCTGGCTTTAATGCCACATTTTCATTCCCTCATTTCAACTTCTCTTCAAATTTCTTATTCAAAAAAACCTCTAACCTAGCTCAACAGTTTTTAAAAATAAGAAATACGGTGTTCAGTTATAGTAATATCTCATTTACATAATTTTCAATGTTTTCCTCAGGGATATTACAAAACTCAATTGTGTTTCAAGCTTCTCTGCTTCAAAATATCCAATTAATGACTTCTTTCCAATAAGCTTGTTCCATTTGCAAACAAAAGACTTGCGATTGAGCTATGCTAGCAAAGAGGAGAAGGCTGAAAAACTTTTAGAAGCATCCAATTTTTGGCTCTCGAAGCAAAGAGAGACATATAACTATCTACCAACCGAAGATGTTGCTATGTGGTTTCTTGTCTCGACTCCCTCGGTCATTGATTGTTGCCAGGATCATGTTTCAACTTCAATTCATCATGATGTACATACAGCTAGAAGTTGGACGCTTGCTCTTTTGACGAAAAATAGCATTTCTTTTGGAAGTCCCTTGGATCCTAGGTGCCATATAATGTTTCCTGAGTTTAATTTTATTTTGTTTGATTCTGTTAATATCTGATTCTTAATGGTGTTGTGCTATTGCTTATTCTACATGGCTATATTGATTCACATTTTGACCGTTTTCACGTATAAAAACTGTATGCAGGACAACTGCTGTCGGTGTCTGTGGTGGTTACGGAATCATGAGCACAAGTGATGGTGTGGTATATATGTGGGATTTGTCTAGAGGCTCCAAGCTTGATATTCTGCACCATTTCAAGGGTATGTCGCACTGAACACTAATACTAGAAGTAGCAGTAACATAATAAGTTACAATTATATCTCTCCTCTGCTTCCTATGTCATTGTTTCCTTATAATAATCAAAATGATTGTTTATCTATTACTGTTGTGTCATCTTGAGGATTCATATTTTGACATATGGTTTCAATAAATGTTTGATTTTTAGATGACACTATCACAAGTATTGTTTCGGATGATTTGGATTCAAATTCAAGTGTTGTGGGTGTCGCCGGGGAAGAAGGCCATCTGCTGCTTTATTTACATCGTGATCAGGACTCAACTGACTAGAGAAAATGACACTGTTGCTTTATATATGTATATTAAGTAGCTGGTTCATCTTTTTGATGCTTTCATTTGATCTTTCATGTTTTGAACCTCATTAAGTATAAGAAAATGGCAATAGCATATTCCATGGAGAGTATTTCCTTTGTCACATATTAAGTATCACATTAGCAAAAAAAAATGTTTTAAAACAAGTGTTATTTTATGTTTTCAATGTAACATTAACTACCTTATTCCTATTTTATTTCCAAATTGATGTTATGTGTATCACTCCCAAGTCCACTGTATTCCACTGTTTTCCTGCTCATCATTGATATAGGCAGGTCATGATTTTGTTTTCCTGCTCATCATTGATATAGGCAGGTCATGATTTTGTTTTCCTGCTCATCATTGATATAGGCAGGTCATGATTTTGTTTACCTGCTCATCATTGATGAAAAGCATGCTCTGATTTGAATCAAACTTCAGGGGCTAATTTTAAATAAAATGTGGCAACCTTGATTCGAACACACGGGTCTTTGTGATTTGAATCACATACCAATGTTTGACAGAACTTTTGAGCATTATGCTGTTGGGGTCTTGGTGGATACAAGGTACTCATGGAAAGAAAGGATTTTGCCTTTTTAGTAGAGTTGGATAGAGAATTTACCTGAGTTTTGCATCTACTTGCTACATTAAAAAAAAAAAGACTCCTTTGGTCCATACTTACTGACTTGAATAACCAATGCTGATTTAGTGGATAGACTCTAATATCACTAAATTACAATTATAACTTTATAAACCAGTTAGTGGATTATGTCACAAAACAAATCCATACGATGGCAAATTAATTATCCTTTCAAACCTGAAATCCTAGTTGGAATTCAGCATCTCATACCTTTCTTTTCTAGCACAATATTTCTCATATCAAGCAAGAAAAACAGTACTGTTAAGTTTACCAAAGGAGGGTTGGTATGCTGTATGCATATCTTTTCATTACATTTAAATATTAGACAGTTGAAAAATGCATTGATTGTACAACAAAAGATTTAGCAGCTAACAAAATTCTAACAAGTAGAGACAAATAAAATTTTCACATGCAAAATATAAGACAAACAAAATGAACAATTACCAATTTGTCTCATAACAAATCAAAATGAATTTATTGATTTGTAATCACATAAACTTAGAAGTCATTAATTAGTTTTCCAAGGTTGAAGCATACTGAAATTGGATGAATACTATACTGTCAGTTCAATAAACAACACCAGCATTGATTCAATGGGGAGATAACTAACATTTCTTCACAAACACGATACCGAAAAAGTAATAGACATTGACAATCCAAATCTAGAACAATATGCAAAAAAATGTGAATAGTTAAGTTCACATATTGTCTTTTTCATAACCTAAATTGTTTTACTAAATTGATAATAAAATGATCCTAATCACCACATTAACACATAAAGTACTACGTACGTGATGATTAATGAAAATATTGTTTCAAGCAAAGACAACCTTAACAATTCTAGGCTTGGGAGAAGGCAATTTCAGAACAGTAACTCTGAGTATTCCTTCAAGTCTACTGGAATCTGCGAGTAGTAGCAGGGGGATTAATATTGATTTCACAGTTTCTTGCATGTATAACAATATTTGCGGTCATGAGAAGTCAGCTAGTGATGACGTTCCAGAGCGCGTTCGACACTTCATATGGGTAGTAATGCATGCATGCATGGTAGACTTCTCACAAATATGAAGAAAAAGAAGATGGGGTTTGGGCATGGTATGTGTGATTATTGTGTAGATGTGGAGGAAACTCTCATTCATGTATTCATGTTTTACGGGACTGTTCGCTTGCCCCAAATATTTGGCTTCAGTTAGTTTCTACAAGTAACAGGAACATTTTCTTTATGAGTACAGCTGAGCAGTGGTGTTACAATAATATCATGGATGCAACAGCTTGGGGAAGGAAAAGTGGATGGAAAGATATTTGGCAATTGTCTGTCATTGCATATTTATGTGGACGGTTTTATTCTGCCAGCTAATACCGTTCACCATATTAGCCAGATTAAAGTTATGATAGCTAATAAAAAAGTTATCATTCATGATCATGTCATGAAGTTAATTTGATGGATTCCGCCGATTCTAAACTATGTCAAAGTAAATACGGACGGAGCTTGCAAACCGAATTATGTTGCAGGATGTGGAGGTACTATTCGAGGTACTCTAGATACTTATTTAACAGTGTTTGAGGATTGTCCTCTGCAAGTTAGAGATTCGTATGAGGATAACCTTAAGGGGCATGCTACTCGGAGGCATTTTTTTTGTAGTTTCTTTCTTTTGCAGGCTTAGGCCCTCATGCTTACCAAAAAAAAAAAATCGATGAAAACTTATGAATTTATCCTTTGTGTTTAGCTACTTAAGACCATACCCTCCATTCATACCAACAAAGCCTCTTCCAAACAAATATTATATTCTAAAATAAATCTTTTAAAACTTCTCAAAATTTTACTTGTGTTATGCTAACTCAACCCATGCGTGTAAAAACTAATAACTTCAAAGATATCTTGTTTCATTATAAATTTGAAGGTATGAAATGATCACACTATTTTCACATCTACAATATTCTTCTTCGACTTTTTGTTTACGATTATTTTCACACTATTTTTTAATTTAACTTTGTCGGTGTACCAAAGCATAAAACTCGAATTGTCTAGTTCTTTTGCTTTTTCATATTAATCATATTTAAAATATTATTAATAAAAATTATAAATATATTTACATGACAATATTTTAAAAGATACTTATTTGTGGCATTACAAAATAATTATATTTTTCTTATTGTAAGGATAATTTATCTAATTTAAAAAAAAAAACAAATATTTAAATGAATAATTTGTGAAGAAACCGTGTTCACTTTACAGATTTAAATAAAAAGATAAATAAAATGATGTGCTTGTAAAATAAAAGTTTTTTCACCGTTTGGGATTCCAGCAAAATGCATTAAACCCTAACCAAACCATTCTTTCTTCTCTCAATTTCTTGATTATTACATCTTGATGCGAATCAGAAACCGATTGGTAAAAATCAAGAATTTGTTGTGTACAAGGTAAAAAGCAACCCAACATCTCTGTACTTGCTTTTTTTTTTTCTTCCGTTTTTATGATACTTAGGTTTAAGAACTTGTTGTTGTTTCTTTTTTAATTTGTTGGTAATTTGATTTTGATGATAGTTAGGTTGAGGTGAATGGAAAATAAGAATGTGGATAATCTGTTCAATGAGTTTGCATATAAGGGAAGCAGTGAAGGGGAGCATCCAAAGAAAACGGTGTTTTTGTCTCCTTGTCTTTCTAGAAAGTGTGTTAAGAAGAGGAAATGTGAAGCAACTGAAAATTTGAAAATCCAAGATTCTTCTTATTTGGCACAAATCTATGAATATTTAGCTACAGTTGAAGAGATTACAAATAAGGCTAGTTTGTTACTTCAAAATGTCTCTGACTCCTCTAGAGGAGGGTATCAAGTTGAAGATAACTGTATGAAGGATATTAATGATTTTTTGAATCAATATGTATACCATAGTAGGAGTGTGTCGATTTCAACAAAGCGTGAATCTGAATATAGAGCTATAGTCAAAGAGGCTAAAATTAAGTTTGAATCGATACTTGAAGATTTATCTAACTCCTTTCAACAAGCACCTAAAGTTGAAGAGGGTTCGTCTCCTGTTCCTTCTAAAATGAAATCCAAAAGTCGTGGTAAGAAAACTCAACCTTTTCTTAAGGCCGAGAGATATAAGGAAGCTTACAAAAGAAAAAGTCCGGAAAACAATTGGCTGCCTCCACGTTCTCATTGGAATCTCATTCAAGAGGATCATTTTCATGATCCATGGAGAGTCTTAGTTATTTGTATGCTATTAAACCGAACTACTGGTGCGCAGGTACGTTCCTTTATGTTTGTTTTGCTATTGTATCTTTCTGTTTTCTGATTTGCTTTACAAGGCTTAACTGCTATTGTTTGTTGATTTTTCTTTCTAAACTGTTTCTTAGTATTCCCTTAGACAGCATTTCTATAATGTCATTTTTGAAACTTTTTAGCTTTGGAACTTAAGTTCTTGCTTAGAAAGTTATGATTAAATTAGTCCAATGTTCATGTGATGTGATGCTGCTAATGTTATTGGAGGGAGTGTCAACGTCTCAATGATCGATCACATTTCAAGTGTGGAATTTTTTACTTTTGTTAAAACATCTTTTCTGCGGTGTGTGCTAATAACTTTTCTGCTTTTGTATTTTAAGACGAGATAAGCTTATTTTGCAAAATGCAGACAAAAAAAGTTTTAGACGAGTTTTTCAAGTTATGTCCGGACGCCGAGTCTTGCATGCGAGTATCAAGAGATGAGATACAAGAGGTAATAAAGTCATTAGGTCTTCAAGGGAAAAGGTCGGCGATGCTGCAACGCCTTTCTTGTGAATACTTGTCCGAGAGTTGGACCCATGTAACTGAACTCCATAGTGTCGGCAAGTATGTTCTCTTTTATCATGTGTGGCTTTTATCGTTACGGTTGAGGTTTGAATAACATGTTGAATGCGATATTTTGATCAGGTATGCCGCGGATGCTTATGCTATATTTTGTACTGGAAAGTGGGATGAAGTTGAGCCAAATGATCATATGCTGAACAAATATTGGATTTTTCTTCGTAATTCACAAGATTATATATTTCATTTATAGCTAGTTTTTTTTGACAAAATGGCAATATGGACGATCAAGTTATTTTATTTTTATTGCTCAAGTTTATGCAGTAGATAGCAATATGGTTCTGCAAATCTATTTGAGACTTTTTTGTAACTTTTTGAGCTATAAGAAATAGGACAGCGTCATTGTCTTTGTTTTTCAATTCACTCATTTCTCTATTCTTAAATTTTATTGAAGAAAGAAACACAGCTGCATTTAAAATATATATTGTCTGAATTCAACTCAAGAGCAATTTATTAAATGATCTCTTACAATTTAATAAGATGTTTTGGATTTGAACTTAGTCTTAGACATACAAGAGTGTTAAATTCAAGCCAAGGGAATTAGTCTTGCAATTGTGTGCAGAAAATATCTGATTCCTATCAAAAAAGATATTTAAAAATTATTTTAATATTTGAATTTTTGAATATGTGAGGTGTTGTCATTATAATAATCTTGAATTTTAATGAAATTGATATGTATTTGTGAATTTGTGTTTTGTTAGTCATTTGAAATTTTTAAGTATCATCTTAGCAAGTCATATTAATTTTAAAATGTGTATTTTGTAAATCATTTTATTTTTAAATTTATTTTTCATTAGTCAATTCAGTTTTTATAATTTAAAAAAGCATTTATAGAATTGTTTATAATTTTAATATATTTAGAGATTATAATGACAGCACTTATGATACATTCATGAAAATAATCACTTTTCTCTTTTATTAATTTGAAGATCATGATTTACCATTTTTACAATTAAGAAAAGAAATGGTTCTCTTTTACTAATTTGAAGATCATGATTTACCATTTTTACAATTTAAGAAAAAAAATGGTTCTCTTTTACTAATTTGAAGATCATGATTTACCATTTTTACAATTTAAGAAAAAAAATGGTTCTCTTTTACTAATTTGAAGATCATGATTTACCATTTTTACAATTTAAGAAGAATTTTTTTATTTAATTAGAGATAGTTTTTTTTCTTTCTAAAATTCAAAATTAAAAAAAAAGTTTTACAATTTTATTGTTTTTTATTACCGATAGTGTATAGACTATAAGACTATCATAACTAATATTGTGACTTGACTACGACCTATTATTATTGAACATCATTATGACCGCATGTGATTGGGGTGACAAAACGAGTCATGCCTATCGGATATGCCATCATTTTTTTGCGCGACAGACCAGATTTTAGACTTGTATCCTCTAATATGTCGTCCCGTTTTTTTCAGACTTTTGCGCGCGCGAACATTAACATAAAAATTTGTAATTTTTAGGCTTAAAACGTGCAATGCCCAATCCGCCCTACACTCATTTGTTTTCCGAGGCGAGACAAAGTTTTAGGACAACACCTATAACAAAGCCTACACCGTCCCACCCTGTTTTGTAGTGGGCTTTTGCAGAACAGGCATGCACGTTTGCCACCCCTACATATGATCACTATCATATAATCTCCAATCTGACTACCTCTAATTACCATTATACCCACCATTTATCATCACTTCATCCAACTCAGATGATCACTTTTTGCACACCACTCTAACAACCTAAAATTAACATTTCAATCACTGTTAACCACCATTATGATCATTGTCGAACATTAATCTAACCATAAACTCGAACCATCGTAACCCACCATTTTGAATGTCAGCGATTGCCACCACCGATTATTAATATGACCACTTTAATTTTCTCACGATTTAGAATTGAGTCAAGTTTTTAGTCCTCTTAAATATTGTCGATTTTAATTTTAGTCCCTTAAAAAATTTTCTTCAAAGAAATAAAAAAAAGACTAAAATCAAATAATAACAAATAAGAAATGGAGCACAATTCGTTAATTTTCTATTAATTATTACAAAACTCTAAGCAACTACGTATAACTATATATGTATATCATGTATTTATTTTATTGTTTAAATTAATGCAAAACAAATAAAACAATTTATATTAAAAAGAGATTATTATACTTGAAATACTACTTATATTTTTCATACATTTAATAACTACATGATGGCGATTTTTATAAATCCACTAGTGATTTGAAACATGTTATATTTTAAGAAGTTACTAGAAAGATTTTAAACTCCTTTAGTTTTAGTACTTATATAAGTTCTATACTAGAGAAGAAAGCGTTAGGAGTTGGAAAAAAAAGTTTAATGATGATGCAAGTGCAAGTTTAATGTTGTCTGAAAAAACATGAGCTTAAAAAAGAAGGAACGTGTGTTAGAACAACATGGTGAAAAGAGAAGAAGAATAGTTAAAGAAATCTAAAGCGTTTTGGGATTAGGGAGATTTGAAATCCTATTAATATAAAACATTTTTTTAGTCAAAATTTTAAATAGTGTGGCATGTAATATGGTGTGTCACGTCAGCTTCCGTTAGAGGAAATTGTCACTAGAGAACAAAAATATGGACAGAAAATTTTAGAAGAACCATTTTTTGAAGAAAAAATTTTAGGGACTAAAATTGAATATGGAATTATTTGTAGCGATGAAAAATATATTTAACCCTTTAAAAATATATCAAGTCCCACTTTAATTTGCAAACAAATTGTTTATTTTTAAATATATTTTTTATAAATATTTATTTTATATTCAAGTCTCCTCCCTACACCTCTTTTTAGTCACCACACCCTATTTTTTTCATTATTCTTTATTTTCTAATTTTGAATTATTTCTAATAAATTAATACTACTTTAATATTTCTATTATTCACTAATTAATAAAAAAATATAATAATATGATTAACTCTTAAATTTTTAATATTCTAATTAAATTAATTAAATTAAAACACTCACTATTCTCGATTGATTATTCCATCGCAAAAAAATAAATAAATTAAATAAACACATAATCATAAAACACACCAAAAAATTTAAAATAATTATATAAAAATAATAGTAAAATATGTTAATACTATTAAAAACAAAATTTCTTTGGCTAAAATGAGAAGGAGTTAATTTTTACTTAATTTCAAAATAATCAACTGCCTAACTAAGATTATAATATACCTATTAACATTGCCCTTTTGCTTTTTAAAAATTGCACTAAAATATGCCCATTTTGGTAATTTGCTAAATCAAACTTCTAATGTACCAATCATATCTATCCATTATTTCAAGTGGCACCCCATTCTCAATTTTGCATTTGTTTATTTCCTTTTGTCTATTCATTAAGTCTTTTAATCCATTGTGTAGTACTGAAAATTAGTCGGTCTTTTACACGGTAGACAAATATTGCACATTACATTCAACATTTCCCTCTCTTTTGCCCTTTTACATTCATTCTTCAACAATCTTCACTCTCCATTCCAAGCGCCGATTCCAACTGGTTTCTTCTCCATCACAGCTCCCTTGGATTCCACCGATAATACAACCTCATTTCTCCCTTTTCTCTTCTTCTTCTTCTTCTTCTTCTTCTTCTGCTGAATGCGTGTTCATGTTCTTCATCATTTTTTCGGTTCTTCACGACATCTGCGTTTCAATTTTGGTGTTGTGAGATGATTTTCCCAAATAAAGTGTACTTTTACTCAAAACACATAAATCTGGGATTTTAAGTTCATTTTTTAAGTCTTTTGATTAAAAAGTTAAGATTTTTAAAGTACCGATGTTCTTTTTTATAGTGTTCTTTGTTGTTTCACCATTAGAAAAATTTGAAAGTTTCGTAATTCTAGGATTTTTGTTGTTATGGGCTTATGCATTTTGATGAATCATGTTAGTTCTGGTTTTTAAAGTACTGATATTATTTTTTGTCAAAAAAAAAAGTACTGATATTATTTATTTTTAGTGTTGTTTGTTGTTTCACCATTAGAAAAATTTGAAAGTTCCATTCTTTTTGTTATTTACATAATGTGTGTTCATGTAGATAGTATGTATAGAAATATTTCGTTTTTATGGAGTTCATATTTATGTCCTCTGTGCTATGCTTTTCGGATTTTGTTGTTATATTTTTAAGGATATTGATGCAAAATGTCAAAGTTATCTTTTTTAAACTATTGATGTTCTTTTCTTATAGTTTTCTTTGTTGTTTTGTTGGAACATACGAATCAAATTAAGGTACTTTAATGGAGAAAATGATGAATTGAAGAAGATGAAGATTAGAGAATGGAGAGTAAAATAATAGAGAGAGAGTAATTGAGGGTGAGATGATAAATTGACATTAACAACAAATAGGAGTAGTGAGCTCCTTATATAGTACATGTTACAAAATGATTGGAGTGAATTAAAACACCCAAAATACAAACAGAAAAACAGTTGGGCTTCAGTGTAACCGGTTAAGGCAAACAGCGTAACCGGTTACGCAACTCTAACAACTCCAGTAACTCTGTTTCACGGGTTCGTAACCGGTTACGGTAACAGGCGTAACCGGTTACGCCAACTGAAATGGTAAAAACAATAGTTTCAACACACCACCTCACTTCAGTTGGTCCAAGTCAAGCATGCTCAACTTCATTCTCAGCCTCTTGAGCACTTCATTTGTCCTTGGTCAACAAATCAACTACTTGATCTTCGCTTCGACAATATCCCAATCGTAACTTTCCATCGCTCACTAACTCCCTCAAATAATGAAACCGCATCTCTATATGCTTGCTCCTTCCGTGTGCAATCGGATTCTTCGCAAGGTTAATCGTAGAAACATTATCAACAAGGAGAGTAATAGCCTCACCCTCACTACTATTAAGCTCCTTCAATAGATTCATAAGCCACATGGCTTGGCAAGCACACAACGATGCCACAATATACTCGGCCTCACAAGATGAGAGTGCTACCACCGGTTCCTTTTTCGAACACCAAGAGATTGGGGTTCTACCTAGCATAAAGATGTATCCAGCCGTTGACTTTCTATCATCCTTATCACCACACTAATTGGAATCGGTGAAACCAAGTAAATCACACTTTCGGCCCGTATTCGATGCCGGAAAGAGAATTCCACAACCAAGAGTCCCTTTAATGTATCTAAGGATCCTCTTGACAGCTGCCATATGAGATACCTTTGGTCTCTCCATGAATCTACTCGCAATACCGACACTAAATGCCAAGTCTGGTCGCGTATTGCACAAATACCGCAATGATCCAATCAATCTTCGATATTGAGTTGGATCAACATCTTGCTCATCCTCACTCTTGGACAGCTGTAGCCTTGCCTCACATGGTGTAATGGCAACATTACAATGCTCCATTTCACATCTCTTCAAGATATCAAGTGCATACCTCCTTTGGTGCATGAGCAGTCCCATTTTTGACCTTTGGAACTCTATGCCAAGGAAGTATTTCATGATACCAAGGTCCGTCATCTCAAACTCACTCATGAGTTCCTTCTTGAACCTTGAAATACCCTCCTCACAACTTCCGGTAATCAAGAGATCATCCACATATAGGAAAAGAATTACCACACCATCCTTAGCATTCGATCTCACATACACGCCATGTTCGGACACACACCGTTTGAAATTAATGTCGACAAGAAAGCCATCTATGCGTTTGTTCCAAGCTCTTGGAGCTTGTTTCAAACCATACAAGGCTTTATGCAGCTTATAGTATCTCATTTCTTGATTCTTCACTACAAAACCGGGGGGATGTCCAACATAAACCTCCTCATCAAGTGGACCGTTCAAAAACGCAGATTTGACATCCATTTGATAAACGTTCCAATTGTTGTTGTTTGCAATACCAACAACCAACCGGATGGTCTCAAGCCTAGCCACAGGAGCAAACACCTCTTCAAAGTCTATTCCTTCACGTTGCAAAAACCCTTTCGCTACTAATCGAGCCTTATACTTGATTATCTCGCCCTTCGGATTTGCTTTCACTTTATAGACCCAACGGACACCAATCGGCTTTTTACCATGAGGTGGATCAACTAGCTCCCAAGTACCATTTTTCTCGATTGATTCCAGCTCCTCTTTCATTGCACAAATCCATTTTGGATCCCTTAGTGCCTCCTCCGTATTTACCGGTTCGGATTCGGCCATAAGCGTAAAATGAACGAAATCACCTTCATTATTAACTTCATTATCTTAGAATCTCTCGCATTCTTGGAGTCTAGAAGGCAGCACCCTTTTCCTTGTTGATCTTCTATGGTTTTCTTCAGTTTGAACATCATTCGGGGGCTGCGGAACTGTTTCGGGATTGACTGGATCATAAAAAAACACTGCTGTTGGAACTCTGTTCTGCTCGTAACCAGTTACGCCAGTTTGTACTGGCTGGCCGTAACCGGTTACACTGTTCTCTGCAGAATTCATGTTCTGCTTTTCCTGTCTGTAACCGGTTACGCCAGTTTGTACTGGCTGGCCGTAACCGGTTACGCTGTGACTGCTGCTGTTATTTTCTTCAAAAATAACATCCCGACTAATCAGAATCTTCCGATTTCTCGCATCGAACAGTTTGTAACCGCCTGTAGAGTGATATCCAACGAATATCATTTCCTCTCCTTTGTCGTCCAACTTCTTTCTTAGTTGACCCGACACATGTTTATAAGCCACCGAACCGAATATTCGCAAATGACTTAGATTCGGTTTGAATCCACACCAAGCCTCTTCCGGTGTAAGCTTCTCGAGCTTCTTTGTAGGACAATGATTCAACAAGTAAGTGGCTGTAGAGACCGCTTCTCCCCATAGTTCCTTCGGTAGATTTTTACCGCTTAACATGCTTCGAACCATGTTCATAATCGAGCGATTTTTTCTCTCGGCAATACCATTTTGCTGCGGTGTATAGGGTGGTATAACCTCACGTACTATACCCTCATCATCACAATACTTCCCAAACGCAACCGAGGTATACTCGCCTCCACCATCCGTTTTGAGAGTTTTCAACTTGTGACCGCATTGCCTCTCCTCCATGGACTTAAACCTCTTGAATACATCAAACACCTTATCCTTTCTCTTGATGATGTAGGTCCACAACTTTCTACTAAAATCATCAATGAATGTGACAAAATATCGATTGCCACCGAATGTGTCCACTTGCATAGGTCCACACACATCGGAGTACACCACCTCAAGGTGTGCTTTGGTCCTATGACCCGCATCCTTGCTAAACCTTCCTTTGTGTTGCTTTCCTTTCACACATTCTTCACACAACTCAGCTGGAACGTTAATGTGTGGCAGCCTGGTAACCATACCTTCTTGTTGCAACGCTTTGAGATCACAAAAATTCAAGTGACCGAGACGATAGTGCCATAACCACTCCTCTCTACTTGCAGCTGTAGCTAAACACCTATGCTCCAATACTTTCAGCTCAACTTTGAAAGTCCTATTGGTAGCCGTGGGAGCCTTTAGGATCAACACACCACTAGCATCAACAACCCGCAATATCTTATCTTCCAACCGTATGTTGTAACCTTTTTCGAGCAATTGACTAATACTCAAAAGATTACACTTAATACCTGGAATATATAGCACATCCTTGATCATAGAATGTCCACCACCCTTTTTCTCGATCAACACATCACCGACACCTTCGGCCATGAGAGTGGAATCGTCCGCAAACTTCACTTTATTTTTCGCCACTTGATTGATTTGCACAAACCAATCTCTTCTTCCCGTAATATTTGTTGAACATCCGGAGTCTAAGTACCACTCTTCTTTGCCTTGAGTTCCATCTCGAACTGAAATCATCAAATTTTGTTCCGAACTCAAAACTGTCGCTTTTTCTGCACTGCTGCAGCTGCTGTCCCGTGACTTGCAGCTGCTGTCCAGCACCTCTGTCATGTCGCCGCACTCATCGGTAATCATCATTAAGAGTGTGGCTTCATCATCCACCTCTTGCCTAGCAACCTTGGCTTCATCCCCTTTAGTTTCAAGCTGTTTAGCACCACACTTTGATTGAAAATGCCCAAGTTTCTTACATTTCCAGCATTGTATTTTGCTCATGTCTCTTGGTTTTCCACCTCTCGCGTTGCTTCGATCACCATAACCATTTGAGTTGCTGCTCTCACCTTTTTTTCCCTTCGAATGTTTAGATTCACCATCGCCTTGCTTCCCTTTAGAAGGCCATTTCCCTTTCGAACCTTTACTTCTTTCATTGAAACGGGCTTGCAAAGCTATCTCCGCCTTTGCTTTATCGTTTCCTCTCTCGTCCATTCTTTGTTCATGTGCTTCTAGGGAACTTTGAAGCTCATTCTTGCTCAACGATGTAAGGTCCTTCGAATCTTCAATAGCAACTACAATGTTGTCGAATCTTGACGTTAACGAACGTAGAATTTTTGACACAACATTCTGCTGTATGATAGTTTCCCCACACAACTTGATTTGATTCACTAAGCGCGTAATACGCGTCACATAATCGTTGATCGTTTCCTTCTCTTCCATTTGCGTTAACTCGAATTTCCTCTTGTGAGTTTGCAACCTCACAACCTTCGCCTTCGCAGCCCCAGCATATGCTTTCTCAAGAATTAACCAAGCTTGTCTCGCAGACTCACAATCACCGACCTTTTCGAAATTATCACCACCGACGCAAGAGTGTATCAAGAAGAGAGCTTTGTAATCTTTCTTCTTCTCTTCCCTGAATGTGGCTTGATGTGCAGCTGTAGGTTCGGCCCCAAGTGGTGTGACACCATTGTTGACGATATCAAGAACTTCTTGATATCCAAACAAGACTTTCATTTGTTTCGACCACTTGTCATAATTCTTCGAATCAAGAATCGGTAAATTGGAAGGGAATCGATCATTGGTACTCATTGTTGAAGCGGAATCGGATCAGAACCAGTGCTCTTGATTCCAAATGTTGGAACATACGAATCAAATTAAGGTACTTTAATGGAGAAAATAATGAATTGAAGAAGATGAAGATTAGAGAATGGAGAGTAAAATAATAGAGAGAGAGAGAGAGAGAGAGTAATTGAGGGTGAGATGATAAATTGGCATTAACAACAAATAGGAGTAGTGAGCTCCTTATATAGTACATGTTACAAAATGATTGGAGTGAATTAAAACACCCAAAATACAAACAGAAAAACAGTTGGGCTTCAGTGTAACCGGTTACGGCAAACAGCGTAACCGGTTACGCAACTCTAACAACTCCAGTAACTCTGTTTCACGGGTCCGTAACCGGTTACGGTAACAGGCGTAACCGGTTACGCCAACTGAAGTGGTAAAAACAACAGTTTCAACATGTTTCACCATTAGAAAGTTTACATTTATAGTAAACTTTGTAGTTATTTAGATGATGTGTGTTCCTGTAGAGGTCAAGTTGTGATGTTTATCAAGATTTGTATATATAGTATGGATATAAATTAGTTGCTTATATGAAGTTCAATTTTTTTTTCTCTTTCCTATGGTTTCTCTGATTAGCTTACAGAATTGGACTTTGTTTCAGATTTTTAAACAACCATGTCTAGATCACCTATTCTGATTTCTGAATTGAAACCCAATAAAAAATAAAGGAACGCAATGGTCAGGAGCACGTTGAAGCTATACTCTGAGAGTATTCAAAATCAAAATGATAGAGTACCTCAGACTCTACTTCCGGGTTTGGCCTTCAAAAGCGTCTTTTCTTGTAGGAAAAACATTCATATTTGGAGAAGTCAAACTCCTAAATTGAAATGGGTACAACCATATGACTTATTTCTTTCTGATTCTCACGTGTCTGCATCAGGGATGATTGGTATGTTGTCTCTGACTCCGTGTTTACCACTTGGCCATTTTTGCGACATCTAAAAATTACATATCCTTCTAAAAAGTGCTTATTGTTTCCTTGAATTCTTTATGGTATAAGGTGCTGCTGCAACAACATATTTTGGGGAGAATTCTGCAAGATTACAAATAGATGACAATGTAGAACATTCTGCAGGGTTGTTTCTCCAGGCTTCTGGAATAAAGTGTTCTTTTCTCGCATATTTATTCGGATCCATTTTATTTACAGCCCAACATGGAAACTTCCAAAGGCCTTTTCTAGAAGTAGATAAAGAACATCGGGTGGCATAGTTGTAGACTTTTCAAGCTCTGTTGAGGTTCTTTTTTTTGGAATTTTTTTAATGAATTTCATTATTGTTATTCATTATTTGTCCTCCATTCAGCTGCTGATATGGCCTGGCTGTTGGTTTTGGAGATCGTGGATCACAGACTCGTCGGAGATCGCAGGTGTACGTCGTAAAGTGCACTAAAATCCAGTCATCGCTGCATGTAGCTTCCTGAACCGCAAATTTCGTTCGATCTGCTCTCTCCTTCAAATAAGCATTGCAGTTGAGTGCTCTTCTCCTAGCATTGTTAAGTGATCTTGTATATAAGAATTCATAGTAAGTCAGCTTGGTGGAAATAAATCAAACAATAGATCAATCATGTATTTATTTAGTTTATTCTTTTGTTTAAATAAAGTAAAAGTTACAGGTAGCAATTCCCTATATTAATTCACCCTCCAATCTATTCATCAATTCCTATTCTAATGTTCCTATCTCCATATATATTTGAACTACAACTATAGTAGTTTATATTTGACTCCTGCTATGTTTCTACATACACTATTACTAGGGGTATGCATGGATCAAGAACCAAACTAAATTGAACCATATATGTGGTTTGGTTTGGATTTTAAAATCGTTTTCATAAAACTGGTTTATTTTTTAAAAACCGGTTTACATGTGAATCGGTCCGGTTTTAAATCGGTTTCTCACAAAAAACCAATTTAAAAAAAAAACTAGTTTTAAACCGGTTTCTCTCAAAACCAATTCAATACTTAAAATCAATTTTATTCCCTTTGAATTAATACCAACTTTTTAAACCGATTTCTCACATAAATTATTTTATTCATTTTGAATAAATACCAACTTTTTAAAATTAATTCAATACTTAAAATCAATTTTATTTTAATTAACTTAACGTAAATTAAAGAAAGAAGCTACATTTTTCTCTATTCACCATGATTTAAAATAAAACTTTTCCACTATTTAATCGTAAAGTTTATTAATTATAGGTACTAGTTATGTCTTCTATTGCAAGAGCTGGAGATAATGTAACTGTAACGTTGTATGGTGTTGATGGAAGCCATGCATTATGCCAATATATGATGTCCGTTTTTTTGAATCTTAGAAAAGCGTTTAGTATTACAAGAGAGATCTAAGATAGAATGAGAAGCCAAAAGATTGAATCAATCATGGTTCTTACATAATCATCTCAACAAAGTGAACCCAATTCAATCTTGCTTCATGGATAATAAATGGATATCCGATTTTATATTTGAACATTTGGATTGAATTTTAAAAAGTGGAATAATTTGGATACCAATTTGGTTATAAATAGCCGATTTTTTTGCACACCCCTAACTATTACTGTTTCAATTTTTATAAATAGTTTGAATGAAACTATCCGTACAACAACCAGTTTTGAAGTTGTTTGTTCTGCATACACTTTTGATAATAGGTGCCTATAGCAGACCTAAGTTATTTCTTATATGGTTGTCAACACCTAAGTTATTTCCAAATCTTTCCCTTTCCCATGAGTAATAATAAAAATATTTTCCAATGTTCTTATATTTTGAAGATAATTGATATACTTCACATTTCAATGATACACTTCAAACATGAATTAAGAATTAAGTATCTTTTTCCTTTATACTACAATACTATTTTAATTATCTGTCAACTCATCTTCTATTTCTAGCAGTGCAGACTATCATGTTTTCACCTATTCTATAGGAACTCATCTTCTGCCAGCTTTACAAAGCCAGAAGGTCTTAGCATGAAAAAAAATTCTTTAGTTAAAGCAAAAGTTCTTTATATACATTTGCTCGCATCTACACTTTATTTGATTAAAATATAATTCATTTTTGTCCTTTAGTTATGTTTAAAGTATGATGTTTAGGGTCGCAACTTATTGCACTATTTAAAACCAATATTTGAGATTTATGTAATCACAATATTATGCATAACCGGAAAACGAGAGAAGAGTTTGGGATGACCATAGTTGTCCTTTGATAATATGGGATGGCTCCTGTTTCAATCAATGTCAGAAAAAATTGTCAAATCTTCACCTTCCCCATAAAATCAATTCCATCGGCAGAGGATTAAATTATCTTTTTCCAATTCATATAAAATGTATAGTATTTAGAAGCTATGTACTTCACATCTAAATATTGCACCGATGGAATCAAATGTATTTAGGCCTATGCTCTTTTTCATGAAATGCCTTCTGTCAGTCAAGATTCATTTATCAATGAGAAAATCTAGATTTTGCAATAATTCACGTGAAAGAACAACAACAATTTTGTTAATATTGTTTCTCATATTGTAATAATATTATTATATTAACCATCGTCATTAATAATAAAAAATAACTATTTAACTATTTAATTAATTATCTCCCCGTTGTAACTCCATCTTGATATATATATTATAGTTTATATTCAATTTAAAAGATATTCATAAGAAATTTAATTTATCTCTATTCCTTTAAAAATATATTAATTAAAGTGACGTAGTATTAATAAAGAAACTTCAATTGTAAATTTTTTTTTATTTTATCTCTGAAATTTATTATTTTTACAGGTCAATATTATTATAATATTTTTTTAACTTTTAACTCAATAAAAGATGTTAGAGTTTTAAGTTTTCACCAACTCTCTATTTGAAAACTTATAAGTTTTCTAGCAAATCCTTAGGTATTAGACTTGATATAACTTTTACTAACGTGAATTTTATTACTGAAACTCATTATTTTCACGGGTCATTATCACCACAATATCATTTTTATTTTAATCAACAAAATATTTGTATATATTTATAGTTATTTGTCATATTTGTAAATATTTATAGCTATTAGACATATTAAATTTATCATGTTAGTGATTCGATAAATATGTCTTTTTAAATATTTTCAGTTATTAGTAATTTTATAATAACAATTATATATCACCAACAACTTAACTTTATCGAATTACCTAAGATACAAATGATTATTGCATTTTCATGTTCTTTTTTTTACATATCTACTATATATAGATTCATTTCATCTATATTATGTTTTGTTAATCTTAAATTAACATATCTACTAAATAATTAGATAGAAAAATTAATAATTACAAAATATTAAGAGTCATGTTAAAAATATTTATTAAGATGTGAAATTAAAAAACTAATAAGTATGTAGTATAAAATTATAAATAAAAAGTGTTTGGATTGAAATCAAAATAAAAAATGAAAAAAATTCTTATAAATCCTTCATTACTTTTTTTTTTTTAATTTTGACCGTGCTACGCGTCAGCAAATTTTCCACTAAATAATTTCTATTGATTAATTGTTATTATTTTAAATCATTATGTTAATTTTTAATAAAATTTAAATTTATACTATATAATTCTAATTAATTGTTATTATTTCTAAATCCATATTTTTATTAATTTACTATTCAATTTCAATTCTCTTTCTTGTAGGTCTTTAAGACACTATTTGTAATCGAGTGCAGCTTTTGTCAAGATAGAGAGAGGCCCAATGGCTTCGTGCTAGCGATGCACCACCAATTCAATTGACAAGTGACGCTAAGTGGAATAAATCTTCGGTTGGTCGCTTCAAGTGCAACAACGACACATACCTCTCTAATAATAACGTATGCATAGGTGCTTATATTAGAGATGAAGATGGTCGTGTTGTTGTAGTTCGAATAAAATGGTTTTCGCCTAGTACAAATGTTGATATTAGTGAAAATCTAAGTCTTATTGCATCCATTAAATGGGTGCATGAGCTCAAATATGACAAGTTAGATTTTGAATTGGATGTTAAAAGCGTTTAGACAGAATGAACACTCCAAAATCAAACGACTAAGATTTTGGTGCTTTTACACGTGATTGTAAGCTCACTCTTTTATTAGGATTTCTTATGTTAAGTTTTCTAGGAGACAAGCTAATGAGGCCGCTCATGTTTTGGCACAGGTGACTCCATCTCTTACTAGTTTTCACAATTTTATCGATATACCAACATGTATACAAAATATTATTATTAATGATATGATTTAAGCCTTTTTTCGTAAAAAAAAATTCAATTCCAAACAAAATAAATGAGAAATAACAATCACAAAGAAATAAATCCTAAATCATTAACAAATACATCCTTCAAAACATAAATAAGGGTGAAAGAAAAATTTAAACCTCTACAAACAAAAAAGAATCCATAATAACATATAAGCTCAAAACATGATCAAGATAAGAACATTCAAGAGTGGTTAGCCAATATTAAGTAATGTAAAATTAACCACCAAAAAGTGTTTACATCATAAAGTCTAATTAGCATCCTCTACCTTAACACAAGATAATCACAAAAAAGTATAAAGAAGTCTGATCTGCATCCAGTCAGCAAAAGATAACCACCAAAAAGATATGAAATTGTATAATCAAGGAAGTTAATAAGATAATTCACCAGAACATATGCCTAATTTATGATAATTCACCACAAGATAACCAGCATAATATACTCCATGATCCCTGTATAAAAATCAAACATGTCTTTTAGAAGCAGTCCAAAAAATTAAATTAACCATTAATGCTAATAAACCACTCTTATTAAATACAATTTTCAATAAAAAGTCATACATACGTATATATAAACTTATGCTTCAGAGTCTCAAGAGGATTTGCTAAAGTTCCTTGAGGCTGCAAACCATTCAAACAAATAGAAATTTAATATATAATGTAAATGTAGCAAACAACCAAATTTAAAATAAAATAAAAATTTAATATAATCTTTTTGTGTAAAAGTATCAGAGTGCAAGAATTAAAAACTCATTGAAATTTAGTAAACAAACCTTCTTAAAATTCTCAACCAATGGTGACTTAGCTCCAATATTCATCTAAAATAGTCAGTCACCTTGTTAGAGATGAGTGTGTATCTAATAATTTCATTTTATTATAAATAACAGATAGTAAATAATAAGTAGAGGGGTAAGGATCACAACACAAATACAATATTGAAAATAGTTGTTATCAGTCAAAATATCTTACAGCAAATGCAAATGCAAGGATATTTTAACTGCATTAAATCTAAATCCACATGAAAATGACATGAACAAAATGAATTTCATAAATCACATTCCACTTCTACAACTTTGTTTGTCATATTTGCTTACATAACCAAAGTATGAGAGTAAATACTATCTATTCTTTATTTCAATGTCTCACACCAATAAATAATATGACTAAGGTATAATTATAAGAAGATAAATACTAACAAACCTCTTTTTTTTTTTGCAAAAACACAACTTCAAGTAATATTAAAAATGTCCGAGTAGGTAACAACTTCGTTCAAAATCTCACGCTAATAGATTTTTAAAAGAAAATTCCCAGTTCATAACAAACAACTACAAACAATTGAATATACTTAATAAGAGTAATCATTTGATAGCTGAATAACAAACAAATGGAGTTCATAACAACAAATTCCCTATCTAATAGAAACTAATTAATGTCCACATTTGCATTGTAAACTTACCTCTATACTCTGATTGGCCTCGCGTTTCAACCTTTTTCGGTGACAACAGTCCAATATTTTAGCATGAGAGACAAATGGGAACTTGTCCTAAATAGAAAAAAAAAATCATGCTTAACAAATTTCACACATAAATAAATGAAAATAAAAAAAATATATAATTACCTGTTGAGACATATTCTGCCACATTTCAAACCCTAATTTCTCAACTTCAAGATAACTTTCCATCTCTTTACCTCTGGCAAAGTTTTCCCTAAAAAAGAAAATTAATAAATACATGCAGGTTTTAAGAAAATAAAAAATGGCGAAAGGCTTTTTAAAACATCAGTTGAGAATGAATATTACATAAAAATACGGTAAGGGGAACGCGGGTGATCGAAGAACTGAGGAGCTGGTGGTGGTTGGAGAATCCTATAATGGATTTTATTGGATTCACAATGATGCATATCAGCCAATGAAATAGCAACAGAAACTCCACATTTTTCACTGCAACAACATTTGTAAGAACAAAAATCAATGATATGAATGGTTATAGCAACAGAAACTCCACATTTTTCACTGCAACAACATTTGTAAGAACAAAAATCAATGATATGAATGGTTATAGCAACAACAGAAATAAGAGTTACCAGTTGAAAAAAGCACTTCCATCAGGACCATAAACCCTTTCTCTAACTCTTTTTCGTCCCATTGGAGATTACTGAACGCTGTCTGTTGTTGAGGAAACTGAACAAACTTTTTTATTTCCCAAATTGCCCTCTTAAACAATTTGATTTTCATTCTCAAAAAAGTGAGGCAACTTTTCCCGCTAATGTGGTACAATGTGATGGGACGCTTGGGTTTCTTAATTTTTTCATTTCACACCAAATGTCGGTTTAACTAGAAATCTATTGGATAAGTTTTCTTAAGAGTCACATTATATGTCATTTTGATTTATAAATCTTCTTTCACTCTTTAACGAAGTATTATGTTTATTTCTACGTCATCTTTATTATTTATTATTATAAAAAGGATGAGATATACCGTCTAAACTATTTTATACCGTCAATGCGTTATATTTTAATTTATAATATTAATAAAAAATAATTTTGTAATTTTTTACATATAATTAATTATGTAGATCTGATACTCGTTGAATTAAATATTTATAACTTAATAAATTAAATTAAATGTAGATCTGATACTCCTTCAGATTTTTTTACTTTAAAGAGTTTAATGTATGTAAAATTTTATTTTTAATAATTTAATCAATATACTTTTGAAAAAACAAAATGTCCTAGATTTTTTCTAACGAGTTGGTTTGTAGGATGTGAATTCTAAAACATATCAAATCATATTATGTGATACATATATTCAAAAAAGAATAAAAGATACATGACAGGGACATGCTTGATGCCCTCAGTCTTGAGTTTCTAAGCTCTTTGAGAACATCTGGATTGCCTAACCATCACATCAAACTAAAGATCGGGACACCGATTATGTTAATGAGGAACATCGATCAGTCGGAAGGTTTGTGTAACGGTACACGACTAATTGTTACAAAGATGGCTAGCCACGTTCTTGAAGCTCATATAATGGGTGGAAAAAAACATGGCAACATTGTATATATCCCCATGATGAATATGTCTCCTTCGCAGTCTCCCTGACCTTTCAAGCTTAGCTGTCAATAATTTCCGATCATTGTCTCCTACTCGATGACTATAAACAAGTCACAAGGTCAGTCCTTGGATTGGGTTGGGCTTTACATACCTCGAGACGTTTTTACTCACGGACAAATATATGTCGCGCTTTCAAGAGTTACGAGTAACAAAGAAATTAAAGTTTTGATACACGATGACAACAACAATGCGAATAATTCTACAAAAAACGTTGTGTACAATGAGGTTTTCAACAACGTTTGAAGTCATACCTCCGTTGATGCTAATCCACTTACACATTAGGATTTGAATTGTTACTCTGCATAGAAATGATATATGTAACAGAGATATATTTTGTTCACCTGCCTGTGGTAAAGCAATCCAAGATGGTGACCTGTGCATTTATGTGGAAATGTTTTCTTGGAAGCTACAAAGTGTATGACATTATGAGCATTTTTCAGTATTGTTTTGAGTTAAATTGAGCCTATGTCTACGTGTATCAATCTGCTTAAGTTATTTGTAGGTTTATTAAACACTTGTATTGTATTGCGTAAACTACCTAACTCCACAATAATATAACATCAAAAACCATAAAAATTGAAAATGCGCATCCCATGAAAGGTTGATAAACGAACCTTATAGACGTGGCAAGTTTTGTTGATATCGTCTACATCCAGCCTGAATCAGATGTTTCCCCATCTCTGAAATTGTTACACTCGCAAAAGTCTCCCCATTCATATCCTAATTTTATACGCTCTGTATCATATACGTTCACAACTAACAAAGTTTGAGTCCTTCCGTTGTCGACGCATAGTGTCAGCACCTCATAAACGTTATCTCGCAGGGCACGGCCGAAATCTGTGGCTAATTTCTACATGACATATATTAAATTATTGGTCGGTTTAAATAAATGAGATTCCCAGCTGAATTAACATACGTTGCGGTAACACATCTGTAAATCATCACTCAACTATTTTATGTGTCGACACAGTATTGGTTGACAGTACGACATCAAAAACATGTATGCCTTTACGGTTTGTGAACCTACTATGAAAAATTGGTAATTGTTCAAGAGCTTCTATCTCTATCTCTGTTGTACACGCAATCTCAAATATGTTGTTCCCGTAGTATCCAACATAAAGTACCACATCATTTTGAAGATTGTAATATGAGAGCACCTCTTCCCAACCTCCAACCACAACTGGAAAATCCTCATTACTATGAAAAATTGGTAGTTCAAGAGCTTCTATCTCTGTTGTACACGCAATCTCAAATATGTTGTTCCCGTAGTATCCAACATAAAGTACCACATCATTTTGAAGATTGTAATATGAGAGCACCTCTTCCCAACCTCCAACCACAACTGGAAAATCCTCATTACTATGAAAAATTGGTAGTTCAAGAGCTTCTATCTCTGTTGTACACGCAATCTCAAATATGTTGTTCCCGTAGTATCCAACATAAAGTACCACATCATTTTGAAGATTGTAATATGAGAGCACCTCTTCCCAACCTCCAACCACAACTGGAAAATCCTCATTACTATGAAAAATTGGTAGTTCAAGAGCTTCTATCTCTGTTGTACACGCAATCTCAAATATGTTGTTCCCGTAGTATCCAACATAAAGTACCACATCATTTTGAAGATTGTAATATGAGAGCACCTCTTCCCAACCTCCAACCACAACTGGAAAATCCTCATTACTATGAAAAATTGGTAGTTCAAGAGCTTCTATCTCTGTTGTACACGCAATCTCAAATATGTTGTTCCCGTAGTATCCAACATAAAGTACCACATCATTTTGAAGATTGTAATATGAGAGCACCTCTTCCCAACCTCCAACCACAACTGGAAAATCCTCATTACTATGAAAAATTGGTAGTTCAAGAGCTTCTATCTCTGTTGTACACGCAATCTCAAATATGTTGTTCCCGTAGTATCCAACATAAAGTACCACATCATTTTGAAGATTGTAATATGAGAGCACCTCTTCCCAACCTCCAACCACAACTGGAAAATCCTCATTACTATGAAAAATTGGTAGTTCAAGAGCTTCTATCTCTGTTGTACACGCAATCTCAAATATGTTGTTCCCGTAGTATCCAACATAAAGTACCACATCATTTTGAAGATTGTAATATGAGAGCACCTCTTCCCAACCTCCAACCACAACTGGAAAATCCTCATTACTATGAAAAATTGGTAGTTCAAGAGCTTCTATCTCTGTTGTACCCGCAATCTCAAATATGTTGTTCCCGTAGTATCCAACATAAAGTACCACATCATTTTGAAGATTGTAATATGAGAGCACCTCTTCCCAACCTCCAACCACAACTGGAAAATGCTCATTTAAGTTCACAATTAAGTTGTGTCGGGTTCCGTCTTTGTCCAATATCCTCCAGGTGTTTCCCAGTTCTGTAAAGTGGTTTCTTACAAACAATGGCTCCACCTCTATGAAAGACTACAGCGTTGTAACCATTTCATGGAACAAATGTTAAGGTAAGCTCCTTCAACAAAAATAATGCACTATATATTTCCAATTTCTATATTTTACAAACACATAGACTTACTTGGAAGGATAACTTCATAATTGCTAACGTATTAATGAGCTCTAAGGATGGTCGGACGACACTTCCCACCATGGATGATTCTATGCTTACTTGGAGATCTAAGTGATAAAAGGAATACAAGCAGCTGCTGATCTATTGTGGGTATATATAATACAGTAGGTTTAAAGATGGAGAATTGCCTTTGTGTTGTTTAAGAATTTTAATGCAAACTACCCTACCAACTTTCAATTTCTTTTTGTTGGACTTTATGTTTGCTTTAATGTCATAGTGTTTGGAATTACTCTCCACGTTATAAGCTGGTACACATTCAGTTGGTTGTCCTAAACTTACTACTCCTCACGTAAAGGCCTTGGTCCACATTGAGTTGGAAATCAAAACCTACTGATATACTACACCATGTGGAGTCCACCACCTAATATCTGTTTTTATTTACTTATTACTTGGTTATACAAGTACTTATGCCTCAAACACGTGCGTTCCACTTGCAGCTTATCAGATTCACAAAAGACAACCTCAGGGTGACAATAGTTGTACATAAAAAAGGTAATTATAAATACATTACTTAGTTTTTTTCATGGTAGAGTTGTTTTGAGTTTTGACCATTAATAGCTCAGTGTACCGTATTAATAGTTACAAATCATATAACCAAATTCAATACAGTTGTTACAACGAAGTTACAATCATTGTAACAACCAAACAGTGCCCATAAAATACAACTTCCAAAACCTTACTACATCTGTCCAGAAATTTAAAACAACACAAACTTAAATAAACGACTATCTACGACCACACCGCACAACACCTTCTTTAACACGTTGATCACTGGGCTTTTCCACGATTGACCGCCACCAAAATCTCTTCTATCGGCGAATACCTTATGCAAAATCGTAGGGTGTCACTCTTCTGAAGGTTCCTGTCTTTGCAAAAGTCCGACCAGCCACCGCATAGATACCTCTCCATGTTGTCTTTTCTTTTTTTCAGCTCACAGTAGTACGGGTAACACCCCAAATCTACTCGGTAAATTATAATACAAAAATCAGAGTATTTAAAAACTTTTCAACATATTCAGGGTATCACATTTCAACATAAACTTCAACTTGTATTTCACTCAACATAGATACATAGCATTCAAATGACAATGGATAACTTACTTCATTCTTATAACCACAAACAACTTCTTTTATTAATAACGCAGCGGAGTTCACAACTTTTAACTTAGAAATTATTTAACAATATTTATTCAACTAACACCAAATTCAACTTATAATTATTAAACAACTACAGTAATAACAACATAGGAACCACAACATAAACACCCCCTGAGTGCTACGCATCAGAGCGACACATCAACTTGGACTCGATGAAGCTACTAAATCTTAATCACTGTGTATCACCTGCACGTTACCAGTATAAAGGTAACAGCGAAACAAAAGAATGGGGTGAGATATCAAATCAATACAAACAGGTGTATGATAAACAATATATTAGATCATATCATACAATTATTACCACTTTCTACCAAAAACTAAACAACAAGTAACAGACAGACTTAAATCAGCATAACTTGTTAACAGTAACAACATTAAATCAACCATCAACATAATAACCACAACAACAACTTAATTACATCAGCAACTTAACACCAACAACAACTTAATAGCAACAACAACTTAATAACAACAACAACTTCTTAACAGCAACAACTTAACATATACAACATTAAAATATCACAACTTAATAGCAACCTTAAACAACTTACAACTCCATATGTGACTTGTAACATCCCTTTTCTAACCCCAAATTATAACATACAATTCACAGAGTAAGCATATATAAAGAAAAAAGGGCGCTACATGTTGATTCCCACAAAATGAAAATCCCAGACAATATATAAACATTCGTAATATGCAAAGATCATATTGCAACACAATGATGTAAATCTCATGCTTCCATACATTATGCATAAACGCTTGCGGAAAACAAAAGAATTGCTATCACATAATTTCAATGAATATGTCTCATACCATATTCATCTACCAATTCAAAATAACACTAATATCCATGCTACTTGAATTTACAAGTCTAGGCTACAAGGCCTTTAAACAACATATCTAAATGTTAACACATACATCCAAAATATTCAACAAACATAAAGATAGCAAGGTTCAAAACATAAGCATAAGTCAATCCAAAAATCCCCCTGAGTGTTACATGACCAGAGCATATGGCAACCGGCTTAAATTTTTTAATAAAAACAGATCCGCCACCCACTACTTGTTTTAGGCAAGTGGGAAACCTTAAACAAAACGAGATTTTTGGGTAAGTAGGTAAATTAGGCAAAGGGAAGGTGTTAGGCACCCTTTTCCTCCCTTGTAATCAAGGGAACCCATTTAGTCTTTAGGTTTAGGTTTTACAAAAAAAAGGTTTTGACAATTGTTGACTAATAAAAACTATAATATATAAAAAAAGGTTAAAATCAGGGGGTTGGCTTCATATAATATTTCAGTCATCGGCCAAAAAAGATTTTTAAAAAAATGTATTGACAATAAAAAATACCCTTAGTAAACCCAAGGGTTTTGATAGGGTCATTGTTAGATCGAGACAACAATGACCAAAGGCCAGAAACCGTGTATAGCAAAAATAAAAAGGTAAAAGGGCCTTAATGTATCATCATTGGCCAAAACCAGGTTTTTTAGAAAAAAGGATGCCTCATAGAAATCATTGGTCATACGAAATCATTAGCTAAAACATATATTAAACGAAAAAAACATTTTTTTTTAAAAAAGGGAGGCCTCAGCTATCATTATTGGCCAAAAGTTTTGAAAAAAATGTTTCAAAAAAGGGAGGCCTCATAGGTTATCATCGGCCAAAAATTTGAGTTTGAGTTAAGGGATTTGAGTTTGAAAGGGGGAAAGGGTTTGTCGGCCGTTGTCAGTTAATCGACAATGGCGGGTTAGGGTTGTTCAAGACAACCCTAAGGCAAACCCTCGGAGGGAGAAAAGAAGCGTAAAAAAAATTTAAAAGCGTAGAAATTGTGTGTGTGAATTCGTACGTGAAGTGAAAAAAAAGTCCCCTTTTTAGGGTTGCCAAGACCCCTTTTATAGAGATGGAAATTACTTCTTACTTGTAAGTCTTATTACTTATCAATTGTGCTATGTTATTTATTTGAAATAAAAACCCAATTGAAAGGATATGAAAGGCGAGCACATATTTGTTATTAAAAAAAATATAAATAATTTACAAGTATATTGTTATATTTTTAAACAAATTATTACAAAAATCCAAAATATTGTAAATAAACCAAGGAAGTTTATAAAACCCAAGTTTACAAAAATTTTGAATTTTGAAATTGGGCCTCATATTTTATGAATAATAAGCCCAATTAAATACACACTTTTACTTAATGCACACCCTCATTTAATCAATAAAATCTAATGACCTCACATCTTATGGATGCTAAGCCTAAGAGATTGAATTGAAGTACACATGCATTTTATAATCTTGATCACACTTATATACATATATATTTTAATACATATTGTAACTCGGTGAACTGACTTTTATTTTTGTAAGCAACCAATGTTGCGGTGAGCAAGAGTCGCCACCGACTTTTATTTTGTCCAATTTTAGGAAAGGTAAAAAGTACAGAAAAAGACCTTTTTTAAAAAAGAAAACGGGCTCGGGGGGTAAGTTATGAAAAAGGAAGGTGTAAGCACCCTTTTCATCCGTAGTTATCTACGGGCTCTTGATTTGCTTAGCTCATGTTTGTTTGTTTTGAGTTGAAAAGGGGCATAAGGACTTTAGCGTGAATGCGTAGCCTTAGTTTTTGAAAGAGTATTGAAAATATGTTTTTAATTGAGCTAGGCGTATTAAGAGCACTACCCTAAATAATTGGTCTTTTCTATGCTTTTTAAAGTTCCTAGGACTATCCATACTATATAGAAGTAGGTAGTCATTGTTTATATTGGATGTGTGGGTCATCGAGGTCATTTGAAGGCAACAAGTAGAGGTACCTTTAGAAAATTCAAAGGGATGATTATTGCTCTAGTTCCTCAAAGTCTAGCCCTAGCACCTTTTGGATTTCCACAACCTTCATTCGTTCCTCCAACTGTCTGTACTTATCCTCCAGATACTCTTCCTCATAGTAGTACTCTTCCTCTTCTTCGTCTTGCTTAACAGAACCATTATTGCTTTTTTGATCGGACTTACCACTATCACCGTCATCTTGTTCAGTCTCTTCTGCGATCTCGACTTCTTTGGCCTTTTTGAGAGGGCCTCAGAATCTCCTTCCCATGTTGAAAACACCCATGGGTTTCTTGGTTTTCTTCTCTTTCTTAGTAAGGAGTGTCTTCATCTCTTCTTGCCCTTTAGACAAATTCAAGATCAAGGCTTGGAATTTAGCGTTCTGTGTGTCATACCCCAAAATTTGCCCATACATTTTCTCCTATTCAAGTTCAAATCAAAACACAATGCTCCTAAACACATTCTCCTACACAAGGCTCTGAAACTAGGGTTTGACTTATTCAAAGGAAAATCAGTGAATCAATGGCTCCAAAGCATGTCATATGGCTCAACATATCTCACACTATCCTTATGACAAGTACCAAGGCTCATTTCAAAGAATTGGTCATCCCATTGTTCAGAAGGTCAACAATCGACTAGTTGACCTAAAAAGTCAACTGTGGTCAAAGTAAGGTCAAAACTCCTTATTTTTAGTCAATATCCTCATATGTAAGTATCATTCACCATTTGATCAAGAATTGATCATGGTTCATCAAGGAAAGATCAAAAATCAACAAATCAAAAAGTTTCTAAATTAGGGTTTTGTATAGGAAAAGTCAACTGAACTTTGACCAGCCATAACTCTCACATGGAACATCAGAAATTTCCCATCCAAAGCTCATTTTGAAGGAAATTTGATTCTATACAAAATTGTGTCTCACATACCAAGTCTAAAAATACATAATTTGAGAGATATGGACCAAAACATTATAGGTCCTTTTCAAAAGTCAACAAAAAGACACTTTTTTCAAAAGGACATAAAATGAGCATGGGAAATAATTTTGATATGATACCAAAGACAATGGTTAGAGGACTCTCTAAGGTTTCTAAAAAGTCCTAGAACGCTTCCATACCTAAAAAATTGAGAGATATAGGCCTTGTCAAAATTGAGCTAGTTTGGAGGGGAAAATGTGAAACAATTTGAAGATTTTTACAAAGAGGCCCTAGTTATTATGATCCAAGCTTGATCCACAAGTCACCCAAGGCCCCAAATTCAAATACCACGAATTTTTAACATTTATTTAATTTTATATGGATTTTTTATTCATTTAAAATTAACATAAATCAAAAAATCCAAAGAAAAATCAAAGATTTGATTTTCCTCCAAATTTCAATCATCATTAATCATCAAAATATCCAATAATCACTACAAAATTCGTGCAAAGCAAGTGTGTGAAGAAAAGATTGAGTTTGGACGAATTTAGAAACATATTTTCCAAAATTTTCAATCAAAATTTTCTTAAATGGCAATCAAGGATTCATCAAGATTCTCCTCAATTTTGTTAACCTAATCTCTTCACCTATATATACACAACAAACACAGAGCATTAGGTTACGAATTTTGGCCTCCAAGAACCCTAGCATCATTCTTCAAAGTTCAAGAAAAAAAAAAGCAAATTCGGTTTCTAGATTATAAGCCAATTCAAGGCATCTCATCAATCCTAATACATTCCTGGAGACATTTGGAAGCGATCCAGACCTTTACATTCAAGAAGCACTCTCAGAATTGTCCCCAGGAACTCACGGTTTGCGTTTTTCCAAAATCCTTCGATCTCAATCATTCATACATCTTAACCGTATTTTGTTTGCATAATCATGTTTACATTCATGCTTTGATGATTTCTGGAGATTTAATTAAGCTTTTGTGCCTGTTTGAACCGAATACCATAGTTAGGGTTTAGAGTTTTGATTTAGGGCTTTTTGTTCAAGCCAAAATCAGACAAAATCAATGCCATAATCGGATTCAGGATCACTGGACGATTGGAACTACATAGTCGCGAAATATTTTTGTGTGGTTTTTGGTTGTTTTTATCTTCGCAGGTGTAAAAGACACGAACCTTTTACAGCGCTTCAACTAAACGCGTTGTAAAAACGCTTATGCAACTTTCCAAGGAAGGAGATGATGTGTTGTCATCACCTCATTGGCTGGTTTGAACGGGAAAGGGCGCGCGTGTGTACAAGAAGATATGGGATCCAGTGCATCATGGTTCACGTGGATGCGATAGACCCTCGTTATTGCTGCCATCAGATTAACGTGCCAATGGATCCAACAGCTCCTAGGATGCGAGACTACCATGGACTTCAGCGCCGTGCCACACACAATCACAAGATAAGATTTTTTTAATTTTTTTAATTTTTAATTACATAGCCCTTTATTTTGTTTTAATATATGTATATATATTGTTTTCAAATAAAATTGTTTTTTTTCCTTTCTTTACATAAAAACTAAATAGAAATTTATATTAATATTTATTATTTAATGTTTTATTTTATTTAATATATATAGGATCTTTTTCTTAAAATCAATTAATTATTTTATTTAAACTATATTTTTTAATTTATATTTAATCACTTAATTACTTAAAAAATTCGTATTTATGTTATTTTAATTCCAAAAATTCATAAGAATTATTTTTGCATTCGATTTTATTTTCTTATCTTGATTTAATTAATTAGGTCGCGAGACCAATAATTAATTAAGTCATTTATATTTTCTTATTTAAATCATACCCTAATCAGGGTTTACGACGAACATTCCAATACACTGATATATTTCTTTTTCTGTGCCTTTTCAGGATTGTCTTTTCAAGCGCCTTCCGACTACGTGCCACATCAAAAGAACGAAGCTAAGTTCTAAACCCTTCTTTTATGATTATTGTTATTAGTTTTTATGTGATTAGGGTTTAGTGCCCTCGTCAATAGAATTCCTCCTACACTTATACTTTTTTCTGTAATTTTTTGCCAATTCTCTAATGATCAGGTTCAATGCTTAAGGCTCGAGCAAATCTTTGCCCATCCACCTGCCAATCGAAGCTAAGTATTCAATTTATTTATTTTTAAAAGTCTATTTTGTTTCCTTTTGATTTTAAAGGTTACTTTCCGAACTTGCATACACTCACCTCTATTGTCTGCCTTTGCCTTGGCCTTTTCCTAGGGTTAACCCCGAGGCCTCCTCCGACTGTCAACCATGTCAGATCAAATCCAAATGCAAAGCTAAGTATTGTTTATTTATTTATTATTAATTTCTTTATCCTTTATTTTATTTTTATTAGGGTTAACCCTAATTGTCTCTGAACTAATAATGCACTTACCCTTCTTTGTTTATTCTTCCTTTTCCAATTTTCAGGGTTTGTTAAATGCCAAAGCTACGTGTATCGGTAACCCTAAACCCTAACTCTAATATTTTTCTGTTTTATTTTGTAATTATATCCCGCTGGTTTCAATTCCCCCTTCCTCCGCTGGTTACAATTTCCCCTCCCCGTATTGCTTTGATTATTTGTTTATACTACTGTGGTTTGTAATTTTAGGGAGTGTAACTCTGAACTAAATTAGAATCACCTAATTATAAGATAATATAATCGAATATGATCACGTGATTGGTGCACACACGCACACTTTTGGGGTAACCTCTCTGTTGCCTGTTGCCTTGTGTAATTTTTTTGCAGAATAGCCAGTCCCTCGAATACGAGGATACCTTAGCCAGTTGCCTCGATTAAGATCATGGTCCCTAATGATGCTGCCTTCGATACACATGATCTCGACCCTCGAAAGTTGCCTACGAAAAGGCTAAGGTATCCTCTGGCTGCCTACGAAAAAAGGCTATTCTGATCCTTCCCCTTAGACTACCTGCCTCTCTATGGCATGGGTCAGTCTTATGGCGAACGATAATGCGATGACCCTTCAACCTCCAAACGAAAGGCTTCCTGCCATCTCATGGCAAGAATAGACCCTTTCATCCTGAAAGGCTAAAAGAGACCTATCATCTAAGTTTGAGGTAATTGCCCTTAATTGCTTTGCCTTGCTCTAAATTTTTCATATTCTTTTTCATAATTCTTCAAAAGTGGCTACGCTCATTTACGAGCTAAAGTCCACATCTTTTCTTCTATACTTCTTTTCAAAGCGAGCAAAGCAATTAAGATCCCATGGGAAACCATGGATGCAAAGGGTGCCTCACACATTCCCTTTGCATAATTACCCCCCGAACCCGTTTTCTTTTAAAAGGTTTTTTTTCTGTTTCTTTTAGCCTTTCTAATTTGTTTGGATAAAATAAAAGTCGGTGGCGACTCTTGCTTACCGCGACATTTCGATTATAAAAGTCAGTTCACCGTATTACAGAACTGGCGACTCTGCTGGGGATTAATTTTGATAAAAGAGGGGTTACCTTAAAAGTTTAGGAATCACTTAAATGTTTTCTATTGTTTGCTTTGTTTGCTTTACTTTTGCAGGGCTGTTTTGGGTATTATGCTGTGTGAAAGATCCTAACCCGGATCTGAGTACCTTAGGTAAATGGCATGAGATCAATGAGACTGCACAGCGTATACTGATGTGGTTGATCTGATGGCCATCGTTAGTGTGACACATTGGTTTGTCCTGGTGTTCCTTGGGATCCGACCTGAGGAAATGCTTGGCTGCCGCGTGGTGTCATTAAGCACTAATTTGCCCTTAGAACCTTAGTCGAACTTGACTTTGGCCTTTTAGAAAGTAGCGAGATGGATGGCTTTGGTTCCGACTGAAGTTGGTTGATACTCGAAGCTACACTCATATGGACTGGACTTTCAGGACCTTTTCGGTTGGCGATTCGATTGCCGAACTGAGATAAGCGCCTTCGAGAAAGGTCAATGATATGAGCTCCCAAAAACCCGATCTTTGTATAGGACAGGTTTGAACCGACTAAACTTCAGGGGGAGGGTATGCACCTTTGGGCTACATGCGAGCCTAACCTTAAGGCAAAATTGTGTGACTTGTTTGTGTTTGTTATCTACTTGACATCATGACATCATAAACATCATAAGCATCATAACATCATGACTAACCATTCGAGGACCAAAGAATTCATCTTTGTTCTGTTTTGTAGGTCATGGAGACTAGAAACACCATTCGAGTTAACTTTGTGAAGATACCTTCCGAACTGAAAGAGTTGGTATTAGAGATTCCTGGAGGCTCCCGATTCACTGAAAGACATGGTCTCTTGCCTAGTTTGGTTACTTCAGGTTTTGACGAAGAAATGATGAGTGTACTATTTCAATTCTTCGATCCCGAGCATCATTGCTTTACTTTCCCGGAGTATCAGTTGGTACCTACTATGGAGGAGTTTGCTGACATACTTGGACTCTCTATCCGAGATCAGATCCCGTTCACTGGTTTGGAAGAAATTCCAAAATTTGAAGTTATCGCTTCCGCTTTACATCTTAAGAAGTCTGATATTGATGGTCATTGGGAAACTAGAAGTGGAGTCAAGGGATTCCTCGCTAAGTTCTTATTCGGAAAAGCTCGCATGTTTTTGAAGGTCATGAGTTATCAAGCCTTCGAAGACATATTAGCTTTACTCATTTATGGTTTGGTATTATTCCCTAATCCTGATCAGTTCATTGATGTGCACGCCATAAAGATATTTCTGACACGCAATCCAGTTCCTACTTTGCTTGGAGATATCCTACACTCTCTTCACACTCGTACTATGAAGAAACGAGGGACTCTTATGTGTTGCATACCTTTGCTATCCAAGTGGTTTATTTCTCACTTTCCTCGCTCAGTAATGAGGAACAACCAAAGGCTGAAATGGCATAAGAGAATAATGTCACTTTCTCATTCTGATATCCGTTGGCTTTCTTTATCCAAGGAGAGTTTTACCATCATCGACCGTTGTGGACAATATCCTAATGTGCCTTTACTTGGCATACGAGGGGGTATCACTTATAATCCTTGTTTGGCCTTACGTCAGTTTGGTTACGCTCGAAGGGATGGTCCTCATCAGATGCTTATACAAGGGGTTGTGTTTGATTACGAAGTTGATACTCAAAATCACCGCCGGAAGTTTATACAAGCATGGGATATGGTGAACAGAATTGATAGCAAGAGCTTGGGGCAAAGAAATTCCATTCCTTTGGGGCCTTATCTTAGATGGGTGTGCACTCGTGCTCAACGTCTCATCATGCCTTATCCATATGTCCTACCTGTGATAGTGGAGCCTGATTGCGAGGAAAAAGTTCCTCAAGTTATTGCTCATCCGGACATGCCAACTGACATCGAAGAATTAAAGAGATCTTGGATTCAATTAAAAGAAGAAAGAGACACTTTTGAAGCTCAGTTTCGCGCTAAAGAAAAGAAAGTATTAGAGCTCACAAAGCTACTTCAAGCGGAGCAAGGCATCAACAACTTCATCGGTTCAAAAAGGAAGCGTCCATGGGAGACTTGAAGACTTTTGTTTTTATCATTTTATTCCTAGTTTTATTTTTAGTTTTATACTTTCATTATTGTAAAAGATACTAATAAAACAAATTGCAATTTCTTTCCCTTAAGTATTATTAATAAAATTTCTTCTGTTTTTTTTTAAACAAATTTGAATTCCAAGGTCCTCGAAAACATTGCATATGCATAATCATATCATTCATAAACATCGCATCACAGGTTTCACAAAAACAAATGCCTCATTTTCCCGCTGTTTATTTGAGCAAGGAAATGGATCTCGAACAATCTATCAAAAATCTTCAGGCTCAGAATAACCAGTTCCAGAAAATAATCTTTCACTTGGCCAAGGGGCAAGAAGAATTAAGGGCACTTCTGGCCGAGAAGGAGAAGGACCAACAAAGGGAGCAAGGTGTGCAAGATAAATGGATATCCAAACCTAAGCGGTCATTCACTCCGCTACCCATACCGCTGTCTCAAGCTCTGCAACAACTGATCAATCAGAACTTGATAACTCTATTGCCTCCATATTCATTTCCTACTAATCCCGCTCCTGGGTATAAGCATCATGCGAGATGTGCTTATCATTCGAATAGTCCTGGTCATGATACAGAGGATTGTGGACCGTTGAAACACAAGATTCAAGACTTAATTGATGAAAAGATCATTGACTTCAACTCACCTGAAGAACCTCACATGACTAAGGCTGTGTACAATCGGAAAGGTCGCAATGAACACAACCAATCTATGGGGACATTTCTGATCTCTACACCAGTTCCACAACAAAGGCGCAAGTCAGGGGCACCTAAACGAAAGTTCACAAAGATCAACATGACTTTGGCTGAAGCATTACAACAGATGTTGAAGAAAGGGCTAATTACTTTGAGGGATCCTCCTGTGAAGCCCAACACTTCCGCTCCTAGCTATAAGCCCAATGCGAGGTGCGCGTATCACTCCAATAGCCCTGGACATGATACGAATGATTGTTGGCCATTAAAGAAAAAGATCCAAGATATGATCGATGCTGGTGAAATTGAATTCCCTCATCCCAAGACTCCTATAGTAATCACTGCTCCCATGCACAATCACGATAAGACTGATTAATGTCAGAGTGGATGAACTTTAGATCATTAGATTTACTTTCATTTGCAATTTCTATTCTGTTTGTTTAAACATTCAAAATATGATAGACATTATCTGTTTTAATAATCATCATCAGTGCATTGCATATGTTTGTCTTGAATAAATTATTTCGTTATCACTCATTTTAAATTATGTCTTTATTCTGCATATGCTTTTGTGATACTCAACTCCTGCTAAAGTTGTATACCTTTTGAGGGAGGATGACGAAAACGATACCGCAACCTCATACAGTATGCTTTCGAGCGGACTATGCTAACGATGTACAGGCATTTGTTCAATTCCTAAACAGTGGAGATATAAGGATGTTAATCCCTTGTCAACCCCTTTGAGCCTAAGAAGTAGAAGTTTCTTTCTTGTACTAATCAAAACCCTTTGATCATAACCTGGGGCAGGGTAGTTCTCAGTTAATTTGGCTGTGCATTCTATTTTAAGAGAATCATTCAGTATACCTTTCAACAAAGGTTTCAATCACAAGCGTTCATCCGCACACATCAAAGAAGTGTTGGAGATGTCAATCAAAAGCCAACGATGGTTCATCAATCATTAAGCAAGGCAGTCAATATCTTTCAAAAAACAAAAATGATGAAAAAACATATATACAAGGAAAAGCGTGCTAAGTCAAAAATCAAAAAGATGACTTAGGCAAAAATCAAGGCATCCCGCTGATTGTAAGCTCAAAATAGACAGTTCAGGCAAAAGCTAGGGATATCAAAAAGAAGAAAAAGAGGAGTCAACAAGTTCCTGAACAACAAAATAGTGTGACTACCAAAAGGAAGAAGTGACTGCCATCTCAAAAGTTCCCTTTGCTTGTGAACCATCATCATTATCAAAGGTGCAAATCCAAAAGTCTCTTGGAACCTGAATGCATAAGTTGAAATAACTGAGCTTAGGAATGAAGATCATCATGAAGAGGGGAGGGTACAGTCAAATTTTGAGCCATTATCCTTTGTTTCTTAAACCGTGAACCAAGCCACGTTACATCCCTTGAAAGTCCTAATTGAAGCATGGTTAGTTCGAAAGCATACTGTCACCAAAAAGGTATCCTGACTCCTTAAGGTTTTCCAAAAATGCTGAGTTGATATTTCATTTTTACAAACATCACGTTGTTACAAATGAAGGATAGAAAAACACTTAGAAAGGGGGGGATTGAATAAGTGTGACTTTAAAACTTGAGCTATAAAAATAAAATGCACAATTATTTTTATCCTGGTTCGCTGTTAACGAAGCTACTCCAGTCCACCCCCGCAGAGATGATTTACCTCAACTGAGGATTTAATCCACTAATCGCACGGATTACAATGGTTTTCCACTTAGCCGCAACTAAGTCTTCCAGAGTCTTCTGATCACAACCTGATCACTCCAGGAACAACTGCTTAGTTCACTCCTAAGACTTTTCTAGAGTCTACTGATCAACACGATCACTCTAGGCTTAGTTCACTCCTAAGACTTTCTGCTCAGCCAACTGCTAAGACTTCCTCTAGAGTATTCTGATCAACCTGATCACTCTAGTTACAAACTGCTCAGCCAACTGCCAAGACTTCCTAGAGTATACTGATCAACCGATCACTCTAGTTCCTTACAACTTAATGTAATCTATTCAAGAGTTTACAAATGCTTCTTAAAAGCGATAATCACAACTGTGATATTTCTCTTACAATTTAAGCTTAATCTCACTAAGATATTACAACAGCAATGTAGTGAGTTGATGAAGATTCTGAGCTTTTGATTGAACAGCGTTTCAGCAAGTTAATTTGAGTTGTCTTTGTTCAGGATCGTTAACCTTGCTTCTCATCAGAACTTCATATTTATAGGCGTTGAGAAGATGACCGTTGGGTGCATTTAATGCTTTGCGTGTTCCGTACAGCTTCGCATTTAATGTTATACGCTTTTGTCAACTACCTCGAGCCTTGTTCACGCTGTGTCTACTGACGTTGCCTTTAGTAGCTTTAACGTTCCTTTTGTCAGTCAGCGTAGTCTGCCACGTGTACTTCCTTCTGATCTGATGTTTGTGAATACGACGTTTGAATATCATCAGAGTCAAACAGCTTGGTGCAAAGCATCTTCTGATCTTCTGATCTTGAAGTGCTTCTGTTGCGTGATACCATCTTCTGATCTTCAGTGCTTCTGATCTCTTGTTCATCTGATGCTTCATAGACCCATGTTCTGATTCTGCTTCGACCATCTTCTGATGTCTTGCCAGACCATGTTCTGATGTTGCATGCTGAACCATTTGAGACACATCTTCTGAGCGCTGAATTATGCGTACTCTTTATATATTTCCTGAAAGGGAAATTGCATTGGATTAGAGTACCATATTATCTTAAGCAAAATTCATATTATTGTTATCATCAAAACTAAGATAATTGATAAGAACAAATCTTGTTCTAACAATCTCCCCCTTTTTGATGATGACAAAAACATATATAAATGATATGAATTTGCGATCAGAAAGAGTAGACGGCAAAAGACAAATTACACAGCTATAGCATAAGCATATGAATATGTCTCCCCCTGAGATTAACAATCTCCCCCTGAGATAAATAATCTCCCCCTGAAATAAATACTCGAAGAACTTTGATAAAAGACTTCCCTGATTATTTCGGTAGAGACGATCATGTAAGCTTCTGCCTTCAGAGAATTCATAGCTTCTGACTTCTGCTTCCATTGGACAGCTTCAGAACTTGAATCTCTTTAGATCTTCAGAACATTCACAGCTTCTGACTTCTGCTTCCATTCAGGACAGCTTCAGAACTTGAATTTCTTTAGATCTTCAGAACATTCACAGCTTCTGACTTCTGCTTCCCTCGGATAGCTTCAGAACTTGAATTTCTGGATCTTTTGGAGCATTCACATCTTCTGATTTCTGCTTCCCTCGGATAGCTTCAGAACTTTGAATGTCTACCAATCATCACTTCATGCTAGATTTGTATCAGAACATTGTTGAATGTACCAGAGCATCATCTGAGCATCTCTACATCCTGAAATGTTACAGAACAAAAACTAAACGACAAAAGTCAGCATGAACGAGTTAGAACATAAAATGTATATTCAAATACATGATATGTATCAGAGCCAAATGTATCAGAGCATTTAGGCTAAAAACGTGTATCAGAGCAAATAATGTATCAGAGCCATAACATTATATGTATCAGAGCAAATAGAATTTTGTCATAACAGGATAGACAATGATATTCGAATTCTATTATCAGTGCTTCTGATTCATTCTTCTTTCTTGCTTCTGATCTCTGAAGCTTGACAGCGCTCAGCTTGCTTCAGTTTCCAAGAGCTTATTCCTTTTACAGAATAACACTTCTTATGGTTTTGCTTCTAGTGTTTGCTTCTGAAGATTCACTTCACTTCTTTGTACCTGCAAAACACTTAAACCATGTAGAACTTGCAGTTCTTGTTAGTGAATGTGTGGGAGCCTTTACCCAGCAACTGATAGATTTAATCAAATCATTTATCATTTATCTTCTCCCCCTTTTTGTCATAACATCAAAAAGAATATTTAAAAAGATTCAGATGTATAAAACGACAAAAGAAAACATTTACTGGAATGTAAAACACAAGGAAACTTTTCATTGATAATCAAAAGATATTACAAAAGGTTCCTATGTTTAACAAGATGAAAAACATTCCTAGCAAATACAAAACAAGCAGAAGCAGCAAGGAAAAGAAAACTACAAAGTAGAATTTCCAAAGAGGAAATGACTACAAAAAATTAAAAACTACTACATTCGGTCAAGAAACTCAACATAGAAGTTGAGTATATCTTCCCACAACTCAAGAAAGTCTTCTGTCTTTGGATGAAAGTTGATAACAACATCAAAGAAGGATCTGACTTGAGAGGTATTAGAAGAGCCATCCCGAGATGCACAGAGATCTGTCGCCTTTGAGTCATGGAGCTTCAGCAGACTTAGGGTGAATCGCTAGGTTTTGAGAGAAGAAATGAAAAACGAGAGAGGGAGAGAGAGAAAAAAAAACTTTAAGAGGAAAACAAAGAGATAGGAAACCGAAAACCATTTTGAAGAGTATTTAAAGGAAAATAAAATGAAACGAATGATGACTAGCATTTAATGTTACGTGACGTGAGGAGAGATATAATAAAGACAAATGAGGTGACTAGCACAGTTACCTATGGTCGGCGTCCCTTCAACTGCACGCACGCATATCCATGAATAGAAATGACAGGTTTACCATCCCGAGATAAAGCGTAACAGCTGTTTTGCTTTAAAAGAGGTTCTGAATCAACTTAGACAATGAAACGTTAGTAATAACCGAATCATAATTTCTAAAAGAATTCAATCAGAACTTCTGATTAAAAAAATGTTCCACATTCATTTCAGAAGATACTCATACATGAGAACTTCTCATCTTCTCATTCTGGGCATAAATCCATACTGATGTTCTTCAGAATGAACTTAAACCTATCTTCAGCTAGGGGTTTTGTAAAGATATCAGCCCATTGATGGTCTGTATCAACAAAGTTTAAAGATATAACACCCTTCTGAACATAGTCCCTTATGAAATGATGTTTTATCTCAATATGTTTAGCTTTTGAATGAAGAATAGGATTCTTAGATAAACATATAGCAGAAGTATTATCACAGAATATAGGAATGTTACTCTCAAATATCTGATAATCTTCTAACTGACTCTTCATCCAGAGCATCTGTGTACTACAACCAGCAGCTGCGACATATTCTGCTTCTGTGGTTGATAGAGCAATGGTTGCTTGCTTCTTGCTGTACCAGGAGATTAAGTGACTTCCAAGAAATTGGCAACTTCCTGAAGTACTTTTTCTTTCAATTCTGTCTCCAGCATAATCAGCATCGCAGAATCCTACTAAGTTGTATTCTTTAGATTTTCTGTAAACTAAACCAACATTAGTAGTACCTTTCAGATACCTTAGAATTCTCTTAACAGCAGTTAAATGAGATTCTCTAGGATCTGATTGGAATCTAGCACACAAACAAACACTGAACAGAATGTCAGGTCTAGAAGCAGTCAGATATAGAAGAGATCCAATCATACCTCTGTATAACTTCTGATCTACCTTCTTACTTACCTCATCCTTACCTAGGATGCATGTCGGATGCATAGGAGTTTTGGCTTCTTTGCAGTCCAGAAGATTAAACTTCTTCAGAAGTTCCTTCACATACTTGGTTTGGTGAACATATGTTCCTTCTGATGTTTGATTTATTTGTATTCCAAGGAAATACTTGAGTTCTCCCATCATGCTCATTTCAAACTCAGCCTGCATAGACTTAGCAAACTCCTTTCCAAGTGTAGCATTAGATGTTCCAAAAATAATATCATCCACATATATTTGACAAATTAAAATATCCTTTTCAAAGGTTTTACAGAAGAGAGTAGTGTCCACTTTTCCTCTAGTGAAACCATTATCCAGAAGGAAAGAACTTAAGCGTTCATACCAAGCTCTGGGAGCCTGTTTCAATCCATACAATGATTTCTTAAGTTTAAAAACATGATTAGGAGACATAGAGTCTTCAAAACCAGGAGGTTGATGGACATAAACTTCTTCATCTATATAACCATTTAAGAAGGCACTCTTAACATCCATCTGATAGAGAGTGATGTTATGTTGAGTGGCAAAAGAAATTAATAGACGAATAGATTCTAACCTGGCCACTGGTGCAAAGGTTTCTGTGTAATCGATTCCTTCTTGCTGACTATAACCCTGAGCCACCAGTCTGGCTTTGTTCCTTACCACTTCTCCTTTCTCACTGAGCTTGTTTCTGAAGACCCATTTTGTACCAATTATATTGAATCCATCTGGTCTAGGCACAAGATCCCAAACATCATTCCTTGTAAACTGATTTAGTTCTTCTTGCATAGCAATTATCCAGTCTGGATCTTCTAGAGCATGATCAACAGAAGTTGGCTCGATCAAAGATACAAGACCTAATTGACAGTCTGCATTGTTCTTAAGGAATGCTCTTGTTCTGATTGGATCATCCTTCTTTCCAAGAATGACATCTTCTGAATGACCAGAGATGAGTCTGGATGATCTTCTGACAGATGGTTCTTCAGATATGCTTAGATCCTCCAGAGAAGCTGATACTTGGCCTTCAGATTCCTTGCTTCTGAGAAGCTCTGCTTCTGATGCGTTGCTTCTTGGCTCAACAACTTCTGAGATGTCAATATCATAACCTGCAAAATTATCAACCTGCTTTGGTTTTTCAGAACCAAGCTTATCATCAAACCTGATATTGATTGATTCTTCTACAACCAATGTTTCAGTATTGTATACTCTGTAGCCTTTTGAGCGTTCAGAATATCCAAGAAGGAAACACTTTTGAGCTTTGGAATCAAACTTACCAAGATGATCTTTAGTGTTCAGAATAAAGCATACACATCCAAAAGGATGGAAATATGAAATGTTGGGCTTTTTATTCTTCCACAATTCATAGGGAGTCTTATTTAGAATAGGTCTGATAGAGATTCTATTCTGAATATAGCATGCAGTGTTTATTGCTTCTGCCCAAAAATGCTTAGCCATATTGGTTTCATTGATCATGGTTTTGGCCATTTCTTGAAGAGTCCTATTCTTTCGTTCTACAACCCCATTTTGTTGTGGAGTTCTAGGACAAGAGAAATCATGGGCAATACCATTTTCTTTGAAGAATTCTTCAAAGGATTTGTTCTCAAATTCACCACCATGATCACTTCTGACCTTTATGATTTTACACTCTTTTTCAGATTGAATCTGAATGCAGAAATCAAAGAACACTGAATGAGTCTCATCCTTGTGTTTTAAGAATTTTACCCATGTCCAGCGGCTATAATCATCTACGATGACTAATCCATATTTCTTTCCTCTGACAGATGCTGTTTTGACTGGTCCAAACAGATCAATGTGCAAGAGTTCTAATGGCCTTGAGGTAGAAACAACATTCTTAGACTTGAATGCAGGTTTGGAGAACTTGCCCTTCTGACATGCTTCACACAGAGCATCTGATTGGAATTTCAGATTAGGGAGTCCTCTGACAAGATTCAGTTTGTTAATTTGAGAGATCTTTCTCAAACTAGCATGACCTAATCTCCTGTGCCAGACCCACTGCTCTCCAGAAACAGACATAAGACAAGTCACCTTCTGACTCATAAGATCTTGCAGATCTGTCTTATAGATGTTGTTCTTCCTCTTGCCTGTAAATAGGATTGAGCCATCCTTCTGATTTACAGCCTTGCAAGACTCTTGATTAAAGATTATATCATAACCATTGTCACTTAATTGACTGATAGATAAAAGGTTATGTGTTAATCCTTCTACAAGAAGTACATTAAAGATGGAAGGAGAGTTACCAGATTTTATAGTTCCAGAGCCAATTATCTTGCCCTTCTGATCTCCTCCGAACTTGACTTCTCCTCCAGACTTAAGTACCAGGTCTTGGAACATAGACCTTCTTCCTGTCATGTGTCGCGAGCATCCAGAATCCAGGTACCATGACATGTTGTGCTTTGTCCTTCTTGCAGCCAAGGATATCTGCAATAGGAATAATCTTATCCTTAGGTACCCACATTTTCTTGGGTCCTTTCTTGTTAGATTTTCTCAAGTTCTGTTTGAACTTGGATTTAACATTGTAAGCAATAGGAGGAACAGCATGATAATTCTTAATGTGAGTTTCATGATATTTCCTAGGTTGTGTCACATGCTTCTTAGTGTGTGTAATGTGAAAACTTTGTGCATGTGAAGTGTGCCTAATATCATGTGAGTGGCCATACTTGAACTGATCATACAATGGCTTGTATGTAATTTTCATTTCATCAACAGGTTCAAGTTTGTATGGGGTTTCACCCTCATAACCAATGCCAACTCTTTTGTTTCCAGATACGGCATATATCATAGAAGCTAGCTGACTTCTGCCAATACTTCTAGATAAGAACTTCCTGAAACTTAAATCATATTCCTTCAGAATATGGTTTAGACTGGGAGTGGATTTTTCTGAATCAGAAGGAGATCCAACATTATTGGATAGTTTTAAAAGTTTTTCTTTTAATTCAGAATTCTCCAATTCAAGCCTCTTTGTTTCAAATTCAAATAGCTTTTTCAGCTTTTTGTATTTAATACAAATCTGAGACTTGGATTCCAGAAGTTCAGTTAATCCGGAAACTAACTCATCTCTAGTAAGTTCAGAAAATACCTCTTCAGAATCTGATTCTGATGTAGATTCTGATCCGTCATCTTCTGTCGCCATCAGCGCACAGTTGGCCTGCTCATCTTCTGAATCATCTTCTGACTCATCCCAGGTTGCCATAAGACCTTTCTTCTTATGAGCCTTTTTCTTGGGACTTTCCTTCAGAAGATTTGGACATTCATTCTTGTAGTGTCCAGGCTCATTGCATTCATAGCACATGACCTTCTTCTTGTCAAACCTTCTTTCATCAGAAGATTCTCCACGTTCAAATTTCCTTGAACTTCTGAAGCCTCTGAACTTCCTTTGCTTGGTCTTCCAGAGTTGATTTAGCCTTATGGAAATCATGGACAGTTCATCTTCTTCTTCAGATTCTGCTTCTTCAGGATCTTCTTCTCTAGCCTGAAAAGCGTTAGTGCATTTCTTGATATTGGATTTTAATGCAATAGACTTACCTTTCTTTTGAGGCTCATTTGCGTCCAGCTCAATCTCATGGCTTCTCAAGGCACTGATAAGCTCTTCCAGAGAAACTTCATTCAGATTCTTCGCAATCTTGAATGCAGTCACCATCGGACCCCATCTTCTGGGTAAGCTTCTGATGATCTTCTTTACATGATCAGCCTTGGTGTATCCTTTGTCAAGAACTCTCAATCCAGCAGTTAGAGTTTGAAATCTCGAAAACATCTTTTCAATGTCTTCATCATCCTCCATCTTGAAGGCTTCATACTTCTGGATTAAGGCAAGAGCTTTTGTCTCCTTGACTTGAGCATTTCCTTCATGAGTCATTTTCAGGGACTCATATATATCATAGGCCGTTTCCCTGTTAGATATCTTCTCATACTCAGCATGAGAGATAGCATTCAGCAAAACAGTTCTGCATTTATGATGATTCCTGAAAAGCTTCTTTTGATCATCATTCATTTCTTGCCTTGACAGCTTCACGCCTCTGGCATTTACTGGATGTTTGTAACCATCCATCAGAAGATCCCATAGATCACCATCTAGACCCAGAAAGTAACTTTCCAGTTTATCTTTCCAGTATTCAAAGTTTTCACCATCAAATACCGGCGGTCTAGTATAACCATTGTTACCGTTGTATTGCTCAGCAGAGCCAGATGTAGATGTAGTCTTTTCACTTTCATCAACCATCTTTTAAATGAAGCGTTTTTCTCTTCCTGAATCTTTTCTAAACACGGTTAAGTGCTTGCACCTTAGAACCGGCGCTCTGATGCCAATTGAAGGATAGAAAAACACTTAGAAAGGGGGGGATTGAATAAGTGTGACTTTAAAACTTGAGCTATAAAAATAAAATGCACAATTATTTTTATCCTGGTTCGCTGTTAACGAAGCTACTCCAGTCCACCCCCGCAGAGATGATTTACCTCAACTGAGGATTTAATCCACTAATCGCACGGATTACAATGGTTTTCCACTTAGCCGCAACTAAGTCTTCCAGAGTCTTCTGATCACAACCTGATCACTCCAGGAACAACTGCTTAGTTCACTCCTAAGACTTTTCTAGAGTCTACTGATCAACACGATCACTCTAGGCTTAGTTCACTCCTAAGACTTTCTGCTCAGCCAACTGCTAAGACTTCCTCTAGAGTATTCTGATCAACCTGATCACTCTAGTTACAAACTGCTCAGCCAACTGCCAAGACTTCCTAGAGTATACTGATCAACCGATCACTCTAGTTCCTTACAACTTAATGTAATCTATTCAAGAGTTTACAAATGCTTCTTAAAAGCGATAATCACAACTGTGATATTTCTCTTACAATTTAAGCTTAATCTCACTAAGATATTACAACAGCAATGTAGTGAGTTGATGAAGATTCTGAGCTTTTGATTGAACAGCGTTTCAGCAAGTTAATTTGAGTTGTCTTTGTTCAGGATCGTTAACCTTGCTTCTCATCAGAACTTCATATTTATAGGCGTTGAGAAGATGACCGTTGGGTGCATTTAATGCTTTGCGTGTTCCGTACAGCTTCGCATTTAATGTTATACGCTTTTGTCAACTACCTCGAGCCTTGTTCACGCTGTGTCTACTGACGTTGCCTTTAGTAGCTTTAACGTTCCTTTTGTCAGTCAGCGTAGTCTGCCACGTGTACTTCCTTCTGATCTGATGTTTGTGAATACGACGTTTGAATATCATCAGAGTCAAACAGCTTGGTGCAAAGCATCTTCTGATCTTCTGATCTTGAAGTGCTTCTGTTGCGTGATACCATCTTCTGATCTTCAGTGCTTCTGATCTCTTGTTCATCTGATGCTTCATAGACCCATGTTCTGATTCTGCTTCGACCATCTTCTGATGTCTTGCCAGACCATGTTCTGATGTTGCATGCTGAACCATTTGAGACACATCTTCTGAGCGCTGAATTATGCGTACTCTTTATATATTTCCTGAAAGGGAAATTGCATTGGATTAGAGTACCATATTATCTTAAGCAAAATTCATATTATTGTTATCATCAAAACTAAGATAATTGATAAGAACAAATCTTGTTCTAACAACAAATATCATGTTTTTACAAATATCACGTTTTTCAAAAACTCAAGACGAACGTATGCATTGCATCTCATGAATTCATTATTAAAAATATTCTGCTACATAATTTCAAATGTTAGCAACAAAAAGAATTTGTACAAGGGTATAACTAAGGACTCAAAGCTGTCCCGACCAACACAGATTACTCCAAGAAGCAATGTCTCCTACGTATACAAGGGGCATGGCACTCTTTGCCCACTCAATCTGGGGCAATCAAGTCAAGATTCGAAGAATCTCTCAAAAGTCAAACAGTCAAAGGCATACGTCCCAAGTGGGTTTCAAACTATTTTCCGATTAACCTGGGACAATTAAGTCAAGATTCAAAGAATCTCTCCAGGATGCCAAAACAATCAGGGCCATGCATCCAAATAGATCTGAAGCTACTTCCCAACCAACATGGGATATTGCCTTTGGCGTATGATTACTAGGGGCAGGTCGCCCAGAGTGCACATCTCATAAAGTCCTCTCGAGGCGAATTTTTCCAAAGTTCCTACTAAATGGGGCAAGCCTATGCAAGTCCAGTTGGACATCGTGATCAATCTTCAGTGGCGTGTCTTAATTAAATTCAGGAATGGTAGGTACTATAATACTGGGGGCAACGTTCAAGACATCCATGTCTTCCCACAAAGCTGATTTCACAAGATCATATCCCCACAGAGTAATCACTAAGAAGATACCTTCAAATACTCTCGTCCCGACAAAGACATGGCTCCCCAACAGAGTTTACATCTTCAACACTACCGCTCTTCTCCAACATGGCTTACTAATATCTTTCATCCCCAGTCAGGATCCATCAAATTACTATTCATCCCCAAGCAAAAATATAAGTCCCCAGCTGAGCATCTTTAAGACAAGATCAGACAACAAAATTAAAAGGACGTGGAGATTTAATTTCTTAATCAAGACAACATAAATCATGCTCATACATCATAAATCATAAACGTATTCATACATCGCATACATACTAAACTCACGCATAACATACCACGCTCCTCATTTATTTTGAGAGACTCATTACATAACACATACATCATGACATTGCATAAAAAATATTTCTATACCTATTGCAGGATACAGGCACAGACAAATGAACGAAATCTCCAACTTTCCAAGATCTAATTCAGTTACGACGAACGGTACTGACACGGTCAACACTCAGAGATCTAATTCTATCATCACGAACGGTGTAGACACGATCACTAACCTCCCCAGTCTAACTCAGTTACTACGAACGGTGCTGACACGACAAGAGAATCTAATTCTACCATCACGAACAATGTAGACACGATTATCTCTCCAAGATCTAATTCGGTTACTACGAACGGTGCTGACACGATCGACCTCTAAAGAATCTAATTCTATCATCACGAACGGTGTAGACACGATCACTGACCTCCCCAGTCTAATTCAGTTACTACGAACGGTGCTGACACGACAAGAGAATCTAATTCTACCATCACGAACAATGTAGACACGATTATCTCTCCAAGATCTAATTCGGTTACTACGAACGGTGCTGACACGATCGACCTCTAAAGAATCTAATTCTATCATCACGAACGGTGTAGACACGATCATCTTTCCAAGATCTAATTCAGATTCTACGAACGGTACTGACACGATCAAATCTCAGAGATCTAATTCCATCATCACGAACGGTGTGGACACGATTAACTGCTTCTAAAGTCTAATTCGGTTACCACGAACGGTGCTGACACAACAAGAGATCTAATTCTATTATCACGAACGGTATAGACACGATCATATCTCCAAGATCTAATTCAGGTACTACGAACTGTAATGACATGATCAAATTCTCAAAGATCTAATTCGTCTACTACGAACAGTAGCGACACGATCAACACTCAAGCAACTATTTCTCAAACACTTCAAATGCATGACCTACTGGATGGCATCTTCAAGCCCATCTCCGACAAAAATCCCTTCATCAGCAGCTAGGGCAAATTCCTGGGTATTCTAGTGCTCAATCATCTTCCACCTTCAGATACCGACTGGCATACGAGCCACTCTACATCTTCAGGTTTAAGATAATTGAGCAGGGGCAGCTGTCATACCCCAAAATTTGCCCATACATTTTCTCCTATTCAAGTTCAAATCAAAACACAATGCTCCTAAACACATTCTCCTACACAAGGCTCTGAAACTAGGGTTTGACTTATTCAAAGGAAAATCAGTGAATCAATGGCTCCAAAGCATCTCATATGGCTCAACATATCTCACACTATCCTTATGACAAGTACCAAGGCTCATTTCAAAGAATTGGTCATCCCATTGTTCAGAAGGTCAACAATCGACTAGTTGACCTAAAAAGTCAACTATGGTCAAAGTAAGGTCAAAACTCCTGATTTTTAGTCAAGATCCTCATATTTAAGTATCATTCACAATTTGATCAAGAATTGATCATGGTTCATCAAGGAAAGATCAAAAATCAACAAATCAAAAAGTTTCTAAATTAGGGTTTTGTATAGGAAAATTCAACTGAACTTTGACCAGCCATAACTCTCACATGGAACATCAGAAATTTCCCATCCAAAGCTCATTTTGAAGGAAATTTGATTCTATACAAAATTGTGTCTCACATACCAAGTCTAAAAATGCATCATTTGAGAGATATGGACCAAAACATTAGACCAAAGACACTGGTTAGAGGACTCTCTAAGGTTTCTAAAAAGTCCTAGAACGCTTCCATACCTCAAAAATTGAGAGATATAGGCCTTGTCAAAATTGAGCTAGTTTGGAGGGAAAAATGTGAAAGAATTTGAAGATTTTTACAAAGAGGCCCAAGTTATTATGATCCAAGCTTGATCCACAAGTCACCCAAGGCCCCAAATTCAAATACCATGAATTTTTAACATTTATTTAATTTTATATGGATTTTTTATTCATTTAAAATTAACATAAATAAAAAAATTCAAAGAAAAATCAAAGATTTGATTTTCCTCCAAATTTCAATCATCATAATATCCAATAATCACTACAAAATTCGTGCAAAGCAAGTGTGTGAAGAAAAGATTGAGTTTGGACGAATTTAGAAACATATTTTCCAAAATTTTCAATCAAAATTTTCTTAAATGGCAATCAAGGATTCATCAAGATTCTCCTCAATTTTGTTAACCTAATATCTTCACCTATATATACACAACAAACACAGAGCATTAGGTTATGAATTTTGGCCTCCAAGAACCCTAGCATCATTCTTCAAAGTTCAAGAAAAAAAAAGCAAATTCGGTTTCTAGATTATAAGCCAATTCAAGGCATCTCATCAATCCTAATACATTCCTGGAGACATTTGGAAACGATCCAGACCTTTACATTCAAGAAGCACTCTCAGAATCGTCCCCAGGAACTCACGGTTTGCGTTTTTCCAAAATCCTTCGATCTTAATCATTCATACATCTTAACCGTATTTTGTTTGCATAATCATGTTTACATTCATGCTTTGATGATTTCTGGAGATTTAATTAAGCTTTTGTGCCTGTTTGAATCGAATACCATAGTTAGGGTTTAGAGTTTTGATTTAGGGCTTTTTGTTCAAGCCAAAATCAGACAAAATCAATGCCATAATCGGATTCAGGATCACTGGACGATCGGAACTACATAGTCGCGAAATATTTTTGTGTGGTTTTTTGTTGTTTTTATCTTCGCAGGTGTAAAAGACATGAACCTTTTACAACGCTTCAACTAAACGCGTTGTAAAAACGCTTATGCAACTTTCCAAGGAAGGAGATGATGTGTTGTCATCACCTCATTGGCTGGTTTGAACGGGAAAGGGCGCGCGTGTGTACAAGAAGATATGGGATCCAGTGCATCATGGTTCACGTGGATGCTATAGACCCTCGTTATTGCTGCCATCAGATTAACGTGCCAATGGATCCAACAACTCCTAGGATGCGAGACTTCCATGGACTTCAGCGGTGTGCCACACACAATCACAAGATAAGATTTTTTTAATTTTTTTATTTTTAATTACATAGCTCTTTATTTTGTTTTAATATATGTATATATATTGTTTTCAAATAAAATTGTTTTTTTCCTTTCTTTACATAAAAACTAAATAGAAATTTATATTAATATTTATTATTTAATGTTTTATTTTATTTAATATATATAGAATCTTTTTCTTAAAATCAATTAATTATTTTATTTAAACTATATTTTTTAATTTATATTTAATCACTTAATTACTTTAAAAATTTGTATTTATGTTATTTTAATTCCAAAAATTCATAAAAATTATTTTTGCATTCGATTTTATTTTCTTATCTTAATTTAATTAATTAGGTTGCGAGACCAATAATTAATTAAGTCATTTATATTTTCTTATTTACATCATACCCTAATCTGGGTTTACGACGAACATTCCAATACACTGATATATTTCTTTTTCCGTGCCTTTTCAGGATTGTCTTTTCAAGCGCCTTCCGACTACGCGCCACATCAAAAGAACGAAGCTAAGTTCTAAACCCTTCTTTTATGATTATTGTTATTAGTTTTTATGTGATTAGGGTTTAGTGCCCTCGTCAATAGAATTCCTCCTACACTTATACTTTTTTCTGTAATTTTTTGCCAATTCTCTAATGATCAGGTTCAATGCTTAAGGCTCAAGCAAATCTTTGCCCATCCACCTGCCAATCGAAGCTAAGTATTCAATTTATTTATTTTTAAAAGTCTATTTTGTTTCCTTTTGATTTTAAAGGTTACTTTCCGAACTTGCATACACTCACCTCTATTATCTGCCTTTGCCTTGGCCTTTTCCTAGGGTTAACCCCGAGGCCTCCTCCGACTGTCAACCATGTCAGATCAAATCCAAATGCAAAACTAAGTATTGTTTATTTATTTATTATTAATTTCTTTATCCTTTATTTTATTTTTATTAGGGTTAACCCTAATTGTCTCTGAACTAATAATGCACTCACCCTTCTTTGTTTATTCTTCCTTTTCCAATTTTCAGGGTTTGTTAAATGCCAAAGCTATGCGTATCGGTAACCCTAAACCCTAACTCTAATATTTTTCTGTTTTATTTTGTAATTATATCCCGCTGGTTTCAATTCCCCCTTCCTCCGCTGGTTACAATTTCCCCTCCCCGTATTACTTTGATTATTTGTTTATACTGCTGTGGTTAGTAATTTTAGGGAGTGTAACTCTGAACTAAATTAGAATCACCTAATTATAAGATAATATAATCGAATATGATCACGTGATTGGTGCACACACGCACACTTTTGGGGTAACCTCTCTGTTTCCTGTTGCCTTGTGTATTTTTTGCAGAATAGCCAGTCCCTCGAATACGAGGATACCTTAGCCAGTTGCCTCGATTAAGATCATGGTCCCTAATGATGCTGCCTTCGATACACATGATCTCGACCCTCGAAAGTTGCCTACGAAAAGGCTAAGGTATCCTCTGGCTGCCTACGAAAAAAGGCTATTCTGATCCTTCCCCTTAGACTACCTGCCTCTCTATGGCATGGGTCAGTCTTATGGCGAACGATAATGCGATGACCCTTCAACCTCCAAACGAAAGGCTTCCTGCCATCTCATGGCAAGGATAGACCCTTTCATCCTGAAAGGCTAAAAGAGACCTATCATCTAAGTTTGAGGTAATTGCCCTTAATTTCTTTGCCTTGCTCTAAATTTTTCATATTCTTTTTCATAATTCTTCAAAAGTGGCTACGCTCATTTACGAGCTAAAGTCCACATCTTTTCTTCTATACTTCTTTTCAAAGCGAGCAAAGCAATTAAGAGCCCATGGGAAACCATGGATGCAAAGGGTGCCTCACACCTTCCCTTTGCATAATTACCCCCCGAACCCGTTTTCTTTTAAAAGGTTTTTTTTCTGTTTCTTTTAGCCTTTCTAATTTGTTTGGATAAAATAAAAGTCGGTGGCGACTCTTGCTTACCGCGACATTTCGATTATAAAAGTCAGTTCACCGTATTACACTGTGCTTGTAGATCCTTGACTGATTACTCGAGAGGATTCATTTTCTTAGCTGAAATAAACAGCGAGAAGATGAGTATCCTGTTCAAAGAAACCTGCTATGTAATGTTATGAAATGATATGATCATGTTTATGCAATGTTTTCAAGGACCTTGAAATTTAAAATTGTTTAAACCAAACAAGAAAGAAACTTTCATTAATAACGTTAAAAAAACATAAAACTGTTTGCCATTTTTAGGCTTTACAAAGAAAGAAACTGAAATAGCAAAAATAAAAGCATAAAAAAGAAGGTCTTCAAGTCTCCCATTGACGCCTTCGCTTTGCACCAAGGAACGTGTTGATGCTCTGCTCGTCCTGAAGTTGCTTTGCGAGCTTTAATACTTTCTTCTCTTTAGCGCGAAATTGAGCTTCAAAGGTGTCCCTTTCTTCCTTCAACTGGATCCAAGATCTCTTCAGCTCCTCAAGATTGGTAGGCATGTCTGGATGAAAAATAACCTGAGGAACATCTTCTTCGTATTCGGGCTCTACAATCATAGGTCTGACATGTGGATATGGCATGACAAAACGTTGAGCACAAGTGTGCACCCATCTGAGGTAAGCCTCTAAAGAAATGGAGTTCTTTTGCCCCAAGCTCTTGCTGTCAATCCTATTCACCATGTCCAAAGCACGTATAAACTTCTGACGGTGACCTTGAGGATCATCTTCATAGTTGAACATAACGCCTTGTATAAGCATATGATGAATACCATCTCTTTGAGCGTAACCGAACTGACGTAGAGCCAACGAGGGATTATAAGTAATACCCCCCTTATGCCAATGAGGGGCACATTAGGGTATTGTCCACAACGGTCGATGATAATAACATTTTCCTTGGACAGAGAACACCAACAAATATCGGAATGAGAAAGCGACATTATTCTCCGATGCCACTTCTGGCCTTGGTCATTCCTCATTACCGATCGAGGAAGGTGCGAAAAAACCACCTAGACAGCAGAGGTATACAACACATGAGATTTCCTCGCTTCTTCATCATACGAGTGTGAAGTGAGTGTAGAATATCTCCAAGAAAAGTAGGCACAGGATTGCGAGTCAAAAATATCTTGATGGCGTGCACGTCTATGAATTGGTCAGGATTTGGAAACAACACCAAACCATAGATGAGCAAAGCCAATATGTCTTCGAAAGCATGATAACTCATGGAATCCGAGAATAATCGAGCCTTATCAATTAAGAACTTAGCGAGGAAACCCTTGACCCCACTCCTTGTTTCCCAATTATTCTCAATTTCAGACTTCTTCAGATGTAAAGCGGCGACAATGACTTCAGGCTTTGGAATCTTCTCTAAACCAGTGAATGGTAGCTGATTTCCAATAGGGATGTGAAGCACCTCAGAAAATTCCTCCATGGTGGGAACCAACTGATAATCGGGGAACGTGAAGCAATGATGCTCGGGGTCAAAGAATTGAAATAGCACACTCATCATTTCTTTTTCAAAACTTGAGGTAACCAAATCGAGTAGATGACCATGTATTTCGGTGAAACGAGAACCTCCAGGAACCATTGATACCAATTCTTTCAGCTCAAAAGGTACTTTCACAAAGTTGACTCAGATAGTATTTCTGGTTTCCATGACCCTACAAAAAAAGAGAACAAAGATAAATTCCTTGGTCCTTGAAATAGTTAGTGAAATGCTATGCGCATGATGTCATGATGCCAAGTAGATAACAAACACAAACAAGTCACACAAGAGCCTTAGGTTTAAGGCTTGCATGGGGTTCATTAGGTACCTACCCTCCCCACTGAAGTTTAGTTGGCTCAACCTGTCCTATATAAAGATCGTGTTCTAGGGAGCTCATATCATTGACCTTTCTCAAAGGCGCTTATCTCAGTTCGGCGATCGAATCACCAACCAAAAAGGTCCTGAAAGTCCAGTCCATATGAGTGTATCTTCGAGTATCAACTAACTTTAGTCGGAACCAAAGCCAGCCATCTCGCTACTTTCTAAAAGGCCAAAGTTTAGTTCAACTAAGGTTCTAAGGGCTAATTAGTGCTTAATGACACCACGCAACAACCAAGTGTTTCCTTGAGTCGGATCCCAAGGAACACCAGGACACACCAATGTGTCACACTAACGATGGCCACCATATCAACCCCATCAGTATACGCTGTGCATTCTCGTTGGTCTTATGCCATTTACCTAAGGTACTCAGATCCTGGTTAGAATCTTTCACATAAGTAAATACCCAAAACAGTCCTTAAGAATAAAGCATACAAACAAACAATTAAAAACATTTATAATGAACTAAGCCCTAAGGTAAACCCCTCTTAAAGACTCCCCAGCAGAGTCGCCAGTTCTGTAACTCGGTGAACTGACTTTTATTTTTGTAAGCAACCAATGTTGCGGTGAGCAAGATTTGCCACCGACTTTTATTTTGTCCAATTTTAGGAAAGGTAAAAGTACAAAAAAGACTTTTTTTAAAAAGAAAACGGGCTCGGGGGGTAAGTTATGAAAAGGGAAGGTGTAAGCACCCTTTTCATCCGTAGTTATCTACGGGATCTTGATTTGCTTAGCTCATGTTTGTTTGTTTTGAGTTGAAAAGGGGCATAAGGACTTTAGCATGAATGCATAGCCTTAGTTTTTGAAAGAGTATTGAAAAGATGTTTTTAATTGAGCTAGGCATATTAAGAGCACTACCTTAAATAATTGGTCTTTTTCTATGCTTTTTAAAGTTCCTAGGACTATCCATACTATATCGAAGTAGGTAGTCCTTGTTTATATTGGATGTGTGGGTCATCGAAGGGTCATCGACGTCATTTGAAGGCAACAAGTAGAGGTACCTTTAGCAAATTCAAAGGGACGATCGTCACTTTTTCGTAGGCAACAGACGAGGGTCATCGAGGGACTTAGTGACGATTTTGTATTGAGGGACCTTTGCTAATGGGTACCTCTACATTTCGAGGGACACAACCTTATAATCAAAGGCAACCAAAGAGGGGTGTACCCTAACGGTGAGTGCGTGCAAGTGTGTTGTATTCGATTATATTTATCTTGTTTTTTTAGTGTGATCTAACGTTTTGTTTTTCAGTCTTATAACACAAACGTATCATACATCTAAACAAAATAATAAAATACGGAAATTGAAAAGTGATGGAATGTAAAGGACTCCTTTAAATATTTACATTTGACCTATATACATTCTAATATCTAAATAAAAGCAATAAAATAATAAAACATGCGCCATACACGGGATTTTGAGATGAGAGAAGAAATCGGGAGAAAGTCGAGATTTTGATGGTTAATTAGCAAATTAAAATAAATCGAGATTACTTAATAAAATTTTAAATTTAAAACTAACTATTAGGTTATTTAAATAAACTAAATCTATTAATTTGATTAAATTCTAAATAAAAAAATGTTATATTTAAATTATTAAAAACCTAATTAATACTAGTTATTTTTTAATGATAAAAAAAACTAATTAAGAAACTAACTAAATTGAATTATATAATTAACCTAATATTTTTACTAATCAATTTTTATTGATTACCATTTTTAATGTAGAATAGGTTAGAATATGAAGATAATTTGGAAAATAAAAAAAACAGTGAAAAAACGCCCCCAGTCTGGTTCGAACTAGGGACCTGAAGGTCACAGCATCATGTTTACCACCTGTGCTGTGTATCTGTGATGTTATTTAAATCTGAAACAAAAATTATATTGTAACACGTGATTCAAATGTTAATTTCAAAGCAAAGAGTCAAACATGGGCCAGGTGTTGATTGACCGGCGAATGGGAATTGGAGAGAGGCTGCAGATGTTTTGACCAGACATTAATGCATGGACACGCATGCTGAGAAAAGTCAGCCTCGCTGACTAACGAATAACGTAGCGCCACATGACGGTCATCTCCTTCTTTTTTCCTGCGGATTTCACCATGGATTTAGTTGCGGATATTGTTGCGAATAATCCTTCGAAACCTAAAAACTGCAAAAATCAATGCAAACAAAAACAAACAGGACCCAGATCTATGTAAAAATGTCCCCTGAACACGAATATGGGGTTATTTTTATCATTTGAGCATTGCAAATATGGATTCGAAAGTCATATTCGTATGAACCCTAAACATGGCCATTCACCGTTTTAGGTCTTAAACGAACCATGTACCACGTTAAACCTGTTTCATTTGATCTCAAAAACACATTAAAATGGTTAGTTCTAGCAAAAATGCAATAATACACGTGATTCGAAAAGATCAAGAACATGAACAAAATTATGATTATGCTATGGGCATTCTTATGCGTTAAACCTTATGATTATTGCTTTGTCCTTACCCTTTGATGTTTCAGGGATTGATTGGAGTGTATATTTGGCTTTCAATGGGGCTGCAACTTTGAAAACAAAAACTTCAATTTTCTTGTGATTTTTGGCAAGTTTGAAATACTCTTGGAGGCTAGGGTTTCGTGGAGAGTGAGGCTGGAAAGTTTATGTATATATAGGATATCAAATTAGGGTTGAAAGAATGGAAGAAGATCATGTCTTGATTGAAAAATACTTGTTCTTCAAACTTGCACCAAAACTTTCCTTCTTGAGTTTAATCCTATTTTGTGCATGTTTTCACGATTTGTTTTGGCCCTTGGATGGAGTTGAACCTGATTATATGGGTGAGAATATTCCATGGTATCTTTCATGATTTTATTTGATATTTTTTGAATTTTAAATGAATAAATTCAATAAATAAAAGAATAAAATCATGAATAAATATATATGGAATTTCCTTATGGGTCCCAACATGATTTTTAGCTTGATTAAGAAAAGAAAAAAATAAACACATAAATTTTCATCATTTAATTATGATTTTATTTGATTTTATTTGAATTTAAATGAATAAATTCAAACTAAAAGAAATAAAAATCATAAAATAAAGATAAATATATGTATGGGCCTATTGTAAGCTTGGAATCACGTGGATGACATAAAATCATGGGCCCATTACTTAAAAAATGCAAAGTTCTTCACTTAGGGTTTCATGATTTTCTCCAAATTTCTCCAACTTCTGCCAGTCATAACTCTCTCAATGTTTATCATATGGGCATGATCTAGGACTTTTTGGAAAGCTCAAGATGTCCTCTATAAGCTACTTTGGAAGCTTATTTGCATTTGGAGATTTTATCTTGATGATATGGCTTGTGAGAGAAAACTGCTTTTTGGGAGCTTTTAGAAGGACCTGTAATGTTTTGGCTCATATCTTTTTTGCGGAAGCATTTCTTGACCTTGGGCCCAACATCAAAGTTGTAGGGAATTGAATTTCCTTGAGAATAAGCTTTGGTTGGGGAATTTCTGATGAACCATGTGGGAGATATGATCAGTCAAAGTTCAATTGACTTTCTCCTTAAAAACCCTAGTTTAGTAACTTGGACCTTTGTTGATTTTCGAGCTTTCCTTGATGAGTCATGATCAACCCTTGATCAAATGATGAATGTGACTTCAAAAGGTTGATGCTGACCAAAAATCAGAAGTTTTGCCTGTGATTTGATCATAGTTGACTTTTAACCTAGCATAGTCGACTGTTGACTTTTTGAGCCATTGATCGAGAAACCTTGTGAATCGAGGCTTGAAAATTGATATGAGGATACCATGGGTCCTAGAGGATACCATGAAGTCCATTTGAGGCCTTAGAAGTTCAGTTTCCTTGAAAAGAATCACAACCCTAATTTTGGGCCATGTCACCTAGGGGACGCCTTTATCTGGTGAAAACCTTGAATACTCTCGGGCAATCGAGGATATTTGAGTATGAGGATACAAATTGTCTTGAACTATAGTGGGAAAATTTTGGGGTATGACAGCTGCCCGTGTTCAATCTTCTTAAACCTGAGGATGTAGATTGGCCCGTGTGCCTATCGGAATCTGAAGGTGGAAGAAGATTGAACACTAGAATGCCCATAAATTTGCCCTTGCTGAGATAGGGATTTTTGTAGGAGATGGGATTAAAGATGCCATCCAGATGTTGGCATAAAATTATCTGAGATGTGCTAGAGATGCCATCTAGGTGTTGACAGAGAATTGTCTGAGATGGGCTTAAAGATGCCATCTAACATAGATGCTTGTTAGCAACCTGGGGGGTCATGCTTCCCAAGGTGCGTATATGATAGATCTTCAGAATGTTTGGGCTTCGAGCTTCCCAACGTATATCCGGCATAGAGATTCAAAGATACTCAAGGTACGAGCTTCCGAAATACAACTGGCGTAGACGTTTAAAACATCCGGGGTTCATGCTTCCGGAATGTTTCTAGCCTAAATTTCAGATCATTCGGGGTTCTGTTAGCTGGAGATTTCGTTTGGGGAAAGTATTCTTTGAAGAGTTAGAATTCGAAGAAGAATGGTTTCTGATGACCATTTCTGAGAATAAAAATGGCTCCTGATGGCCATGATTCGTGGATGTTGTTTAAGTTGAAGTAAAGATAATGGAAATTGAAGCTAGTTCGAAGTAAATTGTCTTTAAGACTTAAGCGTTTTTACGAAATACGAAGGGTACTGAGGCTTGGCGTGTTTTCGTAGCATTCTCAGTTTTGATCATGTTTCCACGTATCGAAAGAGAATTCAGGCGAGAGGATTTGAATTTCGAAATAGTCTGTGTAACCGAACAAGGACAGATGGCGCCCCAGGGATTCGAAGCGTATGCATGTGAGCAACATGGCGTTTCGCTAGTGTAGGACCATTAGGGTCGAAATTAGTATAAATAAGGATCTTAATATCAGGATCCAGTGTGTTCATTTTGTACAAATCACTCACAAATCACTCAAGTATCAAGTGTTAAGAGAACGAGTTCGCTGAGAAATGTACGTATGACACCACCAATTTAAATACATTTGTATTCATCTTTATTCAAGTATCTTTCCAGTTTCTTTCATATTTCTTTATATTCCTTTATATTTTAGTCACTTACATTCTTGCACTTTTATCTTTCATTTAAGTTTACTTCGAAGCATTTACATTCTGCAATTTACGTTCCTGTACTTTAAGTTTCTTGCAAGTTTATATTTATTTCATCTTTCGCCTAAGTTGTATTTACGCGTATAACAAGGAAATCATCAGTCTTTACATTTTGTTTATTTATTTCTTATTTCGAAGATAAACAACTGACAGAATATGAACCAAATTATCACAAAAGACAAGCTTTTTGACTATGTCCTAGGATCAATCTAGTCGATCCAGCGAGTAACCAAAGTATATTTTTTATAGTTTGGAAGACAAGCGGTTGTTTATCGGAAATCACCGTAAACAAATTGGCACGCCCAGTGGGACCATGTCAAACAGATTGTCATTAATTTGTTGCTTTATTTTGTCTAGAATATATCAAGACTTTGTATGAACCTTAGGAACGGTAAATTAACCAACAGTGCGCCACCGATTCCTAAACGAATGTACAACAAGAAAATGGTCAATTCGACCAGTGGAAGGGGAGATCAAGATCCCCCACAAGGGTCAAGAACAGTAGCAGCAAATACTACACATGTTTCGACATCTACATCACAAGAACAGGAAATACCCATTTCAGGAGGGTCTGCGGCTGCAGTTAGTTCCCAAGCCATGCCTGAAAACATAACAGGAACGATCCCAATTTCCAGTTCGACTACCATGCCTTATGTGACAGGCACAAAAGAGATGCTTCATTTCTCGACAAGTCAAGTACATTCTCCAAGGCCATTCTCATCTGCATTCGATGTATGGAGGCCTGGAAACCCTTATGGAATGCCGTATTCTTATATGGCAGGACCTACTTATACTGCACCTAATGCCACGACATTTTTGCCTAATACGGGTTCGGTAGGTCGAAGTGCACAAAATGCAGGCACATCGAGCCAGATGCCTCTCTTAACTACCAACAGTCAAGCAGCGTTTAGGCAAGAAATGGACGCAAGTAACCATTATATGCTAGGTGCTCTTGCCAAAGAAATAGGGTCACTCTTTACCCTATTAGTAGCAAACATGACCAGGACTAACAGGGACAATGTAGAAACCTTCCAAAAAATATCATCACAAATAAATCGAATGGCAGATTTTATGGGAGTTCCACAAACTAGGCGAAGAAATAACCAACCCCCTTATCAAGAGGGTGATCCGGTATTGGAGCCTGTTCAAGATGCGGTTCCTCCGCCTAGGCCAACACCCGGTGATGCAGTTCCCCCACCTAGACCACCACTACTTGGAAGAAACCAAGTGATAGATCTGGAGAATCCAGGTTGAAGGACCGACTTTGGTCAACAAGCGACCATCGAAGAGGGTCCCAGATTAAGAGTAGTTGGTAGGAACGAACATCCAGATGAAGTAGTCCACAGGGTTAGGAGAGAAAATATGGGAACGGAGAATAATTTAACTGCCATGATAGAGAGAATAATGGCCAATAATGGCCTTAATACTAGACTTCGACGTCCAAACTACACATCCCCTATAGCAGAATATATTATGCAAACAGAATTACCAAGAGGTACCAAGGTGCCTAATGTAACAGCCCGAGCCTTCGGCGTTCCCGGCACTATTACCTCACGAACTTCTCTACCCCCCTCACTAGTAGAGTTTTTGCCTTTCATGGGAATCGAACCATGTACCCTTGGGTTCAAGTACATGTTCAATCCATTCCCACTAGCTAGTAGCTCAATTGGTAGTGGGAATGGATTGAACATGTACTTGAACCCCAGGGTACATGGTTCAATTCCCACGAAAGGCAAAAACTCTACTAGTGAGGGGGGTAGAGAAGTTCGTGAGGTAATAGTGCCGGGAACACCGAAGGCTCAGGCTGTTACACCTAAATTCACAAAGTTTTCAGGGGACACTAGTGAATCGACCATAGAACACATAGCCAGGTATTTGACAGAAGCAGGGGATTTAGCGGGCAACGAGGATTTGAGAATTAAATATTTCCCTAGTTTGCTAACAAAAAATGCTTTTACTTGGTTTACTACGTTACCCCCAAATTCCATAGATGCATGGGCATATTTGGAGAGATTGTTCCACGAACAATTCTACATGGGCCAAACCAAGATAAGTCTGAAGGAATTGGCTAGCATCAAGAGGAAGTTCACGGAACCCATAGATGATTATTTAAACAGGTTTCGTTTGTTAAAGTCAAGATGCTTCACAGTTGTCCTAGAACATGAATTAGTCGAAAATGGCTGCAGGCAGTCTAGACTACTCAATCAGAAAGAAACTGGATACCAAATACTTAAAGGATATGGCCCAATTGGAAGACAGGGTTCGACAAGTCGAACGACTAAAAGCAGAAAAGGCCAGAGCAAATAAAAGTTACAAGAAGGAGAGGGTAGCGTATATTGAAGCCGAAGACGCCGAGGGCGAACCCTTCGAAGATTCATACGACGTTGAAGAGGTCAAAATAGACCTAGCCGAATTAAAAGAGGCGCCACCTTATTCTTGCAAACTTCTCACCCCTTCGAATGGAAAAAATCCAGTCGAGAATGATAAAAGCGATAAATTTCCAAAGAAAACTTACACTTTTGACGTCATTAAATGTGACGAAATATTTGATTTGCTAGTAAAAGATGGCCAGATGATAGTACCTCCTAATTCCAAAGTTCCTCCATTAGAACAACGGAAAAAACGAGGCTTTTGTAAATATCATGGTTTTTTAGGCCATAAAACCTCACAATGCTTTCTTTTCAGGGATCTAATTCAAAATGCTATCAAGGATGGATGTTTGAAATTTTCTGATAAGACAAAGAATCACATGAGGGTTGATGCTGACCCCCTGAATGTTGCTGACACTAACTATGCTGAACCACTCGATGTCAACATGGTAAATGTGTCTGAAACTGATATTGCTGAATGGGGGGTGATTTCATCTGGAAAGCAGACTACTGAGGGCCTAAATGACGATGCAGCCTTCAATACTGATGTTGAAGAATCTGTTGAAACCAAAAGCAATGAAAATTTGAAGGAAAATACTAGCGAGGCCACTGAAGACCTCAGGGTGAAACTTCAACAGATAAAGATCTCTGAAGCTTCCCCAACAAGTGTCAACATGGTGAATGTTAGACAACCTCTATCTGAACTAGAGGAATTAGAGAAGTGCTTGTTGAGAGAACAAGGGAATGTCTACGTGATAAAGTATCCTCAGAAAGGAGAAAGTTTGAAAGATTATCTTTGGAAGTGTCACGAGAAGAATGCTGGACAGATGATAATGTGTTCAAGGTGTTCGATCATGCTGAATCGAAGGGTCCAAGCTAACTATGAGAGGGCCCAACGAGAAAGGATGGAACAACCCTTGAGAGGAGGAAACCTGTTGTTGAAGGTTTATCCAAGGCCAGAAGAAAGCTTGGTGGGTTTCCTAGTTAGGTGTCACAAGGAAAGGACTGAGATTGTTATGTGTCCCAGGTGTGGGGCAGTCTATGATAACCTTATGGCGCAATCATTCGAAAGAACGCTATTCACTTCTGGTAGGGAATCTCAAGGACTCCGTCCCAACATGTATGCGTTCGACAATCGAACGCCATCAAAAAGGCCTGATAGTCCTCATCCTAAAGCTCGAAGAGTGACGTTCAGACTCCCTGCAAACATACCCATGGATAGATGGACACAAGCAGGTGAAAGAAACAACAAGTGGCAAAGTTGGGACCAAGGGGGGAGAACTGCAAGGGCCTATAGAAGGCAATTCCAGACCTCAAATTGAGAGATGTACAGTCTGGAGAATTACAAGGGTAAGAATCCTATGTCCAAATCCCAATGGAGAAGACACCAGAGGATGAAGAAGGCCCAGAAGGAATACAAGGCAAAGGAGGTTGGAGAGTCTAGCAGTACCAAAGTCCCAATACAGGGGGCACGATCAAGCAAACCGCCGGTAGAACGCAAGCTATTCAGTTCTAAAAATGAGAAAGAAGAAGAAAAGATGCACTCCTGTCCTTGGAAAGAGGACGGTATAATGACAAATGATTTCGACTCAGACGAAGTGTCATCTATAAACTTTAATTGCAATGTAGTATCAGTGCTTCCTCACGAGTTTAACCAAGAAACAGAAGCAGAAGATTGTGAGGAAGCTGATGTAGAAGAGATGGAAAAACACAAACCTATATGTTATTATGTGCTAAACAACGGGGCTGTCGAAGAGCAGAATGCTTTCTTCGAAAGGCTTGACGAAGGCATGAGAAACCATCTCAAACCACTTTACATAATGGCCAAGATTGAAAATGTTGGCATTAACAAAGTCCTAGTAGATAGGGGGCAGCAATGAATCTAATTCCCCAGTACATGTTGAAAAGAATTGGTATGTTCGATACTGATATAAGGCCACATAATATGGTCTTGTCTAACTACTAAGGCAAGATAGGGCAAACTTTGGGAGTCATCTAAGTGAATTTAACTGTGGGTTCGGTCACAAGGCCAACGATGTTCATGGTGATACCAGCAAAGGCGAATTACATTCTTTTGATAGGAAGAGAATGGATCCATGGAGTTGCTGCAGTGCCTTCAACAATGCATCTGTAGCGGGGAAAATCTGATATCGAAGCCATGGGATTGACTCGAATCAATATTCCGTTTGAAATCGCCACCGCGCTTTATTTTTTCAAAGGAAAAGGGAAAAGAACGTAAAACCCAAAGTTTTGTTTTAAAAAAAACAAGAAAGAGATCTCAGGTACGGGTGTTGATTATATGAGGGGAAGGTTTAAAGCACCCCTCATATCTGTGGTACTCCACAGGAACCTTTTTGAAAATCTGTGTCGTGTGTGCTAAAAAAGAGTTTTTTTTTATTTTTAAAATAAGCTCGGCAAAGCGTTAAGCTTTGGGCCTACATGCCTCCTCGGTGCAATGGAGAAGTCAGAGCTAATGTAGTTCCGCTTTAAAGGGAAAATAGTTTTAAAAACAAATAAACACTTTATCATCGTCGGAGAGAAATACTCAGCCATTGATTTTGAGCATGAGAACAAATGAGTTCTTTGCATCGATAATGAAAGAAGGGCTCCAACTCGGATAAAATCAACGAGTATGCCACTAGCTCTCTCATGCGGAAAAGTTCTCATTTTATCAATCAATTTCAAAATCGTGGGGTATAATCACTCGTTTTGATAATTAATAGTGTCTAAACTTTGAAGAAAAAGCCACTAAGGGCAAAAGATATTTTTTAAAGAAAAAGTTTTGAAAAGGTTTGCAAACATAAGAATGTTTTGGAAAAAGGGAGAAGATTTTGTAAATTAAAGAAGGGGAGGAGATGAAGAGGCTATCCTAATACATAAAATAAAAGCTAAGGAAAGAACGGTCTAACCGAAGTTAAGAAGCCAACACTTGACATTATGAGTCAAGGTAGATTTCCCATCCTTTGGAATATCAATACTAAACCAACATTATCACTTGGGGATCCAGATGAATTTATTATCTTAGCACCACTTCGCATTAAGCACATTAAGATTCTGACGAAAATCGGGCAGAGTAACGGCTGTTTTTGGGTAAAATCCTTATATCAATGCCTTGGAATTAACCATCAAGGGCTTTCAAGGAAATATCTGCACATACAAACAAACAACAATCCAATGCCAGACAGACAGAATAACAACAGAGTAATAACAAAATAAGAGTCCAGAGGTCCTAAGTCCATAAGTCCGAATCTCCAAAATGCTAGGGATAGTAACCAATAGTCCAAAGAGAGCCTTATGTATTTATTAGATTTTTGTTGATTATTAGTGTTTTAGCATAAAAGTAAAGTATGGTCCAAGTGGACAAAAAGAAAAAAAAGCAGAAACATAAACATAGTGTCCAAGTGGACAAAGGGAAAATAGCGGAATTTAAACGTCCAAATGGACAAAGAGAAAATGGCGGAATGTAAATATGATGAAATAATAAAATAAAGCAATAAAGCGAGAAAGATAAAGATCAATATAATAAAGTGCGGAAATTAAAGTCAATTGTTAGATGTTAAAGATAACCATCTTGAAACTTGTCAAGCATGTTATCAAAGTTAGTAATGAAGATCGATGGTGAGTGAAGGATGTTCTCGGATTTAAAGTCAATGGAAATTTATCAGAAGCTTGATAAAATCATAGCGACTATACGATAAACTTCCATAAGTCATAAATCAACCGCATACGATTCTCTTCCATATTTGATCTTTTTTATTCGGGACACGAAATATTGCGCTATGTTAAGCAGATCGCCAAGTGATTTATGTAGAAATCACCCTACAACGAGGCCGGTCAAAACTTTATATGCTAATGCATGCGAGAGAAATGATATGTAGATCATTCTCCAAAAGCAATACCGCACGAAAAGAAAATAGGTAACGATCTAGTCTTTACTAAGAATCCATAAGAATTCTCAAAGTATTAGGACTTTCATCGACCAAAAGAAAAAAGGAGAAGAAGAAGATAAAATGCATAAAGTAAAATCAACTCACACTATCATTAATATCATTCATCTAATATTATGGATTTGGTTCTTTCAAACCTATCAACATCCTAGATCCAATGATATTAATGAAGTGGAAGAAGTAGGAAACCAAAACAAGCATAAAAAAGGCAAAAAACCACATTCTGCCAGCAGGAAATCGATTTCATGCAGGGGGAAATCGATTTCCATAGTGCAGTTTTCAAAAAAACAAGTTACGTTCAGCAGGAAATCGATTTCAGCCTTAAGGAAATCGATTTCATCAGTGTAAATTTCAGCAAAAACATCATTTAAAGGCATGAAACTTGATTTGAACAAATATACAAACACCTTATGATCACACATCCATTGGAGCACGAAATTTCCATCACAAAACCAGCAAATATCATCAATATAGCATCAAAGATGCATTGAACACAAGCAATAAAGATCTACATCATGGATCTAGCAAATTACCACTTCTTGAACAAAAGTCTTGGAGTAGCTTCAAAAGCAAGCACAAAGTGTATAGATCCTTCAAATTTGGAGATGAACAACCAAAGAAAAGAGAGAAATGTAGGAGGTTTAGTTCAAAATTAGCAAGATTCAATGTGAATCTCACTAATCTTATGAAAATGAACTTTGGGTGAGGGTTTTGGAAAGGGTGAGAAATGAATTTGCAAGCAATTTTTTGGCTCTCCAAGCTTGAGAAATGAGAGAGTAGTGGCCTCTATTTATAGGATGAGAGCAAGAGTAGTGGCAATTTGGTCATTTGCTCTTGGTTAATTAACTTGTGTTTAGTTGGTGATTAAAGTGGCATTTAAATGGTAAAAATGGTAAAATGAGGTTAAAATGGAATTAATGAAGGGAATTATTTTGATGAGGTGGAAAATTGGTAAAATGATCAAATAAAAAGGTGCCAAAATGATGTCAAGCTTCCCTCCTTATATTTTTTGAATTTCGCCTTGAGGAAATCGATTTCCCCAGGAGTGAAATCGATTTCACTCTGTTCCAGAAGAGAATTTGGCGCAAAATACACTAGGGAAATCGATTAACCCAAGAGGGAAATCGATTTCATGCTGTCCAGAATGTGATTTTGTTGAAAATTGCTGCAGGGAAATCGATTTACCCAGTAGGGAAATCGATTTCATCAGTCCAAAATATGAAAAAGCCTTGTTTATTGCATGTCTTGGCTTGGTACCTACAAAACAAAAGCCTACAAAGAAACAAAGCAATGTTTTTGGTATTTGGGTTAGTATAATATGCATACAAGATAAACAATCATTGGTGCTTGATGGTCCCTCTTATTGATGAGGTGAGTGCAACACCATAAACAAAACTTCCAAATGAAACTCTTGATTAATGATTGGGATATGAATGATATAGGATCTTAGGGTCAAAAATTGGGGTATGACAGATGCCCCTATTTAAGTTTCTTCGATTTGGAGATACGATGATTGTAAATCTTCGTTTTGACGAAATCGAAGAGACTTAAATATATAAAACACAATTTTTGAACCTAAGATTTTATGCAATGTTTAATGAATGCATATGGTGAGGATAAAACATGGCCACACTGGGGAGAAAAAAGGAATTCCACTAGGGAAAGCAAGTGTCTTGCTGGCATAACTCCGCTGGGGAAGGCAAGACTTTTTTGGAGAGACGAAACTTTGGTGGGGAAAGAAACTTCTCTGGGGAAAACACTTCGCGCCAGAGAGGTTATAGCATCCTCTTTCACTGGGGATGAGAAAAGGGGACATCCTCTTTCACTGGGGATGAGAAAGTATGCATCCTGAACCAGAATCTCAATCTTCCATTAACAGAAACCACACCATCGTACCACTGATGATATGAAGAGATGTATCGCCGTGCCACTAACGATAACACATACCAACGTTCCACTGAAGGTATGAAGAGATATACCATCGTACCACTGATGATATAAAAAGAGATGATTCATCGACGTACCATTGACGATGAAAGACATATACTGCCGTACCACTGACGATAACACATACCAACGTTCCACTGAAGGTATTAAAGAGATATACCACCGTACCACTGATGATATGAAAAGAGATGATTCATCGACGTACCACTGACGATGAAAGAGATGTACCGCCGTACCACTGACGATAACACATACCAACGTTCCACTGAAGGTATTAAAGAGATATATCACCGTACCACTGATGATATAAAAAGAGATAATTCATCGACGTACCACTGACGATGAAAGAGATATACCGCCGTACCACTGACGATAACACATACCAACGTTCCACTGAAGGTATGAAGAGATATACCACCGTACCACTGATGATATAAAAAGATATAATTCATCGACGTACCACTGACGATGAAAGAGATGTACCGCCGTACCACTGACGATAACACATACCAACGTTCCACTGAAGGTATTAAAGAGATATACCACCGTACCACTGATGATATAAAAAGATATAATTCATCGACGTACCACTGACGATGAAAGAGATGTATCGCCGTACCACTGACGATAACACATACCAACGTTCCACTGAAGGTATGAAGAGATATACCACCGTACCACTGATGATATAAAAAGAGATGATTCATAGACGTACCACTGACGATGAAAGAGATGTACCGCCGTACCACTGACGATAACACATACCCACGTTCCACTGAAGGTATTAAAGAGATGCCCCTTTGTACCAATGACGGTGAAGAGCAATCAATAATACTTTTTTCAATGATTTGAGGATGCAAACACAAATGCATAATCTCAACATTCATCATCCAGCAACCAAAATTCAATCCATGACCAAATGGAAAGAAGCTGCCAAAAAGACTGGACCAAGTGAGGGAGAAACTCACTGGTATTCTGTTCGTAGACATCTGAACAGAATAACTGAAACATATTATCCACCTAGAAACAAATTCAGTGGGGATTTTCAAGGAAAGTGAGCTTTTTCTGCTTAAGACACTCTAAATGAAAGAGCAATCTGTTTGACAGTAAACTTCATGATAGCAAATGTGAATGTATGACTGTTTTTGATGCATGTTAATGATGCATATGCTGCCAAAACTTAGCACAAGAATTAACTCAAGAGATGGAGTACAAAAATAACATAATCAAGCATGTCTCAAGCTGAACACCAGAGCAGAAACTGCTATAACAATCTTTTGATGGCTTCAGAATAAATGCTGCCCAACACTAGGGGAACATCGGAGCTGAGAGAACACAGCAGTTGAGTTTTACACCATATTCGAACCAGGCCAAAGGTGCATTGAGTGGAACACATTCTTCCTTTTTTGCATATGAATACATCAATGATCGGTCACCATTTCTAGTAAGTTTCCGCATCTTTTTCCGACCGAAATTCGCAATCTTGGTAATACTAAGTGGCATTGTCATATGTTTTCAAAGTAAGTTTCTTGTTTTTCGATTGTGTGATGTTGTTGCATGTTAGTGTGTTTTGAGTATTATTCAAGTGCCGTTTTATGCGTTGGTTGTTAGTTTGTGTGTGGCCAGGTTGATGCACGGGAAAGGTAGAGACTTATGGCGAGCACGAGCGGAGAAAGTAGCCAAAAGAGCCAAAGTTGAGGTCAACACGGGCACCCGTATGCTTGCACACGGGCCGTGTCAAAAGATGGCTGGAAAGATGTTTTTGGAAAGCAAAACAGAGGTTTCACACGGGCACCCGTGTTCCTGCACACGGCCCGTGTGGAAAGATGCGTGGAAAGGCAATTTTGAGAGCTGACCAGAGGAACAACACGGGCACCCGTGTTCCTGCACACGGACCGTGTTGTTAGGCGCAGGCAGATTTCCAACTTTTGTTATTTTGAAAGCCTTGAACTCATGAAGGGTAATTTGGACCTTTCGGATACGAGGAATGACTGCCAACACTACTAAAACCTAACAGGAGGAAGGAATGAAAGATCTTGGATCATTGAGCATAGAGAATTACAGAGAAAGAAGAGTCAAGGGTTTTGGAAGAAGATCTTCAAGAGCACTCGCGATTGGAGATCATATCAACCAATAATTTCTTGTAATGACTTCAATTACTCTTGTTATTTTCTTAAACATTATGAGTAGCTAAACTATTTCATGCTAGGGTGATGTCCCTAAATCTTTTCATGTAATGACTTGTTAAAACCGTTGTGATGAATTTGATGTTTTTATAATTTGAGTTTATGATTCAAAGATTTTAATGCTTCATTGTATTGGAAAATATTTTGTTGATCTATGATTAGGGTTAGGCTTGACACACCACTCTAATGCGTTTTGAATCAAAACATTACCGGTAAATCGCTTAGGAATAAGGATTTCACCATAGTGATCATCCATTCTAGAACACGATGCATAATGCCTTAATACTAAAATCAATTATTGAGGAATTGAAATTGACTTTTAAGTATTAAGAAGTTCTCCACTAAGGAATTAGGGAAAACTATTTTATAGAATTGATACTCAATTGTGGTCACATCTTTTCATGAACAACGGTGTTTTCAAGGGGTTACATAAGATTTATACATCAACCTTAGCATGCCGTATCATTTGTGAACCAAATCATCATTTACTTATCGTTTTTAATTATAAACAGTTAGTAGTTTCATCAAGCAAATCAAAAACCCAACAATAGCTTTTTGTTCAATTGAAATTTAGTACTGGCTTATACGTTATTCGCAGTCCTTGTGATCGATACTTGGATTCAACTCCATTTTAATAACTACATCGGTAACAAAAGTAGTACACTTGCTATTTTCCGATCAAGTTTTTGGCGCCGTTGCCGGGGACTGCCAAACTATAAGCCGAACTTTAAGTCAATTGAAATTTTGTTGCTCTGCGACCAAAATTTTATTTTTATCTGTTAATTTTAATTTTGTTGCAGTCTTGTATCTGTTCTAACTGTTGTCTAACTGTTTATGCGAGGTCAGACCTCAGCTAAATTTTCCTTTGACACAGAACCAGAAAGAGCTCTGCACGAGAGACGCCGCAAGGCAAGACTTGAAAGACTGGCAGCACCAAGTGCAAGTCTTAGTGTTCCACATCAGGAAAGCGACGAAGAAGTGTCTGTGCATTCGGAGCACAGCGACTCTGACTTTGACAGGGAGGTAGTTCAGGAACCAGTTAACATGGCTGGAAATCACTCTCCTGCAGAAAGATTGTTAGGGGACTATGGAGGGGCAAATGCTCACCCCAACCGGATGACTATTGTTAATCAACCTGTGAATGTGGCACATTTTCAATTGCATCCATCCACCATTCGCCAGTTAGAGAGCAAGCCGTTCTCCGGAAGAATTAACGAGGATGCAAATAAGCATCTTCAGAGATTTCTCACTACGACAACTTCGTTGAAGATCGAAGGTCATTCAGAGGAGGCTAAGAGACTTGTTATGTTCCCGTTTACACTTACTGATGACGCAGAGGAGTGGTTTTACTCACTTCCGGCTGCGAGTATCACGACATGGCAAGAGATGGAAACGGCATTCCTCAATGAATATTTTCCTGCGTCGGTGTTTATCCGAAAAATATACGATATTGTCAATTTCAAACAAAAAGAGGGGGAATCATTGGGGGATGCATACAAGAGGTTCAAAAGGTGTTTGACTGCATGTCCTACTCATAACATGGACGCTACCGAGCAAATGCAGAATTTTGTGAATGGGTTGCGACTTAAGACAAAGCAGCTTATTGATACCGCTGCTGGTGGTTCAACAAATTTTGCTACAGCCACAGTTATGAAAAGGATCATAGAGGCAATAGCTGCTAATGAGCATCTTGAGTTGTATGATCGAACCATGAGCCAATCGGAGGGAAAAATTGATTTGAAATTGCCAGAGCAGGTTGTTAAGATGGAGGATCAAATTGCTGCAGAGGTAGAGAGAAGGTTAAAAAAGATGAATATTGGAACTCAGACAGTGGCACAGGTGGAACCAGTTAAAGCGGTTCTTTGTGAAATATGTGGTGGACCGCACTTTGCTATGCATTGTGTAGCAACTCAAGAACAGGTTGAACAGATTCATATGTTGAGGCAAAACAATCCTTATGCCAACACATATAATCCGGGGTGGAAAAATCATCCGAATTTCTCATGGAAAGACCAGCAAGGAAACGTCCAGAAGCCGGTTCAAGGACAACAACCATATCAGCCTCAGACCCAACAATACCAACCACAGGGGCAACAATATCGTCCGCAACAACAACCATACCAACAATCTCCATATCAACAACAATTCCAACATCATCCTCAACAATTTCAACAACAGGTACCAAAGAAAGAAGATTGGGAGATCGCTCTTGAAAAAGTGGCAACCCAAAACTCTCAGTTTCAAGAAGAGACAAGAGCCAACCTCAGGAACACCACGACTTCAATTAAAAATCTTGAAGTTCAAATGGGTCAAATAGCACAACATCTCACTCTACAGGCACAAGGAAACTTTCCGAACGAAACGGTGAAAGATCAGAAAAATCTAGAGAAGATCAATGCTGTTACAACAAGGAGTAAAAAGGTGTTAGAATCGGAAAAAGAAAAAGAAGAGATAGATGACCCTATGGTGATAGAGGTAGATTTGGAAATAAGAGAGAACCCAAGAAAGCCAGAAGTGGTGATACCACCGGTTAAACCAGCTGAAGAAAAAACTAAAAAAGATGTTGAACCGGTAATTAAACTACCCTTCCCTTCAAGAGTAACAAAGAAGAATTCAAAAGAGAAAGACTTTAAGAAGTTCACTAAATTGTTCAAAAGGTTAGAGGTGAATCTACTTTTTTTTGAAGCACTTGAACACATGCCTTTGTATAAGAAATTTATGAAGGAGGTGTTGGCGAAAAAGAGATCACTAGGAGGAGAACCAAAAATTGTAATCGAGAAGTGTGGTATAGTCTCTTCAGCAAGAAAGATCCCAATTAAGAGGAAAGACCCTGGGGCGGTGGCGATACCATGCACTATCAAGAATATAGCATTTAAAAAGGTACTCCTCGATTCTGGCTCTAGTGTGAGTTTAATGCCTTTATCCATTTTCAAAAAGCTTGAATTAGAAAAGATTAATGAAAGTAAGACACAGTTAAGGTTCGCCGATCACACCGTTAAGAAATCCTATGGAGTAGCTGAAGATGTACTAGTGGAAGTTGATAAGTTTGTTTTCCCTGTTGACTTCCACATCATGGACATTCCGGAAGATGAAGAAACTCCTATCCTTCTTGGGAGACCCTTTTTGTCAACAGGCCGCTGTAATTTTGACATTGAAAAAGGGACGCTAACGCTGAAATCATTTGATGAAGAAGTAACCTTGAAGATGTTAGGAGTCAGGAAACATAGGTCAGATGTGAATGAGAAAACCTCAACTGGTATGACGGAAGGTGAACAAGAAGACAAAAATCTTAAAAATCTCCAAGAAAAAGTTTCTAGCATAGCCTCTATGATGGAACCAACTTATGTAGCTGTCAAAAGTCCTAAGAAAGCTAAAGAAGTAGAGAAAAGTGTGGGAAGCAAATTGAAGAGAAAAGTTATCCAGGCTTTTCATCTTCATGAGTTCGCGGTTGCGGAAGTGGCAAGCAACAAGGTTTGGAAAAGGAAATACCCTCCATAATAAAGGGTAATGGACCGTCGAGCCATGCGACGTTAAACGAAGCGCTTCGTGGGAGGCAACCCACGGTTTTAATATTTAATTTTTCTATTTGTTTGTTTTATTTTCAGGAAATAAAAGAGAGCATCTCTAGTGGAAGCTAGGAAGTGATCATTGGAATGCAATACCTCTGTAAGCAACCTCTCCAGGGCTGGTTCTAAAACATTGAGGACAATGTTTAGTTCAAGTGTGAGGGAGGTTCTTATTTTATTTGCTTTATTGCTTTGCTTTCTGTTTTTTTTTTAATTCATAGTTTAGTTTGTTTAATTTGATTTTTTTTTCTCTTCTTTTGTCTTCCTGTTTTTTGTGTTTATTTCGAGTTTGCAGTGCTGCCATTGTGTTACCAGGTTGGATACAAGTCGGAGGGTGGCGAATGACTAGATAGTGGTTGAACAACACATTCCACACTTAATCTCTGCAGGCACTACGGAAGCTGACACAATCAAAGAGAAGAAGGTAGGACGCAAGAAGCCGACACTGAACCAAGAGAGGAGTATGGTAGACTTTAGATGAAAGGAAATTGCAGGACACCTAGAGCACCTTGAAGCATGCAAGCTTAACCGACCCGGTGAGATGTCAGAGCCAAATTCATAACTCCATATGAGAGTCCAGTCAGGTATGGCACTATTCACTTTGATTTTGCGTACGTTCTCATAACACAAGCACACTACGAAAGCGCACACTGAGGCAAGTTTTTTTTGTAAACCCCGAGCCTTTTTAGCCATCCCGTATGCATTATATCATTTGTTCCCCTTTTGAGCCGTAATGTGTATTTTGTTCATTGTTGTTAGTTATTTTTCTTTCCACCCGCATTCCCATCATTCATATTATCGCTCGACATTTATAGTAATCATTAGAAGGACACTAAAGAATCTAAGTGTGGGGTTGTAAACAAAAAAGAAAAAGAAAAAGGGGCAAAGAAAAAAAAATTTTGATTGATTTCTCAAAAGAAAAAGAAGAAAAAGAAGAGAAAAGATGAATATGGATCTTGTGAAAAAAAAAGAAGAGGTTTTAAAAATTCGAGCAAGAAAAATCTTTACCTTTGCCTACTTTTGAGAAAGACCAAATAAGGTCCAAACCCCACTTTTACGATTCAAATCAGTTTGAGTAGAGAAGTGAATCCAATATAAATGCCGAGCACCAAACCATTTGTTATCCCGTTTCTTGTTTACCCACCAAACCCAAGCCTCGTTACAGCCCTAAGACCTCATGAAGTGTGTGTAATCTGTGTGTGTAGTGATTTGAGAATTTATTCAAAGTTGAAAGTAATATGCATGCCTTGATACTGCGAGTGTAGACACTTTAACCCGGAGAGATTTTGTGAGAGTGTGAAAAGCTTGCAGGTGAAAACGTGCTCGAAAGTGAGAATGCAGTTGATAGTTTGAAGAAGGAAATCAAAAACTCGATTGCTAAGTGAAGGAATCTTGCGAAAAACCTGGTTGTGTTGTGGAGAAAAGAATCTCGTTGGTGACCTCTGTTTTGCCTCTATACATCACTTGAGGACAAGCAATGAGATAAGTGTGGGGTTGTGATCGGTCACCATTTCTAGTAAGTTTCCGCATCTTTTTCCGACCGAAATTCGCAATCTTGGTAATACTAAGTGGCATTGTCATATGTTTTCAAAGTAAGTTTCTTGTTTTTCGATTGTGTGATGTTGTTGCATGTTAGTGTGTTTTGAGTATTATTCAAGTGCCGTTTTATGCGTTGGTTGTTAGTTTGTGTGTGGCCAGGTTGATGCACGGGAAAGGTAGAGACTTATGGCGAGCACGAGCGGAGAAAGTAGCCAAAAGAGCCAAAGTTGAGGTCAACACGGGCACCCGTATGCTTGCACACGGGCCGTGTCAAAAGATGGCTGGAAAGATGTTTTTGGAAAGCAAAACAGAGGTTTCACACGGGCACCCGTGTTCCTGCACACGGCCCGTGTGGAAAGATGCGTGGAAAGGCAATTTTGAGAGCTGACCAGAGGAACAACACGGGCACCCGTGTTCCTGCACACGGACCGTGTTGTTAGGCGCGGGCAGATTTCCAACTTTTGTTATTTTGAAAGCCTTGAACTCATGAAGGGTAATTTGGACCTTTCGGATACGAGGAATGACTGCCAACACTACTAAAACCTAACAGGAGGAAGGAATGAAAGATCTTGGATCATTGAGCATAGAGAATTACAGAGAAAGAAGAGTCAAGGGTTTTGGAAGAAGATCTTCAAGAGCACTCGCGATTGGAGATCATATCAACCAATAATTTCTTGTAATGACTTCAATTACTCTTGTTATTTTATTAAACATTATGAGTAGCTAAACTATTTCATGCTAGGGTGATGTCCCTAAATCTTTTCATGTAATGACTTGTTAAAACCGTTGTGATGAATTTGATGTTTTTATAATTTGAGTTTATGATTCAAAGATTTTAATGCTTCATTGTATTGGAAAATATTTTGTTGATCTATGATTAGGGTTAGGCTTGACACACCACTCTAATGCGTTTTGAATCAAAACATTACCGGTAAATCGCTTAGGAATAAGGATTTCACCATAGTGATCATCCATTCTAGAACACGATGCATAATGCCTTAATACTAAAATCAATTATTGAGGAATTGAAATTGACTTTTAAGTATTAAGAAGTTCTCCACTAAGGAATTAGGGAAAACTATTTTATAGAATTGATACTCAATTGTGGTCACATCTTTTCATGAACAACGGTGTTTTCAAGGGGTTACATAAGATTTATACATCAACCTTAGCATGCCGTATCATTTGTGAACCAAATCATCATTTACTTATCGTTTTTAATTATAAACAGTTAGTAGTTTCATCAAGCAAATCAAAAACCCAACAATAGCTTTTTGTTCAATTGAAATTTAGTACTGGCTTATACGTTATTCGCAGTCCTTGTGATCGATACTTGGATTCAACTCCATTTTAATAACTACATCGGTAACAAAAGTAGTACACTTGCTATTTTCCGATCAATCAACATATCCATTCCTTGTAATGCATTCATAAATCAAAGTAAAACTTCCTTTTATTTATTTCAAAAAAGGATTTTGTTGAGACCAATTTCTTTTTGTTTCAAAAAATTACTATCAACAATAAATGACATTTTGGAGAGATATGAAAGAAAAAGATTGCCAATAATGGGTAAAGGCTCAAACTTTTTTAATAGAATGGTAGCCTGCAAAAGGCAAGACCCCATGGATTATTACAAAGTTTGGAAAGTGGTAATTTTGTGGAAAAAGGTACATTGAAATGTAATGACCCCATCCTCTCTCTCAACTTGGAATTCCTGAGCAAAGGCTTCCATTGAAATGTGTTGAACTTCTTATGATAAATAGATGACTGCTGATGATCAAGTCTTGTCTGATGTAGTTACTTGCCATGAATCCCTAACTTTTGCTGGACCGCCCTTTCGGGTTTTCAGTCCACCGGGTATTTTATTCTGTTTATGTCTCTAATTTTTGCCTGGACCGCCCTTTCAGGTTTTCAATCCACCGAGACGCTCTTTTTTGCCTAAGCCGCCCTTTCGGGTTTTCAACTTAGCGAGCTATTCTTTTATTATTTTTAGGCGAAGTATTTCTTGACTACATCAGCATTCACGGGACGTGGGAGCTCTTTTCCATCCATAGTTGCAAGAATTAATGCACCTCCAGAGAAGGCTTTCTTAACAACGTATGGTCCTTCAAAATTAGGAGTCCACTTGCCCCTTGAATCGGAGGTGAAAGACAAGATCCTTTTGAGCACGAGGTCGCCTTCTCTGAATACACGAGGTCGAACCTTCTTATCAAAAGCTTTCTTCATTCTTTTCCGGTACAACTGACCATGGCATAAAGCCGTCATTCTGTTTTCTTCTATCAAATTCAATTGATCAAACCTGCTCTGACACCACTCAGCCTCAGATAACTTGTTTTCCATTAAAACTCTCAATGATAGAATCTCAACCTCAATAGGGAGCACTGCTTCCATACCATAAACCAATGAAAAGGGGGTTGCCCCGGTTGAAGTACGAACAGATGTACGGTACCCATGCAAAGAAAATGGGAGCATCTCATGCCAGTCCTTGTACGTAACAACCATCTTTTGCACAATCTTCTTAATATTCTTATTTGCTGCTTCAACAGCTCCATTCATCTTTGGCCTATAAGGAGAAGAATTGTGATGTTCAATCTTGAAACTTTCACACAGTTCTCTCATCATACTGTTATTCAGATTCGAGCCATTATCAGTGATGATCTTGCTCGGTACACCATATCTGCAGATGATGTTGTTCTTGATAAATCTGACCACAACTTGCTTTGTTACATTAGCATATGAAGCAACTTCTACCCACTTGGTAAAGTAATCAATTGCTACCAGGATGAATCGATGTCCGTTCGAAGCCTTGGGTTCAATCATGCCAATCATATCGATACCCCACATAGAGAAAGGCCATGGAGAGGAAATGACATTGAGAAGTGTCGGGGGCACATGAATCTTGTCAGCATATACCTGACACTTGTGACACTTCTTTACAAACTTGTAGCAATCATATTCCATTGTCAGCCAATAGTAACCTGCTCTAAGCATCTTTTTAGCCATCGAATGTCCATTGGCATGAGTACCAAAAGAACCTTCATGGATTTCATGCATCAACATGTCTGCTTCGTGTCTATCCACACATCTGAGCAAAACCATGTCATAATTCCTTTTATACAAAACATCAGCATTGATGAAGAAACTGCTAGCCAATCTCCTCAAAGTTTTCTTATCCTTATTTGATGCCCCAAGTGGGTACTCTTGAGTCTGAAGGAAGTGCTTAATATAGAAATACCAAGGCTTTTCATCTGTTACTTCCTCAACTGCAAATACATGAGCAGGTCTATCAAGACGCCTGATTGTAATCTGAGGTTCCTCATTATGGAAGTTCACTTTGTACATGGAGGACAGTGTGGCTAATGCATCAGCCATCTGATTCTCATCTCGAGGGATGTGGTGGAATTTAACTTTGTTGAAGAATGTCAACAGCCTTCTGGCGTAATCTTTGTAAGGGATCAAGCCAGGATGACGAGTTTCCCACTCTCCTTTAATCTGATTAATCACAAGCGCAGAATCTCCATAAACATCAAGAATCTTAATTCTCAGATTAATGGCCTCTTCAAGTCCCATGATGCAAGCTTCATACTCCGCAATATTATTTGTACAGTCAAAACATATCCTTGCAGTGAAAGGTACATGTGACCCATGCGGAGTGACAATAATGGCGCCAATCCCATGGCCATGAATGTTAGAAGCTCCATCAAAAATTAAACCCCACTTGGATTCAGGATCTGGTCCTTCTTCTGGCAATGGTTCATCCCAATCTTGGGATCTCAAATACATTATATCTTCATCTGGGAAGTCCATTCTGATAGATTGATGATCATCAATTGGTTGGTGAGCGAGGTACTCCGCCAACTCACTTCCTTTCACAGCTTTCTGAGCTCGATATTCAATATCATATTCTGATAGCAACATTTGCCAGCGAGCGATCCTTCCAGTTAATGCACGTTTCTCAAATACATACTTAATTGGATCCATTTTGGAAATCAATAGAATGGTGCGGTTCAACATATACTGTCTCAGTCGGCGAGCAGCCCACACCAAAGCACAACAAGTTTTCTCAAGCAGCGAGTATCTTGTTTTGCACTCGGTAAACTTTTTGCTAAGGTAGTATATTGCATACTCTTTTCGACCAGACTCGTCATGCTGACCCAACACACATCCCATTGAATTTTCAAGCACTGTGAGGTACATAATCAGAGGTCTTCCCTCAGCTGGAGGGAGCAAAATGGGAGGTTCAAGCAGATATTCTTTGATGTTGTCAAAAGCTTTCTGACAATCTTCATTCCACACACATCCCTGATTTTTCTTTAACAACTTGAAGATTGGCTCACAGGTAGCAGTCATATTGGAGATGAACCTGGAGATATAATTCAAACGTCCGAGGAAACCTCTCACTTGTTTCTCAGTTTTTGGTGCTGGCATTTCCTGAATTGCTTTAACTTTATCAGGATCTACTTCAATTCCTCTTTGACTGACAATGAAACCCAATAATTTTCCGGAACGGACACCAAAAGTGCATTTGTTTGGATTTAAGCGGAGACGATACTTTCTCAAACGCTGAAACAACTTTAAAAGATCTTCCATGTGCCCTTCCTCTGACTGGGACTTGGCAATCATGTCATCCACATAAACCTCAATTTCTTTGTGCATCATATCATGGAAAAGAGTGGTCATGGCCCTCTGATACGTCGCACCAGCATTCTTCAACCCAAAAGGCATCACTTTGTAACAGAATGTCCCCCATGGCGTAATAAAGGTTGTCTTTTCCATGTCTTCAGGTGCCATCTTAATCTGGTTGTATCCTGAAAAACCATCCATAAAGGAGAAAACCTCAAATTTTGCCGTGCTATCTACCAACATATAACATATCAATGTGAGGTAGAGGAAAATCATCTTTTGGACTGGCTTTATTCAAATCTCTATAATCAACACACATACGAACTTTTTCGTCTTTCTTCGGAACATGCACTATATTGGCAATCCATTGAGGATATACAGAAGTGACAAGGAAACCGGCGTCTATCTGTTTCAAGACCTCATTCTTAATCTTTTCCGCCATATCAGGATGACTTCTTCTTAGCTTTTGCTTGACAGGAGGACATTCTGGTTTCAACGGCAAATGATGCTCCACAATATCTGTGTCCAACCCAGGCATATCTTGGTAGGACCATGCAAAAATGTCAACATAATCTTTAAGAAGCTCTACCATCCTCTTCTTAACATCTTGACCAAGCAGTGCCCCAATCTTGACTTCCTTTTTATCCTCTTCAGAACCCAAGTTGATGACTTCTAATGGCTCTTTATACGGTTGAATGGTTTCTTCCTCGTGCTCAAGCAGTCGGGAAATATCATCAGGAATACATTCATCACTCTCTTCTTCCGCCTCATACATGTCATACCCCAAATTTGTCCTACCCTTTTTAATTCTAACTGGCTTAGGCTTCGCATCCATGCACATACCTTCAATTAGGTCATCTGACACATAATGCATCATTAATCAATACACCTGACATGGGATCAAGGATCTTGGAAATTAGGGGCTTCTAATTCACTCAAGTTTAATTTATCTGGCTATTCTTTGAGTATCAGATGGGAAATTATGGTTTTAGCTAATAGTCTGTATGGATTTCCTTCTCATCAATCTACGAGGGCTAGTCTTCATCCAATTTCATCAAGGTGGGATCAGGGCCTTTCATCTGAGGGTTTCTCTGAGATTCTTAAATTAGGTTGTGCTCATTCCTGTGATTATGAATCCCCAAATACTTCAAGCACAAGTCATCATGTGGATTATGGTTGAATTGGGAGATGTGACATAATGCCTTCGTTTGTTGGTTTGTGTTACAAATTGGAAGAATAATTGCAAAGTGACCTGAGGTTCGAATACTCAAAGCAACCTGACTGTGGTTTAAAAGTTGGAAGAAAGTGACTCAAACACGATTTAACAATTCATGAATTGGGGGCATCTACTAAGGTCTAAACGTCATTCATGTTCAACCATTATCATCCAAGTCTATCATTACATCAACAAAAATCCATTACAAAAAAGGTCTATTTCACTTACAAATTGAAGCCCAAAGAACCGTTACATTCAAGTTATTACAAGTTCAAGACCATTCAAAGGGCCAAGTCGCAAATATCATTAACCATTCATCATTCAAAGTTATGTTACAAAATTACATTCACAAATTCATCACCATTCAATATAGAGTACAAAATCAAAAGAAGGAGCATACAATTCAGAAAAAAGAGTTTGTTTTAGAATGGAATTTATCATCGAATTTCAAAAGATTACAAGGCTCCATGGTCATTCAATTTCAAGATTCCATTACATATTTCACAACAACAAAAGGAAAATATCCTAATCCTATTTTAAACCCACTTCCCACTTTGCGATTTCAATCTTCAAGCTTTCTCACCATAGATACATCTTTTGCTCCCATGATCACTGGACCACATATTGCTTCATCATGAACCAAGTATAATATCCATATAGTCGGCACAACCTGCGAAATCACCACATTCAGAAAACCTTTCAGTCAAACAAATCACCACACCACAATGCAAATTCCAAACATATACAAACTGTTCCAAAACTACTTCATACCAAATCTGACAAAACAAACCCTGCACATTAAGCTTACCAAACAGCCCTGCATCCACAGAATAAAACCAGCAGCCAGTTTCATTAACAGAGAAAACAGATCCCCTAGCCTAACTAAACCCTAACTGTCAACTTTCAAAATAGAAAAAACCAGAACACACATCATCATCTCAGCCCCACATAAACAAGCAAAACGGGTTTGACATTCAAAGATAAAGAGTCATATAACAACAGCTCAGTCAAAAAGAAGAAAGTGATTCGCATTCGACTATCCAAATTTTCAAACCACTACATACAAGTTCCAGGGACTGATTTAATAAACCAACATGTATACAAAGCCACCCATTAACACTAAAACCTTCACAAACGGTCAGCAACTTTACAAATTTCTAACTACCTCACATAACCATTTACTAACCATTCATAACCTAACAGTCAATTAACCAAACTCACATCAATTTCTAACCTCCCCTGTATAAAACATACATGTACACATTCACATCACAACAAGTTCTAGCAAAGTCACCGTTTCCTATCAGTTTCAAGACCACTACGATAAAAACAAATACAAAGCTTTCGAACAACTCAACATCAAGCTAACTCCCAGACAGGTGCATCACACAGTTCGAAATTAGATCACAAGGAAGGAATTCAGCTTTAATACCTGTTCAAAACAATGCAAGGCTTGCGTTCATTTCGGTCCAGTTCACGAATTCAGAAATAGACTCACAGCAGGCCTTAGCTAATTCCAGAATCAGTCTCCAATAGTTTGGGTTCACTAAAGCCAAGCTCTTTGTCTCCATATTCCTAGCTTCTGAGATCTAAGCTTCATGCATTCCAAGCGTCATCAAACCCATTCAGCCCTGTATAAACCATAAGGAGTCAGTACCAAACTTATTTCAAAAAACAGAAAGTTACTAACAGTTTCTAATAAGCATTTGACTACACAGCTCACTAATTCAATAACAGATTTTCTATAACTAACATAACTAACCTCTCCAACCTCTAACTAACATCCTCAACTGAATCCAACAGAACCATAACTAACTTTGACAGAATTCCCAGCTCACTCATAACTGACTCAAACCTCTAACTAATTCAGTTCCCTCCAATCCTAGTCATCACTTTCCCCAAACCTCTTCAACTAACTCCAAACCTCACGTAACTGTTTCTAAACCTCACCTAACAGACTCCGAACCTAATCCCAAGCCTCGCACTCAACCGAACCTAGCACATCACCTTCTCTATATAACCACCCTTCCCTCCATAATTCATTTTAGACGCCATTTTTTCATTCATCATCTTCACCTCACTCTTCACCCTTTCCTCTCCGCTTCTTCTCTCTTCAATCTCCATAATCATCACTCTCCCTAAACACACGCCATAAACTTCATTCTCGTTCACCATCCAACCTTCACTCTCTGCAACCATATCCTCTCCATTCTCACCAAAGCACAACCACCAATCTTCATCAGAGTTTCGCCTTTGAACTCTGAATGAAGATGTGCTAAGCCTAATTTCCACCATACCTTCAATCATCATCTCTCAGCTCTCAATCACTCACAGCACAGAAATTACAAAAAAAAGAGAAGAAAAGCAAAGGAGAAGAAGAGAATCACTCGAACAGAAAAACGAAGCAAGAAAAGAAGACAATCGGAAGCACGTTATTACCTCATCTCCGGGTTCCTAGGAGCTTCACATTCACCTTCGAGCACTACAACAAGCACCGAAGCTATTCTCCGCTTCGTTGGTTGGTTTCGTCGTAATCTTCTGCCATTTTTAGATGTTCCTGTGTAGTTCTAAATCCCTTAGACTCTTTTCTCGTGCGTACGACACCGTAACTTCTATCCGATGCATTTATTCCCAATTTTCTTGAGTTCTAGGGTTTGAATGGAGGTTAGATTTAAAGGTTTAAGGCAAGAATTGAGGAAAACGGGGTTCGGATTTAGGATCAGCAGTAGAAATCCTATAGGATGGTGGTGGCAATCGTAGTTTGTGGCTCACTCCGCCACCGGAAGCGATTTCCGGTGCGGCGGAGTTATTTGAGACGAGAGAGAATGAGAAGTGAGGTTGAAATGAAGCTCAGCGGTCATAACTCTACACCAAACACACCGTTCCCTTTTTCTTTTTCTTTTAATTTTCTTTTTCTTTTAATTTTCTTTTTCTTTTAATTTTCTTTTTCTTTTAATTTTCTTTCTTTCATTAATAATTGAAGAAAAAGATTTGAACGAAATTCTGAATAATAATGTGGATCAAAGCATAAAACTGTATCAGCGCTGGGCCATCAATTCATGTCCTTGGGCCCATTATCCTTTAGGGCATAAAGTCTGTGACGAAAACAAGAAAAAGAGACATCTGGGCCTGATTTACGTTATGCACCCCCTGTGGCCCATTGTCACTTTTTGGACATATGAGATTCTGAAACAAAACGCTTCACTGGGCCAAATCACCATGGGCCTGTGCCCTAATTGCTCCTCACCACCATAAAACCAACATACACCCCCCTGTTTCCTTTTTTTTAATTACTAGAATTTAGATTTAATTAGATTTCTTCTATTTTCTCTTAGGCAATAAAAAATACTAATTTTCTTCTAATTTTAGACCTTAGTACTAATTTTTGACATAGAAAATAATCACTAAAAATATTAATTTTAGGCTATTTGTTTTTTAGTCTTTTACTTGATTCATTTTCTTTCATAAAAATCAATAAAAAATAGTAGTATTTTTTAGTCCACTTTTACTATATTTTCTACTTGTTCTTTTTCATGCTCTTGTGCTATTTTCATATACTCAACTTTTTCATTCTTTTCCTTTACAACATAAAACATCTAATAAATGCTTGAATAAAATCCCTTTAAAACATACAAAGAAAATACTTAAAACACTAATAATCAAAGTGAAAATTCTTAAAAAGGGAATGGAAGCTTGAACATCCCTTGCTTAAGGGAATGTTCGAGTGCTTGGATCTCCCTTGCTTAAGGGTACCATTCAGGCGTAAGTTCCCAACTTCTAAAAAACACCAACCAAAGAGTAACTCGAGTTTCCATTGCTTAAGGGATTTCCTCGAAACGCTCAAACTCTCTCTCTTCTCTCCTTTCTTAAGGGCATTGTTATCTCCGCTCTATTGCATCCTAGGCTGCCCCTTATGCAAGAGCGCGAGCGTTAACTCCGCCCAACTAAAAAACACAAAAACAAATAAAACTATGGAGCCGAACTACGGCGCTCTGATTCCTGAAAAGGATACATAGGCATCAAGTCGCGGGGCTTGAACGAGCACAATTGTAAATAATTCCTTCTTTTCCCCGTATTTCTTTTGCATTCATTCGCATGTAGACATAGACATAGTACACACCCTTTAGATAGAAACAAACATAGGTGGATACCATCGAGTACGATGGGCGCGAGGGGTGCTAATACCTTCCCCTTGCGTAACCGACTCCCGTACCTTGATTCCCTGGTCGCAAGACCCTGTTCCTTCCTTTGTTAGGTTTCCTGATATTCCTTTCCCTTATGGGATAAATATATTGGTGGCGACTCTGTTCATTTTTCGCGAGCGTGCGACAATACACAGGACACTCGAAGTTAGGAGAGGGTACAGGGTCATTACTTTCAACGGTTTTATTGATTAATCTGCACAAATGATTATTATTTCAGGAAAAGGAAAGATATATGCAAACATGTAATCGTGCAGATTATGAAAAAAAATGAAAACATTTTTTAAGGTTTTTTTGTGTTACCACTTTCCAGAAAAAACAAAAAGATAAAAAGCATGTATATGCAGAAACAAAATGACTTTTATTGATGATTTTAATGTTTAAAACAAACAGAAAACAGCCCCAACAACTTCACTTTCATCTTGGGCAGAATGAAAGGATTTTTGAAAAACATAAAAGCAAATTACTTTGAAGCATGAATACACTCAGGAATGTCAATGGTGATCCAGTTCTTAATCATCTTTCCATGGGTCACAAAGTTTGGCACTTCTGGCTCTGATTCATCTTCAACAATAGCGTCCACCTCTGGAAGAGTCGGGTGTAGAAACCCAACACTATGAAACATTTCCTGATAAGGACGAAAAGCAGATTCAGGCTTCATCACAGACTTGTCTGAGGCAGAAAATCCCAGACAAGCTCTATTCTTGTTCTCTTGTAGACTCACCACTTGTCCCCAGACTCCTGAATGTCCATTCTGAACTACTAGTTGAGCATCTTTGAAGGAGGCAATGGAAGCTTCATCCTTTTTGAATTCATCATTAACAGACAGGGCTTGGAATGCAGTTCCAATGACCACTTCATCAGCTTCTATGGTACGGAACAAAGAGAGATGACTAATCAGCAAAGCTTATTCTCCATTCACAACAACCTTCTTTCCATCTTTCACGCATTTCAATTTTTGGTGGAGAGTCGAAGTAACTGCCCCAGCCTCATGGATCCATGGGCGTCCCAATAAGCAACTGTATGCAGGGAAAATGTCCATTACTTGAAAAGTAATCTTGAAGACAAGAGGTTCCACATCAGCTTTGCCATAATAACCAATCTCTACACATTCCGGGATTTCAAAGCATGGTTCAATCACATTGACATTATCTTCATCTCTATCCCTCAGAATCTCAATGAGCCTTTGATCTATCATCTCTTGTAAGTCTCTCCTCACAATATAACATCCTCGAGGATTGACTGAACAAATCCTACAAGCAGCATGATTATGCTCATAATGACTATACTCACACAGGGTGGCATGCATCTCTACTAATGATCCTCTGATGTGTTCCACACGATAAATCTTATACTTCCCAGGGCATCTATGCACCATATTCATTGTAGACGCCTCGTGAGTTGGCAACTGATTGTTCTTCACATTAGGGCCAATATCACGGAAAGAAAGCATACCAGAACGAACCAATCTCTGAACTTCATTCTTCAGGGACCAACAATTTTCTAAATCATGCCCAGGAGTGTTTTGATGAAAAGCACAAGTGGCATCAGCTTTGTACCACCAAGGGAGTTTCTCAGGAACAGGGGGTGGTGACCTTGGTTGAACCAACTTCTTATGAATTAGTGCAGGATACAGTTCAGTGTACGTCATGGGGATAGGATCAATATTAACCCGAGGATACGGATTCCGCCTTGCTGGTTGTTTATTAACAGGAGCTACAGGTACTGAATTCACAACAGGAGTTATTGACGCCACTTGTTGAGATTGATTTCTAAACCGACTATTCCTCCCATGAGAAACAACATTAGCATCTGATTCCTTCTTCTTCTTGAATGAACAACCATACTTCTTTGCACCACCAGACGAATTGTCATTCCGAACCAAACGGCCTTCTCGCACAGCTTCTTCCAACCTGACACCCATACCCACCATATCGGTGAAGTCTACAGGAGCACTTGCAATCATTTTCTCATAGTAAAATGGACCAAGAGTCTTCAGGAAAATCTTAGTCATCTCTTTTTCTTCCATCGGAGGAATCACTTGGGCGGCAACCTCACGCCATCTCTGAGCATATTCCTTGAAGGATTCCTTCTCTTTCTGCATCATAGCTCGCAATTGATCCCTATCAGGAGCCATGTCCACATTATACTTATATTGCTTCACAAACGCTTCAGCCAAGTCATTAAAAGTGCGAATATGGGTGCTATTAAGGCCCATATACCACTTAGAAGCAGCTCCAGTCAAACTGTCTTGGAAATAATGGATCAACAGACGTTGATCATCAGTGTGAGTGGACATCTTTCTCACATACATTACCAGATGTGCTTGAGGACAGGAATTTCCCTTATACTTCTCAAATTCAGGCAGTTTGAACTTAGCAGGTATTTCCACATTGGGAACCAGGCAAAGATCATGCACATTCTTTCCAAACAGTTCTTTCCCACGCAGGGCTTTCATTTCTTTCTGCAGTTCTTCAAACTGATCTTGGAAACCATCCATTCTGTCATGAATTTCACTTGGAGCAGCATCATAAATGGGCTCTGGGACAAAAGGACCAGTATGAACAATAGGAGATGTGTTGACCATAACAGGAGTCAACGGACGAGTCATCTCAGGAACAGACAAATAACCTTCAAGCATGCCCCAGGGATATCCATTAGGCCTACGTTGCTGAGTAGTACCAGCAGGAACAGCAGGAATTATTGTAGTAGCAATTTCAGAAATCACAGTGGTCTGACCCTGAGCTTGGGCATTGGGAGTAGGAACTTGATTCTGATTCTGAGTCAGCCATCAATGTCTCAACCAGAGCAGTGAGACGATCCACACCAGATCTCAAAGTAACAACCTCTTCACGTAACTCACGATTCTCTTGTTCAAGACCTTCCATCTTCTTCTTGCAGTTAGCTCGAGTGTTATACCGGTGAGACAACTTGATTCAAGTCTGTATGAAGAACACTGAATAAGACCTCGGGAATACTCTTGGGAGCAAGACCAAAAATGCAGAATGATGCATGAAATGCAATGCAAATGATTTTTATTTTGGTTTTCAAGGAACCTTAAGACATTGATTGTAAACATTAGCAAAAAACATAAAACATAACAACATTCTTCATTAATAATAGAAAAGCTTACAAAAGGATTCAAAGATCCTCAAATTACAAAACAAAGGAAAAGCTAAAAACTAGAAGGGAACACTTCTGACGAAGATCCAACTCCTCTCTGCAGCTTCCTACGGAGCTTCTCCAACTCATCTTAATAAAAGGCCTTCAAATGAGCATTCTCGACCATCAACTTATCAGCAACTTCCTTCCATGCAACTGAATCTTCTTGTGGTCTCTTTCGCTTTTCACCATGTTGTTGAAGCAACTCTTCTTGATGACGAATCTGATCATCCTTTTCCATCAACCAACCATCTTGGATATCAAGCATTTCATCCTTTTCTTTCAAATGTATCTTCAACTCTTTGTTCTCCAGTTCCGAAGCATGAAACTTCTTCTCCCAAGCATCTCTTTCCGCTCTCAACTTAGCCACGAGCTCTAGATGCTCCTCACTACTTTCAACAGGAGTAGTGGAAGACAATGGTGGAGCAACGAGTAGAGAAGGCTCCTCGAGTAAATAAGGCATCTGAAAAGTATGAGCTCTAGCTTGAACCCAATCAGTGTAGTCTTTGAGAGCAACACATTGTTTCGTTCCCAAATGTCTCTTCCTATCAACATGGTGCCAAGCACGCACAAACCGATTTCTCATATCTGAATTTCCATCTTGATTAAGATAGAAGATTCCTGACACCAGAATACTAGCGGGTCGCTCCTTCATGGGATAGAAAAATTGACGCCTTGCAAGAACGGGGTTGTAGGTAATTCCTCCTTGTATACCAAGAAGAGGTACATTAGGGAATTCTCCACAACTATCAATAATCTCACCAATGTCATACGCAGGATTATACCAATGGATATTCCCATTAGTAAGAGGCATGATCTTCTGAGACCATGAGAGACCATCAGGATTGTTCAAGAAACTCTTAGCTTGAGGTAAGTGCGAAATAAACCACTTATAGAGCAAAGGAGTGCAACAGTTGATAAGTCCACCTTTCTTATCATTCCTATGGTGAATGGAATGATAAGTATCCCCAAGCAAAATAGGAATGAGATTCCCAATCATGAAGATCCGAATAGCATTAACATTGACAAAGTTATCAATGTTGGGAAAGAGTATCAAACAATAGATGAGCAAGGCCAGAAATGTCTCAAAAGCAATCATACTTCCTTTACTAGCCAACATAGAAGCCTTTCCAATCAAGAATTTAGAAGTCAACCCCCAAATTCCTCCTTTTTTGGTCATATTTTCTTTTACATCTGATATCTTCAAATGAAGAAGCTCTGCTATCTCATCAACCTGAGGTTCCTTCTCTAGACCACTAAACGGTATATCATTCATAACCGGCAAACCAATCCAATAAGAATACTCCTCCAAAGTGGGCATAAGCTGGTAATCCGGAAAGGTGAAACAATGGTAAACCGGGTCATCAAACTGCACAGGAGTCTCAAGAATCCCTTTTTCAACTTTGGTCTTCAAGATAGAGATCAATTTCCCATAACGGTTTTTGAAGTTGTCAAGATTAGGAACCAAAGTTGCTAGCTCTTTCAATTCCTTTGCACTTGAATTCCTGAAAGTGTACTTCTTGATGCTCCTCTTTTGATCCATGGTACCTGTGATGTTTACAAAAAAAAGTCTCTAAGTTCCTTGAAAACCATTTGTGAATGTCATTTTTATGAATGCATGAATGCATGGTTTATGCATCAACCACAATCAAGAGCACACAAGATCACAACAAATCACATGAAATCACACAATCCAGGTTCTTAGGTTCGACGTCACAAGCATGGAGCCATGGGTCTAACCATCCCACGAGGCGTGATCTAGGGAATTTTGTACCTGCCGATCGGGTTCTACAAAGGTTCCCAGAGTTTTCAATCTTCTATCGGATATTACCGGCACGCACAATTGCTCATGGGCGCCAATAATATGCCTAAAAAGACCTCGTCTGAGCGTAGTATCGCATGACAACAAGCTCAAATTGGTACTTGATCTTGTTTCTGCACTACATCCTAAAAAGGCTTAGATTGGTTTAAAGGGTTCTAGGCCATTCAGCTTCTACGGACACTCACTATTGAAAGTAATAGCGTTATCACGATGGTTCGTAACAACCTCTACTACCTTCCATGAGGCCTCTACTGATTGGGGTTCCACCATATGACGCTCATGGTAAGGATTGCTCCTGACATGCGACTATTGGTCTTACCACCTCCTATCTCAAGTTACTCACCAATGTTCGGGTTAGAACTTTGTCTCATCACAGAGGAACCATCGAGCACCAAAAAGAAAAAAAAAAGAAAATAAACATACAAAGCACACAACAATATATACAAATAAAAACACAGACAAACAAAAATAGGCTTAACACACTTAAAACTGTATCCCCAGTGAAGTCGCCATTTTTCTGTAGCGGGGAAAATCTGATATCGAAGCCATGGGATTGACTCGAATCAATATTCCGTTTGAAATCGCCACCGCGCTTTATTTTTTCAAAGGAAAAGGGAAAAGAACGTAAAACTCAAAGTTTTGTTTTAAAAAAAACAAGAAAGAGATCTCAGGTACGGGTGTTGATTATATGAGGGGAAGGTTTAAAGCACCCCTCATATCTGTGGTACTCCACAGGAACCTTTTTGAAAATCTGTGTCGTGTGTGCTAAAAAAGAGTTTGTTTTATTTTTAAAATAAGCTCGGCAAAGCGTTAAGCTTTGGGCCTACATACCTCCCCGGTGCAATGGAGAAGTCAGAGCTAATGTAGTTTTGCTTTAAAGGGAAAATAGTTTTAAAAACGGATAAACACTTTATCGTCGTCGGAGAGAAATACTCAGCCATTACTTTTGAGCATGAGAACAAATGAGTTCTTTGCATCGCTAATGAAAGAAGGGCTCCAACTCGGATAAAATCAACGAGTATGCCACTAGCTCTCTCACGCGGAAAAGATCTCATTTTATCAATCAATTTCAAAATCGTGGGGTATAACCACTCATTTCGACAATTAATAGTGTCTAAACTTTGAAGAAAAAGGCACTAAGGGCAAAAGATATTTTTTAAATAAAAAGTTTTGAAAAGGTTTGCAAACATAAGAATGTTTTGGAAAAAGGGATAAGATTTTGTAAATTAAAGAAGGGGAGGAGATGAAGAGGCTATCCTAATACATAAAATAAAAGCTAAGGAAAGAACGGTCTAACCGAAGTTAAGAAGCCAACACTTGACATTATGAGTCAAGGTAGATTTCCCATCCTTTGGAATATCAATACTAAACCAACATTATCACTTGGGGATCCAGATGAATTTATTATCTTAGCACCACTTCGCATTAAGCACATTAAGATTCTGACGAAAATCGGGCAGAGTAACGGCTGTTTTCGGGTAAAATCCTTATATCAATGCCTTGGAATTAACCATCAAGGGCTTTCAAGGAAATACCTGCACATACAAACAAACAACAATCCAATGCCAGACAGACATAATAACAACAGAGTAATAACGGAATAAGAGTCCAGAGGTCCTAAGTCCATAAGTCCGAATCTCCAAAATGCTAGGGATAGTAACCAATAGTCCAAAGAGAGCCTTATGTGTTTTTTAGATTTTTGTTGATTATTAGTGTTTTAGCATAAAAGTAAAGTATGGTCCAAGTGGACAAAAAGAAAAAAAAAAGCAGAAACATAAACATAGTGTCCAAGTGGACAAAGGGAAAATAGCGGAATATAAAAATCCAAATGGACAAAGAGAAAATGGCGGAATGTAAATATGATGAAATGATAAAATAAAGCAATAAAGCGAAAAAGATAAAGATCAATATAATAAAGTGCGGAAATTAAAGTCAATTGTTAGATGTTAAAGATAACCATCTTGAAACTTGTCAAGTATGTTATCAAAGTTAGTAATGAAGATCGATGGTGAATGAAGGATGTTCTCGGATTTAAAGTCAATGGAAATTTATCAGAAGCTTGATAAAATCATAGCGACTACACCGTAAACTTCCATAAGTCATAAATCAACCGCATACAATTCTCTTCCATATTTGATCTTTTTTATTCGGGACACGAAATACTGCGCTATGTTAAGCAGATCGCCAAGTGATTTATGTAGAAATCACCCTACAACGAGGCCGGTCAAAACTTTATGTGCTAATGCATGCGAGAGAAATGATATGTAGATCATTCTCCGAAAGCAATACCGCACGAAAAGAAAATAGGTAACGATCTAGTCTTTACTAAGAATCCATAAGAATTCTCAAAGTATTAGGACTTTCATCGACCAAAAGAAAAAAGGAGAAGAAGAAGATAAAATGCATAAAGTAAAATCAACTCATACTATCATTAATATCATTCATCTAATATTATGGATTTGGTTCTTTCAAACCTATCAACATCCTAGATCCAATGATATTAATAAAGTGGAAGAAGTAGGAAACCAAAACAAGCATAAAAAAGGCAAAAAACCACATTCTGCCAGCAGGAAATCGATTTCATGCAGGGGAAATCGATTTCCATAATGCAGTTTTCAAAAAAACAAGTTACATTCAGCAGGAAATCGATTTCAGCCTTAAGGAAATCGATTTCATCAGTGTAAATTTCAGCAAAAACATCATTTAAAGGCATGAAACTTGATTTGAACAAATATACAAACACCTTATGATCACACATCAATTGGAGCACGAAATTTCCATCACAAAACCAGCAAATATCATCAATATAGCATCAAAGATGCATTGAACACAAGCAATAAAGATCTACATCATGGATCTAGCAAATTACCACTTCTTGAACAAAAGTCTTGGAGTAGCTTCAAAAGCAAGCACAAAGTGTATAGATCCTTCAAATTTGGAGATGAACAACCAAAGAAAAGAGAGAAATGTAGGAGGTTTAGTTCAAAATTAGCAAGATTCAATGTGAATCTCACTAATCTTATGAAAATGAACTTTGGGTGAGGGTTTTGGAAAGGGTGAGAAATGAATTTGCAAGCAATTTTTTGGCTCTCCAAGCTTGAGAAATGAGAGAGTAGTGGCCTCTATTTATAGGATGAGAGCAAGAGTAGTGGCAATTTGGTCATTTGCTCTTGGTTAATTAACTTGTGTTTAATTGGTGATTAAAGTGGCATTTAAATGGTAAAAATGGTAAAATGAGGTTAAAATGGAATTAATGAAGGGAATTATTTTGATGAGGTGGAAAATTGGTAAAATGATCAAATAAAAAGGTGCCAAAATGATGTCAAGCTTCCCTCCTTATATTTTTTTTTGAATTTCGCCTTGAGGAAATCGATTTCCCCAGGAGTGAAATCAATTTCACTCTGTTCCAGGAGAGAATTTGGCGCAAAATACACTAGCGAAATCGATTTACCCAAGAGGGAAATCGATTTCATGCTGTCCAGAATGTGATTTTGTTGAAAATTGCTGCAGGGAAATCGATTTACCCAGTAGGGAAATCGATTTCATCAGTCCAAAATATGAAAAATGCCTTGTTTATTGCATGTCTTGGCTTGGTACCTACAAAACAAAAGCCTACAAAGAAACAAAGCAATGTTTTTGGTATTTGGGTTAGTATAATATGCATACAAGATAAACAATCATTGGTGCTTGATGGTCCCTCTTATTGATGAGGTGAGTGCAACACCATAAACAAAACTTCCAAATGAAACTCTTGATTAATGATTGGGATATGAATGATATAGGATCTTAGGGTCAAAAATTGGGGTATGACAGCATCAAAGACTAACCATCTGGAGAGAAGATGTTATAGTGGAAAACATTGAAGGAGATCAAAGTTACTACATGGTTGAAGTCAACCAAGTCAACAAGACCAGTTTCGATAGAAATCTGGCCAACATAGGGCCATGCCATGCAGCGGAAGATATATACACCCCAAATAAGAATGCTTTATAGTATTTATCCTTACACCCAAATGGATTTCGGTGGAATAGGGAAATAATGGATGGTCCAGATGACACAGAACCCGTCGAAGGAATACCACCAATATGGCCAACTGGCTGGGATGAAGAAGGTAATTATGCCTGAGTCATCTTTTTTCGAAAAGATTTCGGCTTACATAGCCGAGAACAAAATAAAAGCGGCTCTCGAAGCCGAACTATTAAATATGACTATTGAAGATGTTCAGAAAGATGTAGAAGCACCAGGCCCTGGGATACACTTTATCCCTCAACCTCCTGACGACACAGTTCAAGGAGTGAAGGTTTCAGGCAAAGAAATACATCAAAGGCTGGACGCGATATATGATGAAGAGCCCTTGGGATTCGAGAAAGATCCAATGGCGTCAAACATAAAGATGTTGGCTCAGGACCCACTCGAAGAAGTAAATCTTGGAGACGAAAATCAAAAGAGGGTAACATACATCATTGCAAAGTTAGGGCCAACTTTGAAGTCAAAGGTTATTGCATTACTGAAAAAAAAGGATTGTTTCGCCTGGGATTACGATGAAATGCCTGGTTTAGGAAGAGATTTGGTCGAACTGAAGTTGCCTATAAAAGAAGGGAAGAAGCCCATCAAGCAGACTCCTAGGAGGTTCGCACCAGAGGTTCTCTCGAAAATCAAAACAGAGGTCGAAAGACTTCTCCGTTGCAAGTTCATTAGAACTACGAGATTGCAGTCATCTTAACCATCTGAGCCAATCATTCGAAAGAATGAGAAAACATGGCTTAAAGATGAATCCCCTCAAGTGTGCTTTCTTTGTGCAGGACGGAGATTTCCTGGGCTTCGTAGTCCACAAAAAGGGAATATAAATCAATCAGAATAAAACAAAGGCTATTATGGAAACAAAGCCTCCATCCACGAAGAAAGAACTACAATCTTTATTGGGAAAGATAAACTTCTTAAGAAGATTTATCTCTAATTTGAGTGGACGCACGCAAGCTTTTTCCCCTTACTTCGATTGAAGCAAGGAAGGTTCGAATGGCATGCTGAACATCAAGAAGCTTTTGAGAAAATTAAGCGATATTTGATGCATCCACCAATATTGTCTCCCCCAAATAGGAAAAAGCACATGCACCTGTATATCTCAGCTTCAGATAATACAATAGGTAGCATGTTAGCTCAAGAAGATGACAATGGTATCGAAAGAGCCATTTATTACTTAAGTAGAGTACTCAATGATGCAGAGACTAGGTATAGCGCAATAGAAAAACTCTGCCTTTGTTTATATTTATCTTGTATTAAACTCAAGTATTATATAAAGCCAGTTGATGTTTATGTTTCATCTCATTTTGATTTCATTAAACATATGCTATCTAAACCAATATTGCATAGTCGAATTGGCAAATGGGCTTTGGCCCTTACTGAGTACTCTCTAATCTTTCAACCCCTTAAGGCAATGAAGGGACAAATTGTGTCAGATTTCGTTGTTGACCATGCAGTGGTTGAGAATCCACAATAATACGTAGATTTGAAGCCTTGGAAGTTATACTTCAATGGTTCAACACATAAGGAAGGAAGTGGCGTTGGGATACTCATAATTTCTCCTGATCGAATTCCAACAAAACTCAAGTACAAAATTGAAGGCCCGTTATGCTCCAACAACGAAGCTGAGTACGAAGCACTGATCGCCGGGCTTGAAGCCTTGTTGGAATTGGGGGCAACTAGAGTCGAAATTAAAGGAGACTCAGAATTAGTGATTTAGCAACTGACGAAAGAATACAAATGTATCAAAGAGAATTTGATCATGTATTTTGTCATATCAAATAGACTGCTTAAAAAATTCCAGTTTGTGGAGTTAAAACACGTCTCAAAGGTGAACAATCAAGAAGAAAATGATTTGGCACAATTAGCCTCAGGATACAGAGTATCAAAGGAAAAACTAGAAGAACTGATCGAAGTGAGGGGCAAAGCAATGGCCACAAAGCTATCTCCAAGTGATCTGGAGAACTCACAATTAGGCTTCGCTAACGAAGAGGAATTTGAAGTTCTAAATATAGATTCCCTAGCAGATACAAATTGGAGGAGTCCAATTGTAAACTACTTGAAAGATCCTTCGACAGATACAGATAGAAAGGTGAAGTATAGAGCCTTATCATACTTCTTGATGGGAACTGAGTTGTTTAAGAAAACCCCTGAGGGAGTTTTACTAAAGTGTCTAGGCGAAGCCGAAGCATACTTGGCATTTTTGAATGTGCACAGTGGGGCGTGTGGTGCTCACCAAGCGGGGCACAAAATGAAATGGTTTTTGTTCCGCTATGGAATGTATTGGCCTACCATGTTAAAAGAATGCATAGAGTTTGCAAAAGGATGTCAGGAATGTCAAGAACACGCAAGTATTCGACATGCACCTGCAAACGAATTAAGTTCAATAATAAAACCATGGCCTTATAGAGGTTGGGCACTAGACTTAATTGGACAAATTCGTCCCACATCTTCTAAAGGTCAAAGATATATTTTAGTAGGAATAAACTACTTTACAAAATGGTTCAAAGCGATACCACTAGCCAATGTGGATCAGGAGGCTGTGATTGAGTTTATTCAAAGACACATTTTATATAGATTTGAAATCCCATAAAGTATAACTATAGACCAGGGTTCAGTGTTTACTGGTCAAAAGATGCAAGAATTCGCCAAAGAAATGGGGTTCAAGTTATTTACTTCTACAGCTTATTATGCTCAAGCAAATGGACAGGTCGAAGCAGCCAATAAAGTGATAATTGGTCTTATTAAGAAACATGTAGGGAAGAAACCAAAAAATTGGCATAAAACCTTGGACCAGGCACTCTGGGCTTGTCGAACATCACCGAAAGAAGCTACTAATACTACACCTTTTCAGTTGACATTCGGACACGATGCAGTACTCCCGATTGAGATATACTTGCAATCAGTCCGGATCCAGAGACAAGCAGAAATTCCTCCAAATGTATATTGGGAAATGATGATGAATGAGTTAGGTGATCTGGATGAAGACAGGCTTCGAGCGTTGGAAATGATAAAAAGATAAAAAGAAAGGGTGTCGAGAGCTTACAACAAAAAGGTGAAAGGTAAAACATTTATCAATAATGACTTAGTTTGGAAAGTTATTTTGCCTATAGATCGAAAGAATCAGGCTTTAGGCAAATGGTCCCCACACTGGGAAGGACCTTTTCGAATCTTAAAAGTATTCTCAAATAATGCTTATGAGATAGAAGAGTTGGCAGAAGATCGCAGGATTTTGAGAGTAAATGGGAAATATCGGAAAAGATACAAGCCACTCATGCATGAAGTGAAAATAGCAAAAACGTAGACATTAAAAGTGTGCGCCGTGGGCCAAAATGGTGGAACCAGCACCAAAATGGCTTTGTATCTAAGTGAGATATGTAGTAAATAAACTAAAAAGATAGAACAATGTCAAAATACATTTCATTATGATTAAAAGAGTACATTCAGTCAAGTAGATTGTGTTTGCATGCAAACCAAAGTTACAAAAATAGGGGCACGCTAGAAGCTATCAAAGAAGCGTTCAAAATTGTAGACAATAAAACTAAGGCCTACAACACCTCTAACAATGCTTCCAACAATGCACCCTTTAGTTGATCCTTTGCTCCAAACCTTCCAAGGATAATAGGGCAAGCTTTCTGCATCAAAAAGATCTAAAGATCCTTCCGCGTGCATTCTCCTCACTATTCCCTGTTTGACAAACATGTGAGATAACAACCTGCCATAAGGAAGTCATGTCGCTATGCCCTGACGAGAGGAGGCTATAGCAATAGCTCTGGCAAGCTGTTTGAAAATCAGCAATGGAAAGTTGATTTTTCTTCCCCGGAGAGCACAGAGTATGGACTCCAGATCTTCCACCATGATGCTTTCTTGATCCTCGTTTCGTGGGCAAAATTTTCCCACTAGAAGTTGATGCCAGATCCTGATAATTTTGGCACTGAAAGGATCATTGGCCATGAGGTCCCTCAAAATGGTTGAGGCGGTCATGGTGAAGGAGTTCTCAACAAAGACTTCTCCAGAGTTCTCGCATCTCAGCAGTTCAGAGATATACGAGGGAGAAATGGTAATAGGGGCTCTTCGAACCTGAGACACGATGGTGGTTCTTCCTTCTGGATCTATCCGGAGAGATGCAAACATCCAGAAATCCGCCAGCATGTTTGGATAAACAGACCCCTCTAGGATTCCCTGGTAAACCTATAGTTGTTGGTTGGCAAAGAGTTCATCAACATTGATATGGTTCTCGTCGAACTCTTCTGCAGAAAGTTTGAATTCTTTCTTAATAAAAGACCTGATAGTGTTGTAAGTTAAAGGTGTCATTGTAAGTAAGGGAGTACAAAAAGGAAATTCTTTAAACTCTGTATTCAAAGAGGTACAAGAAGAAGAGATAAAACTTTGATAGGGATATGGAAAGAGGATGAAGAAATGAGCGGAACACCAAGGCTTATAAAGAGGACGTTGGCCATAAAAGAGTGATTATTCTTTAAATTCTGATTGGACCGCAAGTGGTTTCCCCGAGGGAAGATAGGGAGTCCGCTGTTTCTGGCCTTGGGAGTTGGAGTGTAATCATTTTAGAAACTGATACACGCACGTCTTAAGTAGACGTTTTGAAAAAGTGATGTCATCATTTAATGATGGTTGCGGCTAGTGGAGTAGAAACGTCAAATCTAGGCTTAAGAGGCTGCGAAGAGTAATCATGTCACGTGGATACACTATCGAGGTCATTATGGTAGTGGGAAAATAAATTTTAGCAATTTAAGAGTTGTTAAAATGTTATTTTTTGTGACATTTGCAGAATATAATATATGGATAATTGAAAGGTAAACTGTGCATACATTCCTTGGCTAGTTTGATTACAAAGTGAAACAAAGTACGAAACGCAAAAATATTACAAGGGTTAGAGAAATTAATTAATGTCCTTAGGGAGATTATCCTTTATCTTGGAATATTGGGATGTCCACAATGACAGACGGTGTTCGATTAGTGCTTGTTGTTTTTGCAGTTCTTCTATTTCTGGTACTAACTTCTGTGCCGTCTCGAGATGTCGAATCCCTGACTGCGCCACTTCATTCAACTCATTCTGCTGGGATTGTTTGATTTCCTCTTGGCGAGACTTGGCAGTTTTTATCTTCTCTTCGAGGAGTTTAATTTCTTGTTCCCAGGATTTGATGTCCGCTTCACAAGTTTCATATTCTTTTTGGCGATTCGCATGCTCAAGCTCAAGGACCTCAGCCTTTCTAGTTGCACCACCAGCAGCTTTCCACGAAGAACTATGAGAAGTTATTTTTGCCCTGAGTTGTTCGTCAACATCTCGCTTTCGAAGAATGTCAGCTTGAAGCTGATCGACCAGAGAATTCACCGAGACAATCACTTGTGAGACTTCCTCTGACACCAAGAGAAAATCTACCTTCTTCAAAAGATTGTTCAAACCAAAACAGCTGGTGGAATCCTTACGTAGAACTTCGATATGGTTGGCTTCAAAGAACTTTTTCTTTATCTGATGAAGGAGGTTTGGAATATCACTCTCCTTATTAATTTCCGCCAAGATATTCTAAGAAGGTTCAAGCCTGATAGGCGAAACACTTTCGTCATTCATCATAGCCTTGAGGAAGCTTACAGGATCAGTATTCTTGAGTCGCTCTAGTTCTGTAGGAGTGAGCACTTCAGGGGTCTGCTTCGAAGTGGCCACAGGGGTAACTATAGTCCCGAAGGTCGAAGTTTCATTATTACCTGGTGTAGGCAAATTAGAAGCTTCATCCACATCCTCATGTTCAGAGATAGTGTGCTCGCTCCCAGTTGGCTGCTCAACTACATTGCCTCTATTTGAATGTTGAGGGTTTTCTTCCACGTCTTCATCTTGATGGGTAATTGGAGAAGCGTCATCCGAATGACTTTCCTCAACACGCACAGGTGAAATGATAGTCGCAATAGGTTGAACGTCTCCGAGAATTGGAGAAAGGATAGGAGATTTACGTCGAGGAATACCTGTTCGTGCAATCAAAACTTGTTAAGGCGAAAAAGTTGAAAAAACTGGTTTGTCAATAAAAGGATGAATATGTACCATGAAGATTATCGAGATCAATATTGAGATCTGAAGTTTTGAGATCAGAAGTAGTTGTGCCTACATCATCCTACATTTATAAGGTAAGACGTAAATTTAGCCCTTGTAGTTAAGTATGAAAAATGGTTATGTTTTAAAATCCAAATACCTTGGTTGGGACATTATTTGGGCTCGAGTTATGGTTTTCCACAACTGGGATGGTTCTAACAACCTTTGAAGGTGATTCCTCAGAAGATACCTTATCACTCGATGACGTAATCTTCGAAGTCCCAGATCCTTTTTCTTTGGTCAAATAAATGGTTGTCTTTTGTCTTTTCTTCGCTGCTTGTCTGGTACGAGGGGGAGAATTGTCCTCATCATCTGAAGCATTAGTGTGAGAAACTTTCCGTTTTGAAGGTGTCGGAGGCTTCAAACTCTGAAAATGCACATTAATCAAAGTGAATAATATTCAGAAAATTGCACAAGTTAGAATATAAGGTATGTACGTACCGTGGGTTTCTTGCCAGTAGTGACATAATCACTCCCACTTGTTTTGGTGCTTTTCGAAGCTCCAGTGCCTTTTTGTGCAGGGGCTTCCTTAATAACTTTCTTTCGAGTCACAACTGCGAACAAGATAAAAGTCAGTATTTAAGTAAGGAAATAAAGTTAGTTGAAGGGTAATCCAAACTCCAACCTTCAGGTATAGGAGTCAAAACACGAACGTGCTCAAGACTTAAATGAAGATGTCCATTGAAATTATCCAAGGTGTGCTTAGTCGGAACCACACGTTCAGCACGTTTTTTAGATTGTTCGCAAAGGATTTTGGGAACATTCCCACACACAAACCAGTCTGGGAAAGGAGGACTTAGAGCCACACCAAAATCAGCACTAGGTAGTGGAGGGAATTTTGGAGGATTAAGCTTAAAATCCACTTCATAACGTAGTTCAGGTCGAACATACGTGGGCAATTTTAACTTATCCAATTTAGCAGAAAATTTTTCATGTAAAGTGACTGCAGCTTCACGAACGGTCCGACTAAGGTCATCAGGCCTGTAGATAGTTTCAAAGAATTTTTGAAAATCTTGGATTTCTTTAATGTGAGTCGAAGTACCTTTATGGAAGTTCTCCTCCACATCAGCAAAAGCTTCAGTTAGTTCTTAAGTAAGGCTTTCAGCATCGAAGATTTGCGTAGTATAATAATCTGTCCACCATTGATGAAAATCTATGGTAGAATAGAAGGCAGGCTCGAAGGAGATGGGAGAGAGAGTTGTGATGCCAACATATTTGGAGATTTTGGATTCATATTCATCTTCAGCTAAATGCAGAGTGTGTAGACACATGTGATTCCTCTTGTCATACATGCATTTTGGTTTAAGCTGAACCAATCCAAATTGTCTCGATACCAGATTTGGTTGATAGCAAAGAAGACATCAATGACTTTTAGGGGATCGTAGTCGGTGGTATAACAGTTTAGGAGTGAGGAAAGTCTCCCAAATAACCATGGATTCGACTTGTTGATCTGGAGAAGTTGCTGGAAATTCTCGAGTAAACCACTCAGGACCTACTTTCCTTTTTACAAATGGAGCCATGGAAGGACTAAAATGATAACGTTTAGCAAACATCATCATGTACGCTAAAAAAGATTCCTGAAGCTTTCCCGTTTCTTCTTTTGTAGTCAGGTGAGCCAATCTAGTTCCTTCTACTGTTCGATTTTTAATGGTTGTATCTTTTTCATCCACAATACCTTTATATGGGAGATGAGCCTCGAAAGTAGCATTGAGCCATAACTACAACAACCAGAAGGGGCCAGCGAAAAGGAGAGATCATGTTTTGTAGTTCTTGACGAGATCTGTTGCTTCACCAAGGTTCTCGTAAAGGAATCCTAGAATTAACTAGCTTAAGTTTAACTTTTTCCCAGCATTTATATGGTTAGCCATACAAAGATACCTCTTTGCTACTTGGATAGACCTAGAACAAAAAACACATCTCGTAAGCCAGAGTGCTAGAAATGAAATGTGTTCTTCATTCGTGACTTCTGTAGTCGTTTGGACATGGTATCTTTGGATAAAAGAAGTATAGGTGGCTTTCGGTTCGTTGAACTGGATGGTGTCAATATCCATGAAGTCGGGATCGAAGATTTCCCAGTTGGTCGGAGCCCTGTGATAGCGGCTACATCGAAGAGAGTAGGGGTAATCATTCCACAAGGAAGGTGGAAAGTATTGTGAGAAGCATCCCAGAAATGTACTAATGCTATTAACATGGTTTGGTTATATTCTAAACCTGTTTTGGATAATTGGATTAGGTCATAAATCCCTAGTTCCTTCCAAAATGAAGCCTTTTGTTTTTCTACTTTAGTTAGCCAAGCGTAATACAGGTCAGGATCTTTTTCTAAAGGAATTGACCTAAAGACTTTCACAAAATTGGTTACATAATTCAACCTAATTTTTTCTAAGACCGCAATAGCTTCAATCGAAGTATCATCTGCATTGTCAGGTTCAGCTAAGATTGGGTGGCCATCTTCATCTATTTTGTTCTTACTAACCAAAGGCCTAGTTTTATAATAAGCAGGGAAAAATTTACCTAGAGAAGGGTTATTTCCTCCAGGTAAGGGGCCCAAAAAGGCACGAGTTTTTCCAAAAAGTTCAAAAGGAATGATTACCTGAGAAGCGTAGATAACGCGAGTCTCTGTGGCGTTTGGGTCTGGAATGTGTTGTTGATTTCCTATCTGTGTGGGATTTTGAAGTTTTTGAATAGGTTGGAGAGCATTTGAAGAAGACGCCATGTATGAGTTTGTTTCAAGAATTGGGTTAAAAACCAAAGAGGATTTCTTTTTCTATGATGATCGCAGAATAATTAAAGATGAAGTTGCGTGAAGGCAAATGGTTAAGTATTTAAAGGTTTAGTGGAAACCTTTTCAAATCTTTTGGGTAAAGGTCAAAAGACACTCGGCAAGCGCTGATTTAATCCAACGGCGGTCGAACAGTTGTTAGCCTTACTCCTAGTATATAGGAGCAATGATCACAAGTAATGACAAAACGTGGGAATGCACGTTTTGAAGAGACGTTTTTGAAAATGACAAGACGTTTTGAAAGTTGAGTCATAAATGATTATGACGTTAGTCAGTTGTCTTGGAACTCTAAAAAATGAGTAAAACGAAATCTCATCATGACAAGAAACACCCGTTTCTCTTGTTTTCTAAACAGGCATTTATTGGGGGCAATTTGTTAGCTGGAGATTTCGTTTGGGGTTCATGCTTCCGGAATGTTTCTAGCGTAAATTTCAGATCATTCGGGGTTCTGTTAGATGGAGATTTCGTTTGGGGAAAGTATTCTTTGAAGAGTTAGAATTCGAAAACAACGGCGGTCGAACAATTGTTAGCCTTACTCCTAGTATATAGGAGCAATGATCACAAGTAATGACAAAACGTGGGAATGCACGTTTTGAAGAGACATTTTTGAAAATGACAAGACGTTTTGAAAGTTGAGTCATAAATGATTATGACGTTAGTCAGTTGTCTTGGAACTCTAAAAAATGAGTAAAACGAAATCTCATCATGACAAGAAACGCCTATTTCTCTTGTTTTCGAAACAGGCATTTATTGGGGGAAATTTGTTAGCTGGAGATTTCTTTTGGGGTTCATGCTTCCGGAATGTTTCTAGCGTAAATTTCAGATCATTCGGGGTTCTGTTAGATGGAGATTTCGTTTGGGGAAAGTATTCTTTGAAGAGTTAGAATTCGAAGAAGAATGGTTTCTGATGACCATTTCTGAGAATAAAAATGGCTCCTGATGGCCATGATTCGAGGATGTTGTTTAAGTTGAAGTAAAGATAATGGAAATTGAAGCTAGTTCGAAGTAAATTGTCTTTAAGACTTAAGCGTTTTTACGAAATACGAAGGGTACTGAAGCTTGGCGTGTTTTTGTAGCATTCTCGGTTTTGATCACGTTGCCACGCCTCGAAAGAGAATTCAGGCGGGAGGATTTGAATTTCAAAATAGTTTGTGTAACCGAACAAGGACTGGTGGCGCCCCAGGGATTCGAAGCGTATGCATGTGAGCAACGTGGCGTTTCGCTAGTGTAGGACCGTTAGGGTCGAAATTAGTATAAATAAGGATCTTAATATCAGGATCCAGTGTGTTCATTTTATACAAATCACTCACAAATCACTCAAGTATCAAGTTTTAAGAGAACGAGTTCGATGAGAAATGTACGTATGACACCACCAATTTAAATACATTTGTATTCATCTTTAATCAAGTATCTTTCCAGTTTCTTTCATATTTCTTTTATATTTTAGTCACTTACATTCTTGCACTTTTATCTTTCGTTTAAGTTTACTTCAAAGCAATTACATTCTGCAATTTACATTCCTGTACTTTAAGTTTCTTGCAAGTTTATATTTGTTTCATCTTTCGCCTAAGTTGTATTTACGTGTATAACAAGGCAATCATCAGTCTTTACATTTCGTTTATTTATTTCTTATTTCGAAGACAAATAACTGACAGAATATGAACCAAATTATCACAAAGGAAAAGCTTTTTGACTATGTCCTAGGATCAATCTAGTCGATCCTGCGAGTAACCAAAGTATATTTTTTATAGTTTGGAAGACTAGCGGTTGTTTACCGGAAATCACCGTAAACAGGTTCAAGCTTCCAAAACATACCTGTCGTAGAATTAAGAATATCCGGGGTTCAGGCTTCCGGAATATTTCTGGCGTAGAATTCAGATGGTCCGGGATTCAGGCTTCCGAAACGTATCAGACGTAGATTTCAGATTATTCGGGTTTCAGGCTTCCGAAACATATATGTCGTAGATTTTAGATTATTCGGGGTTCAGGCTTCCGAAACATATCTGTCGTAGATTTCAGAATATCCGGGGTTCAGGCTTCCGGAATATTTCTGGCGTAGAATTCAGATGGTCCGGGATTCAGGCTTCCGAAACGTATCTGACGTAGATTTCAGATTATTCGGGTTTCAGGCTTCCGAAACATATCTGTCGTAGATTTTAGATTATTCGGGGTTCAGGCTTCCGAAACATATCTGTCGTAGATTTCAGAATATCTGAGGTTCAGGCTTCCGGAATATTTCTGGCGTAGAATTCAGATGGTCCGAGGTTCAGGCTTCCGAAACGTATCTGGCGTAGATTTCAGATCATTTGGGGTTCAGGCTTCCGAAACATATCTGTCGTAGATTTCAGAATATCCGGGGTTCAGGCTTCCGGAATATTTCTGGCATAGAATTCAGATGGTCCGGGGTTCAGGCTTCCGGAACGTATCTGGCGTATATTTCAGATTATTCGGGGTCCAGGCTTCCGAAACATATCTGTCGTAGGTTTCAGAACATCCGGGGTTCAGGCTTCCGGAATGTTTCTGGCGTAGAGGTTTTTTGGAATATCCGGGGTTCAAGCTTCCGTAGTGGATTTTTTTTCAGGAATCTGGGGTTCAAGCTTCCAGACTGTACATTTGATAGTGATTAATTTTGTTGATGATATTTTCCTGACCGATTGGTCGACCTGAAAGACAAAATTAGTTTTATGCCATGTCATGATTCATGTATTGTATTGTGGTATGAAGTTCTCAAAATAAATGAGAATCTTCGCATGTTATGCTTGCGTTCACCATGATACAGATATGATGCATGGAGGTAGATGCATGATGTATGGATATGTGTGTGTAGTTGCTTCTGTATAATAGCTCTTTGCAGGGAAAATAAATCCCTATTTGTTGTTGGAGATGATAACAACATGATTGTATTGTGGATTCCTGTTTTCTGTGCAAGAATATTCAGTTGGGGATTTTTGATTTATGCTTGGGGCATACATCCTTGTAGGAGAATGACTTATTCCTTGAGGAATGCTTTGTGGGGATATTTCCATACTGTTGGCTCTAGGAGGACATTTGGATGACTTAGATGTTATTCGATTGCATTTCATGTTTCCTGTGAATATAAGAATCTTTTGGTAAACACTGGTCATATTCAAAATGTATATGTTCATTCAAAATTATCATTGGACGCTTGCGTATTCAAAACAGAGAAAGTGAAAAGTAAGCTTGAAACAATTTGTATTGATTTGGGAAAAGGCCGTAAACAGGCGAATTAGTACAAGGAGACAGAATTCCTAGTAAGAGGAAATCGTCGTGCAATTTTGGAAAAGAAGTACAAAGTGAACAATAAGGAAAACAGCTATGTGGAAATGATCTCATTGGGTTTCGACCCAGCTATTGCCATTATGCCTTTGAGTATCTCATCCCTTGATTGTTGGAAGAAATGATTGCATTGATTAGTCCCTTTTGAACTTGACCTTGGTAACAAAGCTAACTAGGGATTTGATGAGTGATGATCCAATGGGACATAGTCGTACGCTTTAATCCCTAACTTTTTCCTAGACCGCCTTTTCAGGTTTTCAGCCTACCGGGATACCCTTTTTTGCCCAAGCCGCCTTTTCAGGTTTTCGACTTGCCGGGTGTACATTTTTTTGTATTTATATCCCTGATTTTTGCCCGAACCCTTTTGGTTCGCCGGGATGCCCTTATTTTTGCCTAGGTATGTCAACCTAGCGGGTCTATTTTATGCGTAGTATTTTTTGACTATATCCGCATTCACGGGGTGTGGGAAATCTTCGCCATCCATTGTGGTAAGCATCATGGCTCCGTCGGAAAATATCTTCTTAATTACAAATGGTCCTTCGTATGTAGGAGTCCATTTGCCCCTGGGATCCCCTTGCGGAAGGATAATACGCTTTATTACTAAGTCACCGGTATTATACGCTTGGTGCTTAACCTTCTTGTTGAATGCTTTGATCATACGCTTCTGATATAATTGCCCATGACAAACAGCCGCAAGCCTTTTCTCATCAATCAAATTTATCTGGTCCAGTCGAGTCTGGATCCACTCGTCTTCGCTCAAGTCTACATCTTTCATAATTCTCAGGGAAGGAATCTGAACTTCGATAGGTAAGACCGCCTCCATACCGTAAACCGGTGAGAAAGGGGTTGCCCCAGTTGAGGTTCGTGCAGAAGTGCGATAACCATGAAGAGCAAATGGTAACATCTCATGGAAGTCCTTGTACGTCACTGTCATCTTTTGTATAATCTTCTTTATGTTTTTGTTAGCGACTTCCACTGCACCATTCATCTTCGGTCGATAGGGGGAAGAATTGTGGTGTTTGATCTTGAACTGCGTGCAGAGCTCAGCGATCATCTTTTTATTCATATTAGTACCATTATCGGTGATAATCCTTTCAGGGATGCCATACCGATAGATGAGATTTTGCTTGATGAATCGAGCCACAATATTCTTGGTAATTGAAGCAAATGAGGCTGCTTCCACCCACTTCGTAAAGTAATCAATAGCCACGAGGATAAAGCGATGCCCGTTGGAGGCAGTAGGCTTGATTTCTCCGATCATATCAATGCCCCACATTGCAAAAGGCCGAGGAGCAGTCAAGACACTTAGTGGAATTGGAGGTACGTGCACTTTATCAGCGTAGATCTGACACTTATGGAAAGTCCTAGAATGATAGTGGCAGTCAGTCTCCATGGTGGACCAGTAATAGCCTGCTCTCAAGATTTGTTTAGCCATGGTATGTCCACTGGAATAAGTTCCAAAAATACCGTCATGCATGTCTTCCATTATTTCTTCTGCTTCCTTCTTATTCACACACCGAAGCAGAGTCGAGTCATGATTACGCTTGTATAAGATTCCATTACTCAGGAAGAACTTGGCAGAGAACCTTCTTAGAAATTTCCTATCATTGATGGATGCCCCTTCAGGATATTCCTGAGCTTTGAGGTATCTTTTTACTTCGTAGAACCAAGGCTTCTCGTCTACTTCCTCTGTAACAATCTCACAACAATGTGTCGGCTCATCCAATCTTTCAATAGTGATCATGGGTGCCTCATTGTCCCACCTGACTTTGAACATAGATAACATGGTAGCCAGTGCGTCTGCCAACTGATTCTCTTCTCGCGGGATGTGCTCAAAAGTAATCTCTTCAAAATAAGGGATCAAAGTCAACACATGCTCCTTATAAGGGATGAGATTGGGATGTTTCGTGTCCCATTCTCCTTTGATCTGACTGATTACTAAGGATGAGTCCCCATATACTTCTAGAAATTTGATTCTCAAGTCGATTGCGGCTTTGAGACCCATGATGCACGCTTCATATTCGGCCATATTGTTGGTGCAATCAAAACATAGTCTCACAGTGAACGGCGTATGACCACCTTCGGGAGAGATAATCACAGGACCAATACCATTGCCAAGTGCGTTCGAAGCTCCGTCAAAAACCATATTCCATCGGGATCTTGGTTCAGGTCCTTCATCCAAACCAGGCTCTTCATAATCGTTAACAAGCATAATATCTTCATCTGGAAACTCAAAATTCATGGACTGATAGTCGTTTACCGCTTGATGAGCCAAATGATCAGTTAGTACACTTCCCTTGATTGCCTTCTGTGTGGTATACTGGATTTCGTACTCTGTCAATATCACAAGTAATGACAAAACGTGGGAATGCACGTTTTGAAGAGACATTTTTGAAAATGACAAGACGTTTTGAAAGTTGAGTCATAAATGATTATGACGTTAGTCAGTTGTCTTGGAACTCTAAAAAATGAGTAAAACGAAATCTCATCATGACAAGAAACGCCTATTTCTCTTGTTTTCGAAACAGGCATTTATTGGGGGAAATTTGTTAGCTGGAGATTTCGTTTGGGGTTCATGCTTCCGGAATGTTTCTAGCGTAAATTTCAGATCATTCGGGGTTCTGTTAGATGGAGATTTCGTTTGGGGAAAGTATTCTTTGAAGAGTTAGAATTCGAAGAAGAATGGTTTCTGATGACCATTTCTGAGAATAAAAATGGCTCCTGATGGCCATGATTCGAGGATGTTGTTTAAGTTGAAGTAAAGATAATGGAAATTGAAGCTAGTTCGAAGTAAATTGTCTTTAAGACTTAAGCGTTTTTACGAAATACGAAGGGTACTGAAGCTTGGCGTGTTTTTGTAGCATTCTCGGTTTTGATCACGTTGCCACGCGTCGAAAGAGAATTCAGGCGGGAGGATTTGAATTTCAAAATAGTTTGTGTAACCGAACAAGGACTGGTGGCGCCCCAGAGATTCGAAGCGTATGCATGTGAGCAACGTGGCGTTTCGCTAGTGTAGGACCGTTAGGGTCGAAATTAGTATAAATAAGGATCTTAATATCAGGATCCAGTGTGTTCATTTTATACAAATCACTCACAAATCACTCAAGTATCAAGTTTTAAGAGAACGAGTTCGATGAGAAATGTACGTATGACACCACCAATTTAAATACATTTGTATTCATCTTTAATCAAGTATCTTTCCAGTTTCTTTCATATTTCTTTTATATTTTAGTCACTTACATTCTTGCACTTTTATCTTTCGTTTAAGTTTACTTCAAAGCAATTACATTATGCAATTTACATTCCTGTACTTTAAGTTTCTTGCAAGTTTATATTTGTTTCATCTTTCGCCTAAGTTGTATTTACGTGTATAACAAGGCAATCATCAGTCTTTACATTTCGTTTATTTATTTCTTATTTCGAAGACAAATAACTGACAGAATATGAACCAAATTATCACAAAGGAAAAGCTTTTTGACTATGTCCTAGGATCAATCTAGTCGATCCTGCGAGTAACCAAAGTATATTTTTTATAGTTTGGAAGACTAGCGGTTGTTTACCGGAAATCACCGTAAACAGGTTCAAGCTTCCAAAACATACCTGTCGTAGAATTAAGAATATCCGGGGTTCAGGCTTCCGGAATATTTCTGGCGTAGAATTCAGATGGTCCGGGATTCAGGCTTCCGAAACGTATCAGACGTAGATTTCAGATTATTCGGGTTTCAGGCTTCCGAAACATATATGTCGTAGATTTTAGATTATTCGGGGTTCAGGCTTCCGAAACATATCTGTCGTAGATTTCAGAATATCCGGGGTTCAGGCTTCCGGAATATTTCTGGCGTAGAATTCAGATGGTCCGGGATTCAGGCTTCCGAAACGTATCTGACGTAGATTTCAGATTATTCGGGTTTCAGGCTTCCGAAACATATCTGTCGTAGATTTTAGATTATTCGGGGTTCAGGCTTCCGAAACATATCTGTCGTAGATTTCAGAATATCTGAGGTTCAGGCTTCCGGAATATTTCTGGCGTAGAATTCAGATGGTCCGAGGTTCAGGCTTCCGAAACGTATCTGGCGTAGATTTCAGATCATTTGGGGTTCAGGCTTCCGAAACATATCTGTCGTAGATTTCAGAATATCCGGGGTTCAGGCTTCCGGAATATTTCTGGCATAGAATTCAGATGGTCCGGGGTTCAGGCTTCCGGAACGTATCTGGCGTATATTTCAGATTATTCGGGGTCCAGGCTTCCGAAACATATCTGTCGTAGGTTTCAGAACATCCGGGGTTCAGGCTTCCGGAATGTTTCTGGCGTAGAGGTTTTTTGGAATATCCGGGGTTCAAGCTTCCGTAGTGGATTTTTTTTCAGGAATCTGGGGTTCAAGCTTCCAGACTGTACATTTGATAGTGATTAATTTTGTTGATGATATTTTCCTGACCGATTGGTCGACCTGAAAGACAAAATTAGTTTTATGCCATGTCATGATTCATGTATTGTATTGTGGTATGAAGTTCTCAAAATAAATGAGAATCTTCGCATGTTATGCTTGCGTTCACCATGATACAGATATGATGCATGGAGGTAGATGCATGATGTATGGATATGTGTGTGTAGTTGCTTCTGTATAATAGCTCTTTGCAGGGAAAATAAATCCCTATTTGTTGTTGGAGATGATAACAACATGATTGTATTGTGGATTCCTGTTTTCTGTGCAAGAATATTCAGTTGGGGATTTTTGATTTATGCTTGGGGCATACATCCTTGTAGGAGAATGACTCATTCCTTGAGGAATGCTTTGTGGGGATATTTCCATACTGTTGGCTCTAGGAGGACATTTGGATGACTTAGATGTTATTCGATTGCATTTCATGTTTCCTGTGAATATAAGAATCTTTTGGTAAACACTGGTCATATTCAAAATGTATATGTTCATTCAAAATTATCATTGGACGCTTGCGTATTCAAAACAGAGAAAGTGAAAAGTAAGCTTGAAACAATTTGTATTGATTTGGGAAAAGGCCGTAAACAGGCGAATTAGTACAAGGAGACAGAATTCCTAGTAAGAGGAAATCGTCGTGCAATTTTGGAAAAGAAGTACAAAGTGAACAATAAGGAAAACAGCTATGTGGAAATGATCTCATTGGGTTTCGACCCAGCTATTGCCATTATGCCTTTGAGTATCTCATCCCTTGATTGTTGGAAGAAATGATTGCATTGATTAGTCCCTTTTGAACTTGACCTTGGTAACAAAGCTAACTAGGGATTTGATGAGTGATGATCCAATGGGACATAGTCGTACGCTTTAATCCCTAACTTTTTCCTAGACCGCCTTTTCAGGTTTTCAGCCTACCGGGATACCCTTTTTTGCCCAAGCCGCCTTTTCAGGTTTTCGACTTGCCGGGTGTACATTTTTTTGTATTTATATCCCTGATTTTTGCCCGAACCCTTTTGGTTCGCCGGGATGCCCTTATTTTTGCCTAGGTATGTCAACCTAGCGGGTCTATTTTATGCGTAGTATTTTTTGACTATATCCGCATTCACGGGGTGTGGGAAATCTTCGCCATCCATTGTGGTAAGCATCATGGCTCCGTCGGAAAATATCTTCTTAATTACAAATGGTCCTTCGTATGTAGGAGTCCATTTGCCCCTGGGATCCCCTTGCGGAAGGATAATACGCTTTATTACTAAGTCACCGGTATTATACGCTTGGTGCTTAACCTTCTTGTTGAATGCTTTGATCATACGCTTCTGATATAATTGCCCATGACAAACAGCCGCAAGCCTTTTCTCATCAATCAAATTTATCTGGTCCAGTCGAGTCTGGATCCACTCGTCTTCGCTCAAGTCTACATCTTTCATAATTCTCAGGGAAGGAATCTGAACTTCGATAGGTAAGACCGCCTCCATACCGTAAACCGGTGAGAAAGGGGTTGCCCCAGTTGAGGTTCGTGCAGAAGTGCGATAACCATGAAGAGCAAATGGTAACATCTCATGGAAGTCCTTGTACGTCACTGTCATCTTTTGTATAATCTTCTTTATGTTTTTGTTAGCGACTTCCACTGCACCATTCATCTTCGGTCGATAGGGGGAAGAATTGTGGTGTTTGATCTTGAACTGCGTGCAGAGCTCAGCGATCATCTTTTTATTCATATTAGTACCATTATCGGTGATAATCCTTTCAGGGATGCCATACCGATAGATGAGATTTTGCTTGATGAATCGAGCCACAACATTCTTGGTAATTGAAGCAAATGAGGCTGCTTCCACCCACTTCGTAAAGTAATCAATAGCCACGAGGATAAAGCGATGCCCGTTGGAGGCAGTAGGCTTGATTTCTCCGATCATATCAATGCCCCACATTGCAAAAGGCCGAGGAGAAGTCAAGACACTTAGTGGAATTGGAGGTACGTGCACTTTATCAGCGTAGATCTGACACTTATGGAAAGTCCTAGAATGATAGTGGCAGTCAGTCTCCATGGTGGACCAGTAATAGCCTGCTCTCAAGATTTGTTTAGCCATGGTATGTCCACTGGAATAAGTTCCAAAAATACCGTCATGCATGTCTTCCATTATTTCTTCTGCTTCCTTCTTGTTCACACACAGAAGCAGAGTCGAGTCATGATTACGCTTGTATAAGATTCCATTACTCAGGAAGAACTTGGCAGAGAACCTTCTTAGAAATTTCCTATCATTGATGGATGCCCCTTCAGGATATTCCTGAGCTTTGAGGTATCTTTTTACTTCGTAGAACCAAGGCTTCTCGTCTACTTCCTCTGTAACAATCTCACAACAATGTGCCGGCTCATCCAATCTTTCAATAGTGATCATGGGTGCCTCATTGTCCCACCTGACTTTGAACATAGATAACATGGTAGCCAGCGCGTCTGCCAACTGATTCTCTTCTCGCGGGATGTGCTCAAAAGTAATCTCTTCAAAATAAGGGATCAAAGTCAACACATGCTCCTTATAAGGGATGAGATTGGGATGTTTCGTGTCCCATTCTCCTTTGATCTGACTGATTACTAAGGATGAGTCCCCATATACTTCTAGAAATTTGATTCTCAAGTCGATTGCGGCTTTGAGACCCATGATGCACGCTTCATATTCGGCCATATTGTTGGTGCAATCAAAACATAGTCTCACAGTGAATGGCGTATGACCACCTTCGGGAGAGATAATCACAGGACCAATACCATTGCCAAGTGCGTTCGAAGCTCCGTCAAAAACCATATTCCATCGGGATCTTGGTTCAGGTCCTTCATCCAAACCAGGCTCTTCATAATCGTTAACAAGCATAATATCTTCATCTGGAAACTCAAAATTCATGGACTGATAGTCGTTTACCGCTTGATGAGCCAAATGATCAGCTAGTACACTTCCCTTGATTGCCTTCTGTGTGGTATACTGGATTTCGTACTCTGTCAATATCATTTGCCATCTTGCTATTCGTCCGGAGAGAGCAGGCTTCTCAAATACATACTTGATAGGATCCATTTTAGAGATCAATAAAGTAGTATGGTTCAACATATACTGTCTCAGTCGGCGAGCAGCCCATGCCAAAGCGCAGCAAGTATTCTCGAGCAGTGAGTATCTTGTTTCATAGTCGGTAAACTTTTTGCTAAGGTAGTATATTGCATGCTCTTTTCAACCAGACTCGTCATGTTGCCCCAGTACACACCCCATTGAATTCTCTAACACTGTTAGGTACATTATCAGAGGTCTTCCATCAACTGGTGGCATCGGAATTGGAGGCTCTTGGAGGTACTCCTTGATTTTGTCAAAAGCTAACTGACACTCGTCATTCCATCTTACCACTTGATATTTCCTCAACAGCTTGAAGATTGGCACACAAGTGGTTGTTAGGTGAGAAATAAACCTTGCAATATAATTCAAACGTCCTAAGAAACCTCTGACTTCCTTCTCAGTACGTGGTACATGCATCTCCTGAATAGCTTTAACCTTGGTCGGGTCAACTTCAATACCTTTACTACTCACGACGAACCCTAGGAGTTTACCGGATCTTTCCCCAAAAGTGCACTTGTTCGGATTCAATATCAATTTGTACTTCTTTAACCTGTCAAAGAGTTTTTGCAAATGGACAAAGTGTTCTTCTTCTGTGTCGGATTTTGCGATCATATCATCCACATACACTTCTATTTCTTGGTGAATCATATCATGGAATAAGGCTACCATTGCACGCTGATATGTTGCCCCTGCGTTCTTCAAACCAAAAGGCATCACTTTGTAACAAAAAGTCCCCCAAGGTGTTGTGAATGTTGTCTTCTCCATGTCTTCTGGTGCCATCTTGATCTGATTGTAACCAGAGAAGCCGTCCATGAAGGAAAACACTTTGCATTGTGCAGTATTATCCACCAGTGTATCAATGTGAGGGAGCGGAAAATTATCTTTTGGGCTTGCTCGATTCAAATCTCTATAGTCAACACACATTCTAACTTTCCCATCTTTCTTAGGTACCGGAATAATGTTGGCGATCCATGGTGGATAACTCACTACCTTCAGAAACCCAGCATTAAACTATTTCTCAACTTCGTCTTTAATCTTCTTGGCCATATCAGGTCTACTTCTTCGCAGTTTTTGCTTGATCGGAGGACTATTTTCCTTGATTGATAGGCGGTGCACCACAATATCAGTATCAAGACCGGGCATATCTTCGTAAGACCAATAAAAAATCTCAACATAGTCTCGTAGCATCTGAATCAGTCTCTGTTTGACACTGTCTTCCAACCCAGCGCCTACCTTGACTTCTTTCTTTTCTTCGTCAGTACCAAGATTCATAACTTCAATCGGCTCTTCGTGTGGCTGTATAGTCTTTTCTTCTTGCTCTAACAGTCTGGCAAGTTCTCTAGGCACTTCACAATCTTCCTCGCCTTCATCCTCAGCTTGGTGGATCGGATTATCAAAGTCATAATTGGCAGTAGCAGAGTCGTTATCAATAGGATCTAGAGTGGATGTGAATATGCAGTCTATTATGTGGGTGTGTGTAAGGACATATAGCTATTTAATAATATAAAAAAGCAAAAACATAGAGAGCAATATTTGAATGCGAAATGTCCAATGATTTATTTGAATGAAAATATGATTATGAAATGACAAGCCCTAACAAATGGACCACTGTGCCCTGGGCAAGGCAGAAGGCTTTAAAGTTTATTGTTTGAATTACATAACCAAAACTTGGAGAAGAAAAAACAATAAAACAGGAAAATTGCAATTACTCCTGGTTGAAGAAGATAGAGATAACATCTTCGGTCTTCTAGTTTTTCAGCCCATTTTCAGGGGTAGGAAAGATCCACTTCTCTAGATTGCAGTTGTTATCCCCATCTTCTAAAGCATTGACTCCCTTGTTGACGAAGTGAGACATTAACCCTCCAGGGAGGGTGTGATAATTATTCTTCTGAGTTCCAGTAGTACAACCTAACCCAAGCTTGTTAAACTTATAGGGGACATCAATGAGTTGGCCCCAAACAGTACAACCACCTTCTTCAACCACAGCCTTAGCATCCTTCAGAGAAGCCATTTTCGGAGGGATCCTGGTAACTTTAGGAACAGTAGGAGTGTGCTTGGAAGTAGAGACAACCTGAGCAAGAAATTCAAAAGTCTGGCAAGGAGTCTCGATGAATTCGTCGTTCACTTCGACATATTTGTACTCATTCACATAGCTAACCACATATTGTTCTTCCCCATGCACAGTGACAATCTTGCCATTTGCAGGGTACTTCAGTTTCTGATGCAAAGTAGATGTCACAACACTTGCCCCATGTATCCACAGGCGCCCAAGCAAGCAGGAATACGCGGGGTGGGTATCCATCACATAGAACAAGGAGTTGAAAGTCTAAGAACCTACTCTGATAGGGAGCTCAACCTCTCTGTAGACCGTACTCTTCGACCCATCGAAAGCCTTTACCACCACATCACTGGGTTTCAGTATCATCCCTTCAGAATCAAGTCTATCCAGCACCATTTTAGGCAACACATTCAACGAGGAACTGTTATCCACCAGCACATGAGACAGAGTAGTGCCCTTACACTCAATGGAGATGTGCAAGGCTTTATTGTGACCTTTCCCAGCGGGAGTCAAATCAGCATCAGAAAACCCCAAGTAGTTGTTGGTTGTCAAGCTTGCAACACAGTTCTCGAATTGATTAACAAAATCTCTTGTGGCACGTGCGCAGCTTTTAGAAACTTCATCATAGCCTTAGCATGAGCCTCAGAACAAGTTAATAATGATAGCATGGATATCTTGGAGGAAGTGTGCCTCAACTGTTCAATTACGTCGTAATCACTTTTCTAGATGATCTTCAGAATTTCATCCATTTCTTTCTGGGAGACTTCTTCAGTAGTAGCTTCAATTGGTGTCTGAACTGGTTCCAGCAATGGTCCCTTTCCTCGCACATCAGCATTTGAATCAGAAACAGGAATTTAGGTTGAGGTATTGGCATCTGGAGAGATTTCCGGGGAGAAAATCCTTCCGCTTCTGGTAACCTTACTGGTCCCCACGATATTGTCAACGTCGGGATTGGGAATTTTAACGGGCTCATCATTCAAAGCTTCTTGTTTCACACCATGGATGTACACATCATTGCCATAACTCCAGGGGACAGCCTTGTCAGAGGAGTACGGGATTGTACCAGGCTTGGTAATGATCAAGGGAGCTACCTTGGGCTCAGCGGTAATCCTTATGGGGCCCTTGGTAGGAATTCTCACAGGAGTCTTAGAGATCACAGACACGTCTTCGAATTTCAAATTCTGAGCTAGATCTTCACACAAATTTTCCACAGAAGGCATTTTTTCAAACAAGATCGTTCGATTATCCATCAAGCGTTGAATGCCAGTCTTCAACATTGCACAACCATTTGACTGAGACGAGCAGTAGTAACAGTCTTCAACACAATCCGGAAATAAACCGGCTTGCAATAGCTTCTTCTTGATAACAGGGAGAGGAGTAGTCAGGCTCATCACATTAGTAACATAAGAATCCTGGTCAACAATATTGACTGCTCTGTCATGTTTTGGCATAGGAGCAGTGATAACATTGGGAGTTTCTGGAGGATCGAACTCAATTTCTCCTGCGTCAATCATATCCTGGATTTTGTGTTTCAGTGTCCAACAATTGTTGGTGTCATGCCCCACACAGTCGGAATGGTACGCACGCCTTGCGTAGATATTGAGGTTCCACAAGCGGTACTTCCCGATACTGTATTTGAAGCAGTTGTTCGAATTCCTTATGATATGTGTTATACCCCAAAATTTGCCCGCATATTTTTCAGAAAGAAGGCAACAGACTTCTGTCTAAAAATTGGGAGTTTCATATAATCTTGGATTTTATTTCATAAATATCCTGATTTTATGAATACTCGGTTTTTAGAATTTTTATTATACGGTATTTTGGCTCGCTGTTGAATTTATTCTTACACAAACGCCAAGTACTGTTTATCATTTCCCACACGCTGTTTATTTGAGATTTATTTGCAGATAAATAGTACTGACGCAATTTGTACAGAATTAAATTTTTGCAGGCGCAAAGTTCGGGGATTCAGACTGTACTGGTAACAATTAAATTATTATTAGTTTTTGTTTCCCACTAGTTTTGTACTATATTCTATTATTTTCAAAATCTTTTCCTTTCTTTTCAAATCTCTTTCTTTTAAAATCAAATCTTAACTTTATTCTATACATCTCTCTTTTCAAACCCGACCATACACTTTCTTTCAAATCCTACTACCACTCAAATTTTCCTTTTTGTACGGAATCACTTCATTCCCCAACGTCTCTATCCTTCTTTTCACTCTATAAATACCTCTCTCTTTTTTTTCATAAATTCTCACATCAAATTTCAACTCATCTCTCAAATTTCTACCTCATATTTATTTTCTCTTCTTCCCCGACAAAAATGGCGAAGTGGATGCATACGTGTTTTCTTATGGTCATCACCGTCGTGGTGGTAGTCATGTCTTTTTTCTGTCTGCATAGTCCTGAGAAATGCGGACCTGGGTTGTTTACACTCCCGATCATCTATATGTTGCTATTTATAGCATGGGTTTTTAATCGTCATTTTTAAAGTTTGTCGTATCTTTTATTTTCAAATAATGTACCGTTTATTTGTCGTACTGTTCGTTATATTATGTAATATTTGTACTGTCAGTATTAAATGTTGTACTATTTGTCATATTGTAGTTTAATTATCCAGATAATATTTTGTGTGTTTTCTGCCAGTTAAATATTTATTTTTCTGTGCATTAAATATTTTTCAAGGTTATTATCGGTAATTTCGTCCGCGTACAATATATTTTATTTATTTATTATGTCTGTGTTTTTCTAACAACTCATGTAAATAAATTTTCACCATTAACACAAAAAGAAAAAATTAACTTTAACTGTTGAATTTTCACTTTAACTGTTACGTTAATTCCTGAACAGTCAGTTGACAGTCAAACCCGCTGACAGTGCAATTCTCCGTGTTTTGTACCATCAATCAAATCAACCTTTTGCATTTAAAAATTCCAAGATTTTTGTTCTAGAAGTCTTCTGATAATCACATGATCAGCAGAGACTCAGCACTGCACAAATATCAGGTACGCTTAACTGTCTCCTACACAAACAGTCCCTAACTAGGGTTTTTGTTTTTTTCAGGAGAACAAGTTTTTTGAGACCTCAAATGGATTTCATGGACCTCCATATATCTCAAAGTACCACCATAAAAATTTTCAAACTTCAATTCGCTCAGACGCGCAGTCAGCAGCTCAAACAGTCAACAGACGACCAGTTTGACCGAAAAGTCAACAGATAGTCAAAAATGAAATTTTTTTGTCAACATCCATATTTTGTCAAAATATTCATCATTTGATCATTGGTTGATCATAATTCATAAAGGAAAGATCAAAAATCAACAAAACGCTAAGTTTCAAAATTAGGGTTTTCTCCTAAAAAGTCAACTGAACTTTGACCGGCCATAACTCTCTCCTCGTTCATTCAAAAAATTCCAACCAATGCTTGTTTTGAAGGAAATTCAATTATCTTTCAAATGCAATTGATCCCATGGTCATTGGATTCACCATTTGAAAAATAAGAGCTTAGACATTACAGGTCATTTTCAAAGTCAACAAAAAGTGGTTTTTTGTCAAAGGCCATAACATCAAGATAACTTCTCCAAATGAAAAAAAGTTTCCAAAGTAGCTTGTAGAGGACATCTTGAGGTTTCTAAAAAGTACAAGAACTCCTTCATATGATAAAAATTGAGGGATTTATGCCTTGTTGAAGTTGGCTATATTTTGGGAAAATGCATGAAACCAACATTGATCAAAAATGTTTTTTTCCTAAAGGGGCCAAGTTTTCATGATCCAAACATGATTCTAACAATGTTAAGGGCCTCCCACGACCAACCAAAGGCCCATAACATTTTTATTTCTTTTTTGGTTTAATTTTATTACATTTAAAGTTAAATTGAAAAAGAAATGGTGCAAGATTCTTATCCAAAGCTTTGTCTCTTGTTTGAGTCATCAAGATAGCTTATTTTCTGCAACAAAGAGAGGTACAAAGCAGGCCAAGAGCAAGAGAGACCAAGAAGATCAAGCCATGGTCAAAAATTCAAAGATTTTTAATATAAAAAAATCAAAAGTTCAACAAAGCAATCAATGCTTCTTAGCTTCAATTTTAAGCACCTCTTTGCTTATAAATGAAGTAGTATGCTTCATCAACAAAGGAGACACGAAAATATAGCAAGAGAATAGCAAAGAGATTCATAAAATTCTCAAAAAACACCAAAACTTTGTAATTTTCGTTTTATGCTTTCCAACCATTATCAATACAAACAAACACTTTCAATCATCTTCTAAAGTGGTATAGAGTAAGAATAAACTTTTAATATGGTCCCATGAGAGTCATAACTCATGCATAATGTTTTCCATGAACATACATATGTAACTTTCGTTTTATTATGCATGCTTGGTTATAATGAAAACTAACCACTTGAATGGACTCATGGCATGATATAGAGTAGATTTGAGTGATTACATGCAAGCTTTAACGTGGTTTTGAAGCTCCACCATTTTTGAGCTTCAAACATGTGAAGCTTTCGTTCTCCATGATGCAAGCTCCAAATGGCAAAACTAACAACGCTATCATGCTTAGAAGGGTCCAATTAGGTGATCTGGGTGGCCCTTGTTCTTTTTTATTTTCATTTTGTAGGTCGTTCAAAAGATTGAAGATTTGAAGGAAAAATCCGCAGGAAAATCCGCAGGTAAGTTTGCAGGAAATTCCGCAGGTACCAAGGAAGAAGATGATGAATAGTGGAGGAGACCTTTTGACCCGCACGCGTGGCAATTTCTCTCCATTCCATTCGCCAATCATCAAACATGGGTCCCACGTTGGACTTTTAAATTCTGAGTGATCCAATGATACACCTCTATCCATGTGCATCATGTGTCCTATAATCTAAGCCACTGAATTGATCTGACAACACATCCAACGCATCAAAACACACAATCATACCATAGACCCTCAAATTAATCACACAGGATCACAGCTTTATTTTATTTTCTATTTTTATTTGATTTAACTTCTAAAATTAATTTAAATAGTTTAAAAAATCAAAAAAATATAATAAAAATATTTTTAGGTTTATAAATGTAATCTATTAATTTTTGACACAAAAATATTTTATTTTTTTTAATAATTAAAATATTTTGTTTAATTAATTAGTATATATTTATATATTTGCTTTTTAATTATTTCAACCTATCAAAAAAATCAAAAAAAAATGTGTTCTTTTTATTAAATTTAGTTTATATATTATAGACTAATTTTGTACATATTTAGAATATTTTTCTTTTTAAGTTTTAATTATTTGTATAATTGTTATATAATTATATGTTAATTAGCTTAATAAATTTTCAAAACAACTTCAAAAAATCCAAAAAAAATTAGTTTTATTTTAAAATTAATTAATAAGCAATATGAACATATTTTAGACTTAACTTTTAGGTTTAAATTTTATTTCTACATTTTTCTCATTTTAATTAAATTAATTATGCATTAATTCTAATTAAAATCAACCATGCAAAAAATCAAAAAAACACTTTCCTTTATCTTATTGCAATTTAAATTCCTAGATAAAGTGTATAGGTTGTCAAAATCATGTAAATAGCGTAGTTTACATTTCTCGCACAATCGATGTAATAGCGTAGATTTACTTTCCGCATTTTACATTCCCGCACTTTAAATTTCTGTACATATAAAACTGCGTGTATGTCAAAGATAATAACTGAAGTGTTAGGTCACTAACTTCAAAGATAAAAATATCTGAATCAGAACACAATCACACTTGCACCTCTTAGGGTAATCCCTCTGTTACTCTTTTCAAAAATCAAATTCTACTGTTTCAAATAAAAATTCAAACTTTTGTTTACATCCGGTAAAAGGAGAATTTTCTAAAAGAAATAGGAAAGGACCTTATAAACTTAGGGTAGATCTCCTAATTGCTTGCTTAAATCAAAACAAACAAATGTCTCATATATCATTGTTTTTCAAAATAAAACTTTCAAAAAAGACAATACTTGGTATATATCAAAACAAGGATCATTACGAAGTTAAAACTCTTTTTTCAAAATGTCTCCCTCGGTTTTTTAGCCATACCTCTCGCGGAGAGATACGCGAACTGACTCTTTTTTGTTTCTGCTTTTGTATTTGAAAATCAGAGAGTCGCCACCGACCTTTTATTTTATCCAATTAAGGAAAGGTTTATAAAAGAAACAGAAAAAAGACCTTTAAGAAATTCTGGGTAAGGGGGTAGGTTATACAAAGGGAAGGTGTTAGCACCTTTGTATCCATGGTTATCCATGGGCTCTTTAATTTGCTTAGCTCACTTGTTTTCAATTGCTTTAAAATGCTCGTATGTGGTTTCAAATACCTTTGTAAATTGACTTTGTAATGATCCTTGTGCGGATGTATACAAAGTGTTTTTATCTTTCAAAAGGTGTTTTTGAAAAAAGAACGTTAACTTCGTAATGATCCTTGTTTGGATATATGCAAAGTATTGTCTTTTTGAAAGTTTTATTTTGAAAAACAATGATATATGAGAGATTTGTTTGTTTTGATTTGAGCAAGCAAATTAGGAGGTCTACCCTGAGTTATAAGGTCTTTATCCTATTTCCTTTAAAAATCTATCCTTTCACCGGATATAAACAAAGGTTCGATTTTGTACTTGAAATAATAGAATTTGACTTTGATTTTGAAAAGAATGAGAAAGGGATTACCCTAAGAGGTGCAAATGTGATTGTGTTTAGATTCAGATATTTTATCTTTGAAGTTAGTGATCTAACGATTCAATTTTATCTTTGGCATACACGCAGTTTATATGTGCTGGAATTTAAAATGCGGAAATGTAAAATGCAGAAAGTAAATCTACGCTATTACATCGATTGTGCAGGAAATGTAAACTACGCTATTTACATGAATTTGACAACCTATACATTTATCTAGGAATTTAAATTGCAAGAAAATAAAAGAAATGTTTTTGGATTTTTTGATGGTTGATTTTAATTAGAATTAATGCATGTTTAATTTAATTAAAATGAGAAAAAGATGGAAATAAAATTTAAACCTAAAAATTAAGTTTAAAATATGTTCAAAATGCTTATCAATTAATTTTAAAACAAAACTATTTTTTTTTTGGAATTTTTGAAATAGATTTTGAAATTATTAAGTTAAATAATACATATAATTATACAAATAATTAACACTTAAAAAGAAAATTATTCTAAATATGTACAAAATTAGCCTATAATATATAAACAATATTTAATATAAAGAACAATTTTTTTATGATTTTTGATTGGTTGAAAATAATTAAAAGATAAATATATGCATATTATCTAATTAATTATACAAAATATTTAAATTATGAAGAAAAATAAAATATTTTTATATCAAAAAATAAAATATTATTTTAGAAACTTAAAAATATTTTTTATGTATTTTTTGGATTTTTAAAACTATTTTTAATTAATTTAACAAAGAAATTAAAATAAAAAGAGAAAAATAGAAAGTAAAATAATCAGGTGTGTTATGCTGTTGGGTCCATGGTATGGACCACTTGTCTGGTGTGTTGGATGAAAAGTTGAGATGATCCAAGGGCTCAGATCGTGAGGGAACATGATATGATGGTGGGGGACATGCGCTGAATTCAAGGAGAATTCAAACTTTCTGACTGGGACCCATAAGTGCACGCGTGGAAGGGGAGACTAGTTGACCGGACAATGATAAGAAGCCACGCGAGCGGAGGGAAGAGTCAGCTTTGACTGACGAACCACGCTTGGACTCGTGGTCGTCTTCAACCTCCGTCTTCTTCATTTTTTTCACATAGATAGCGGCGGTTTTAAACCCCCTCTATTTTTACGATAAAAAACACCACTTTTTGGTAGCTTCACAAACCTGATAGAACAAACGTTAGGAAGAGTAACAAGTGACCCAGATCCCCTAATTAGGATGCTCTGAGTCCAAATATGGTATTAGTTTCACTGTTTGAGCGTTGTAGCCATGGGTTCGATGGAGTTTAAGTTTGAACATGCATGAGCACTTGTTAATGGCATGGGATGATTCTCACGTGGGAGCTAACATGTTAGGGCCCATATCTACCTTATGGGACCTCATGAACTCATTAGAATGATTAGATTACATTGATATTGATTAAATGTATGAAAACGAAAATTAATTATGTATGAAAGTGAAGAGTACTATACACGTGTTATAACTCTTATAGGACCATATTATGAGTTCATTCTTACTCTATGCCACCTTAGGAGATGATTGAAAGTGATTGTTTGTATTGATAATGATTGGAATATAGAAATTGAAAATTACAAAGTTATGGAATTTTTAGAGAATTTTGGTGAGTTTTCTTGCTATGCCTTGGCTATAATTTCGTGTGTGTCTTGTTGTTGAAGTATTCAGCTTCATTTATAGGCCAAGAGGTGCTTAGAAACTAAGCCAAGAAGCATTGATTACCTTTGTTGAATTCTTGATTTTTAAATATTAAAAACCTTTGAATTGTTGACCAAGTCTTGCTCCTCTTCACTTCTCTTGCCTTGTACTTCAATCTTCTGCAGAAAATTAAAGATTCTTTGATGACTCATGCTTAGAAACTAAGCTATGCATTATCCTTCCATTTTCCATTTTCATTTATTCTTAAAATAGGATAAAATTAAACCAAAAATGAATAAAAATGGTGTGGGCTTTGTCTTGGTCGTGGGAGGCCCATTATATCATGGTAAACATGTTTGAACTATGAAAACTTGGTCCCATTTGGAAAAAATACATTTTTGAGCAATGTTGGTTTTATGCATTTTCCCAAAATTTAGCCAACTTCAACAAGGTGTAAATCCCTCAATATTTTTCATATGAAGGAGATCTTGCACTTTTTTGAAACCTCAAAGAGTCCTATAACCAATGTCTTTGGTCTCATGTCAAAATGATTTTTGATGCTCCTTGTGTATCCTTTTGAAAAAAGTGTCTTTTTGTTGACTTTGAAAATGACCTGTAATGTCTTGGTTCATATTTTTCAAATGGTGAACCTAATGACCATGGGACCAATTGAATTTGAAAGATAATTGAATTTCCTTAAAAATGAGCTTTGGTTTGAATTTTTTGGATGAAGGATGAGAGAGTTATGACCAGTCAAAGTTCAGTTGACTTTTTAGGAGAAAACCCTAATTTTGAATCTTAGGGTTTTGTTGATTTTTGATCTTTCCTTGATGAATTATGATCATCCAATGATCAAATGATGAATCCTTTGACAAAATATGGATGTTGACAAAAAATTTCATTTTTGACTGTCTGTTGACTTTTTTGGTCAAACGGGTCGTCTGTTGACTGTTTGAGCTGCTGACGGTGCGTCTGAGTGAATTGAAGTCTGAAAATTTGTATGATGGTACTTTGAGATATATGGAGGTCCATTAAATCCATTTGAGGTCTCAAAAACTTGTTTCTCCTGAAAAAACAATAAACCCTAATTAGGGACTGTTTGTGTAGGAGACAGTTAAGCATACCTGATTTTTGTGCAGTGCTGAGTCTCTGCTAATCATGTGATATTCAGAAGACTTCTAGGACAAAAATCTTGGAATTTTGAATTGCAAAAGATTGATTTGATTGATGGTACAAAACACTGAGAATTGTACTGTCAGCAGTTTGACTGTCAACTGACTGTTCAGGTATTAATGTAGCAGTTAGAGTGAAAAATCAACAGTCAAAGTTAATTTTCTTTTTGTTGTTTTTGTTTTATGTGAAAGATGAAAGTTTATTTACATGACTTGTTAAAAAACACAGACATAATAAATAACTAATATTTACAATACGCGAGCAAAATTACCGATAATAACCCTGAAAATCATTTAATGCACAGAAAAATAAATATTTGACTGGCAGAAAACACATAAAATATTATTTGGATAATTAAGCAACAAACAGTATGACAAATAGTACAACATTTAATACTGACAGTACAAATATTACATACTATAATGAACAGTACGACGAGTAAACGGTACATTTAAGAAAATAGGAGATACGACAAACTTTAAGAATGACGATTAATAACCCATGCTACAAACAATAACATGTAGATGATTGGGAGTGTCAACATCCCAGGTCCACATTTTTCCGGGCTATGTAGACAGAAGAAAGACATGATTACCACCACAACGGTGATGACCATAAGAAAACACGTTTCTATCCGCTTCGCCATTTTTGCCGGGGGAAGAAGAGAGAATGAATATGAAGTAGAAATTTGAGAAATGATTTAGAATTTGATGTGAGATTTTATGGAAAAAATGAGAGGTATTTATAGAATGAAAAGAAGGATAGAGACGTTGGGGAATGAAGTGATTCCGTACAAAAGGAAAATTTGAGTGGAAGTAAGATTTGAAAGAAAGTGTATGATAGTGTTGGGAAAAAGAGATGTATAGAATAAAGTTAGGATTTGATTTTTGAAAAAAGAGATTTGAAGAGATTTTGAAAATAATGGAATATAGTACAAAAGTTAGTGGGAAACAAAAATTAGTAATAATTTACTTATTTACCAGTACAGTCTGAATCCCGGACTCTGTGCCTGCAAAAGATTTAATTCTGTACTGTAATATGGTGAACTGACTTTAATCGAAATGTGCGGATAGCAAGAGTCGCCACCGACTTTTATTTTATCCAATTAGGAAAGGCTAAAAGAACAGGAAAGACCTTTTGAAAAGATTTTGAGTTCGGGGGGTAAGTTATACAAAGGGAAGGTGTAAGGCACCCTTTGCATCCATGGTTATCCATGGGATCTTAATTGCTTAGCTCACTTTGTTTAAAATGTTTGATTTGTTTGAAAAGATTTTCAAAGAAGAACTTTAGCTTGTAAATAAGCATAGTCTTTTTGAATTTGATTTAAAAAAGAGGTGTAAAAAGTAATTTGAATTAGAGCAAGCAATTAGTAGCAACTACCCTAAGTTTGAAAAAGTTGTTCTTTTAGTCTTTCGGGTGAAAGGGTCTATCCATACCATAAAGGGTAGGAAGTCCTTCAATTGGATGTTAAGGGTCATCGAGTTATCATTCGCCATAAGACTGTCCCATGCCATAAAGAGGGCAGGTAGTCTAAGGGAAGGATATAATAGTCATTTTATCTATTTAGGCATCATGCGAGGAGACCTTAGCAATTGGGACAATCATCTTTTACCGGGGCAACTTCGAGGGAGTTTCAATAACTTTGAGGCAACATTGCTTTAGGTATCCTCGGAATCGAGGGACTTTGACTATTTTTAGGCAACGAAATTAAAGCAACAAGGCAACACTAATAAGGCAACAAGGCAACAGAGGGATTACCCTAAAGGTGTGTGTGTGGCACAATCAGGTGGTTAATTCAGATATATTATCTTATAATTTAGTGATCTACGTCAATTCAAGGCTTGCACTCCCTAAGATTACTAACCACAACAATTAATATTACGGGAATTAAAGGCAGAAAATAAATTCCTACGCTATTACAATAAACACTTGGGGGATGGGGGAAATTAAAACAGAAAATAAGAAATATAAATAACTAATATAATTATTTTGATCCCCGCCCTGATCTTCCTCGAACCTTGATTGACTCTGATCATCTGAGAAAATAACAGAAAATAAATAGAAGTTAGTGTAGGAGGGATTCGTGGACTGTTGAGGTAAACCCTATTTTGAACAAAAAGGCAAAATAAAATTAAAATGATATTTAGACAGAAAAAGGATTAGAAACTTAGCTTTTCGATTGATATGGCGTGTGGCTGAAAAAACTTTTGATTAACCCTGGAAATATTAAGAATGAAAAAGAAAGGTGGAAATATTAAGAATGAAAAAGAAAGGTTAGTGTATTAAAGTCCCCCAAGTTAATGGACAACATCTACCTAACAGTGATTAATGATCATGAAGGAATCAGTGTTTAATGCATAAAATAAATTTAATCAGCCCAAGAAATAATTATCAACTGAAAACTTTAATTAAATTATTATTGTAAAAAAAAATTGATATTACGGAAAAAACAAGTTTCCGAATAATATAAATGGTTATAAAATTATTATGTAATAAAAATAATTTTGTTTTAAACAAAATAAGTAAAAAAAGGAAATTATACTAAAAAGACAAGGAGTTTATGTAATAAAAAATAAAAAGAAATTGAAAAATAACTTAGCTGATCCAGTGTGGCATCTCCATGGAGGTGTATGGTGAGGCTGCGCATCTAAGGCCCTTGGATTTGGCCCAAGTGAGATAGTGTGGTTAGTGATTGAGGACGCATGGTGAGCCCTGGTGGAGGATGACGCACTAGATCTTGTGGTAAATCACCATAAAAATTAAATGGGCGCAACTGGGACTCGAACCCAGGTTTCTTTGGTTATCATTAGTATTCCCTTGGACTTTTTGACTCACCAATAAGGAAGAGAGAGACGCTGAAGACGGTTGACCGGCCTATGAAATCTCCACACGCGTGGCAACCCAGTCTTGGTCACTATTCTCTTTCTTCCTCGCAGGCATCTATGGATTTTGCTGCGGAAATCGCCGCGAGCTTTCCTGCGGATTTTGTTAGGGAAGCTATGGCCATGGCTGCAACTCTTTAAACCTGCAAGAAAATGAAACAAACAACAACAACGACCGCCCAGATACATTGATTAAGGCGTTACAAGTCCGGTGGTACCACTGGTTTGGTTTAAATCGGCCTGCAAATGGAGATTCGAAAGAGAGGAGCTCCGGAGCCCTAACAATGGCGTGTCACGTTCTACACGCTAAAGCTCTAAAACAATGATTCAGATCTTTTCTTAATTGTGCCAGGAACCCAACTACATGGTTAGTTTGAAAAAAAAACACGATAATATGCAAGACATAAATGTTAGAACATGTATAAAAGATGATGAACATGATATGCACGTTCCAAGCATTATGAGAGTTAGATACTGATTCATACTTACTCCTTGATACCTTAGGAGTGAATTAGGATGGCTAGAATGTATTGAAGCTCGCTGAGAAACAAATTGGATCGTGCCCTAGCTTATGTGAATACTTGGAAGCTTGGTTAGGGTTCTTGGCTGCAAGTTTTTCGTCCCTTTTTTCTGTTTTTTTGCTCACTGAATAATTGGGAATTTATATGCATGTAGATTAGGTCAAATCTTGTGGCAAGGAATCATATTGAATCTTTGATAGGAAATCACCATATAAACTTCCTATTTTTGTCTCAATTTGATACCAATCCTTCCCATATCTGTTTGCACGAAATTAAATCCAATATTTGGTCTATAATGTGATTGGAACTGATTGGAAATCCTAACCAAATCAAATATCTTCATTCCTTTCCATTATTTTGATTTAAAACATATACTTAATGAATAAAAATTCAATAAAAATTAAATATTCATCAAATATTCGTGGACTTGGATTTGGAACTTCTTTATGACTTAAGGGACAAGGTTGGATCATAAAAAGTTGGGCCTCTTTGCAAAGAAATTCATTTTGAGGCCTTTTCTTTCACATTTTTCCTTTTTAAATTGCCCGACTTTGAAAAGGTCTATCTCCCTCAATTTTTAAGATATGGAGGAGTTCTAGGACTTTTTAGAAACCTTAAAGAGTCCTCTAACCAATGTCTTTGGTCTCATGTCAAAATAATTTTCCATGCTCCTTGTGTGTCCTTTTAAAAAAAATGACTTTTTGTTGAATTTTGAAAAGGACCTATAATGTTTTGGTCCATATCTCTCAAATGAAGAATTTTTAGCCTTGGCATGTGAGAGACAAAGTTGTACAGAATTCAATTTCCTTCAAATTGATCTTTGGATGGAAAATTTCTTATGTTCCCTGTGGGAGTTATGGCCGGTCAAAGTTTAGTTGACTTTTTCCTTAAAACCCTAATTTAAAAACTCAGGTTCTTGATGATTCTGGAGCTTTTCTTGATGAATCATGATCAATCCTTGATCAAATGATGAATGATACTCCATAATGAGGATGTTGACCAAAAATCAGAAGTTTTGACTGTGGTTTGTCCATAGTTTGACTTTTAGGTCAACTAGTCGATTATTGATCGTTTGAGCAGTTGACTGAGTAATCTTTTGAATCAAGGATTGAAACTTGGCCTGAGGATACTATGAGGCATATGAGAGACCGTGAAGTCCACTTGAGGTATCAGAAGTTGATTTTTATTTGAAAGAAGCAAAACCCAAGTTTTGGTCTTCATTGTTTAGGAGGAGAGTGAACATGCTTGCAATTGGATATCATATGAGCCTGAGGAGAGTGCCTGAGCCAAGATATCTAAAAATGTGATGGGCAAATTTTGGGGTATGACATGTACCAACTGCGTTAGTAATATTTATCTGTAAATAAATATCAAATAAATAGCGTGTGTGAAGTAATAAACAGTAACTGGCGTTTGCGTATGAATAAATTCAACAGCGAGCCAAAATACTGTATAAGAAAAATTCTAAAAACTAAGTATTTCATATGTCAGGATATTTATGAAATAAAAATCCGTGATTATATGAAACTCCTAATTTTTATATTGGAGTTTTCTTGAAAAAAGATGCGGGCAAATTTTGGGGTATAACAGTCGCCCCTATTCAATCTTCTTAAACCTGAAGAGATTGTCTGAAATCTGAAGGTGGAAGATGATTGAATATTTTAGATGCCCTGAAAATTTGCACTTACCTTGATCGGAAGAGATGTTGGAAGTTGTCTTTGAATGTTGTCTGAGAAATGTTGTTGGCAGATTGAAACATTACCTGAGATGGGCTTTCAGATGCCATCTGGCAATTGTGTTTGATGGTTTGCTCACCATAATGAATCCATTGATTATATCTTGATGAAGGATTTGAAAACCCGCTGCGTTGACTGTTTCGGAACCGTCCAAGGTTACCGCTTTAAGTCTAGGAGGATGATCGTTACGGAACTGTCTAAAGTTTTTCCGCTTTAGATTTTGAAAGTTGATCATCGTGGAACCGTCTGAGGTATCAGCTTTAGATCTTCGATGGTAGATCGTTCTGGAACCGTCTGAGGTATCAGCTTTAGATCTTCGATGGTAGATCGTTCTGGAACCGTCTGAGGTATCAGCTTTAGATCTTCGATGGTAGATCGTTCTGGAACCGCCTGAGGTATCAGCTTTAGATCTTCGATGGTAGATCGTTCTGGAACCGTCTGAGGTATCAGCTTTAGATCTTCGATGGTAGATCGTTCTGGAACCTTCTGAGGTATCGACTTTGATCTGTGTTACTTGTTTTTTGAGTTGATAAGTGATTTTGAAAGAGAGATCTCTTAAGAGGATTGCTTATCTGGATAGAGTTCAAGGGAACACTACATGTGATTGAGAATATCTTTGCTGAAGACATCCGTCTGCCTGAAAAAATCAAGTTAGTGATATGCAATGTTTATGATGTATGTAATGCATGTGTCGAGATTCTCAAACTAAAGGAGAAATATGTTTGTCATGTTGTGTATGAATATGTGTATGAATATGATGTATGGTGTATGATGTATGATTTTGAGCATATCAAGCTTCTAGTTGGGAGAATAAATCCCTGCTAGTCATCTGGACATGAAGGCATTGTGATCGTTGATGATTTTTGCCGTCTTGTTTGAGTACCCTCGGCTGGGAACCTTCTTTGAGAACCATGGTACTCTGTTGAAGGATCTTCGACTACCGCTCGGGGATGAAATATAATTGGAAAGTTCTGATTTTGATGCCCTTTTAAAGTGGGAATGAGGAAGATGCATAATCCTCCGATGCACTATCTGACCAAGTCCTGGTGTGGAGATCACACCTTCTGGGGATAGTAATCTGGAACAGCCTTGCTGGGGAATAAGATTTCTCGAATCACTTTGCTTGGAGAGAAAAATCTTATCGAGGAATTTGCTGAGAAATGTATTTCTCTTGGGATTTTTCTTCTGATGCCGGTTTCGGGATGATGTCCAAATGATTGGGACATTTCCTGAATGTTATTCCTGTTTTTCCTGGTAAACATCAATCATATTCAAATGCACATGTTCATTCAAAATTATCATTGGGACGTTTACGTATTCAAAACAAAAAAGTGAAAATGTTGATTTTGAGCCTAAGCTGCATTGATTTTTTGAAAAAGAGCCATGATAGGCTGATTAGTACAAGGAGACAACAATCCTAGTAGTAGGAAATTGTCATAAAGCTTTAAAAAGTGTTTATAAAGAGAAATAGCTATGTGAAAACAATCCAGTCAAGTTTCAATTCTGCTATTGCCAATCTGTCTTCGAGCATCTCATCCCTCACTTGTTGGAAGAAAGTAATTGGACTGATCGGTATCTTTGATGTGTTGAACCTTGAAGGTGATAAGGCAGCTAAACGGAACATAGTTGTACGCTTTATTCCCTAACTTTTGCCTAGGCTGCCTTTTCAGGTTTTCAGCCTACCGGGATAGTGTTATTTTAGTCTCTAATTTTTTCCTGGATCGCCCTTTCGGGTTTTCAATCCACCGAGACGCTCATTTTTTTGCCTAAGTTGCCCTTTCAGGTTTTCAACTTAGCGAGCTTTTCTTTAAGCAAAGTACTTTTTGACTATGTCCGCATTCACAGGGTGTGGGAAATCCTCGCCATCCATGGTGGTAAGCAACATGGCACCGCCGGAGAATATTTTCTTGATTACAAATGGTCCCTCATAAGTGGGAGTCCACTTGCCCCTAGGGTCACCTTGTGGTAAGATGATGCGTTTGACAACCAAGCTACCAGTTTGGTATGCCTGACTTTTGACTTTTTTGTTGAAGGCTTTAATCATACGCTTTTGGTACAATTGACCATGACAAATAGCTGCGAGCCTTCTGTGGTGTCGTTTTCTTTACCTCCCCGTTTCACTTGGGAGGACGGCACGCTAAACCCTTCACGCGAAATTTGGAAGGAGAATGCGCCCGTGGTGGGATGAATTTTGTTTCAGTTCTTCCTACGATATCACACGAACTTTCTTATTGGTCCTACGAGTAGGAAAGGGAAAAAAAGATCTCAACTAAACCCTAGGAGTTTGCTAAGTGTGGGGATTTCACCTAGACTAGAAATTCTGGAGTCCGGGGGGTCGGTTATACATAGGGAAGTGTTTAAACACCCTACATATCTGTAGTACTCTACAGGAACCTTCTCTGTGTCATTGTGATTGTGTTTGCTGCTAATGATTGGGAAAGTTTCTCCTTTGTGTTAGGAGAGAGAATTGAATTGATTAAAGAAAGACAGACAGATAGACAGACTGACTATTTTTGGTATTTTATTAGCTCGCTGAGATTCCTTGTGAACCTCATGCCTACATATCCCTAGTGGAAGTCAGAGCTTAATGTAGTTCGGGGAACTAACTAGGGAAATTACTTGTTTTTGGTGCCTTGCTTGAAGCTCAAGGTTGAAGCTTGGAATTAAATCTCTGTTTACAGTAAAGAGACATGAAATCATCTTTACAGAGAGGTATTTGTACTATTCTACCACAAACATTTAAAAGTGACAGAAAAGCTAAAAAAAATGATGTTTCATTAAGAGGGGAGTCTACTTGGTTGATCAAGTATGACAGCCATCGTGCCTCTAAAATGAAAGAAAGATGCTCATCCAAATTAGGGAAAGTGTACAAGTCTGGGGATGTGCCAGAGCATGTCTTTCAGAGTCCTAAATGGGAGACTTTGAATGAAATTGAAATTGAAATGTTTGTTTGTTTGAATGTGGTAGAGTAGTAAAAATATCTCTCTATAGAGATAAGCTATGTCTATTTACTATATGAAAGATTTGACTTTAGCTGGCTTGAATGAGGCCCAAGCTTGAGGCTTTTTGATTGATTTTATTGACTTATTGAAATGATAACTCCACTGGGGAGTATTTAAACTAAGGAGTTTTTTGGTGTTATGTACGAAGCCCAGAATTGAGGCTGACTCTTCTTAGGGAAACTCTATTTGGGGAGATTATCTCCTAAGAGAATGAATCTTTGATTTTTTGAAAGACTGATTTTGGAGGCTAACCCTTTCCAGGGGTTTTGACTCAGCTGGAGAAATTGTCTGTTAAAAGACTGACTTTATCATGTTTTTTGGAGGCTGACCCTTTCCAGGGGTCGTGACTCTTTTTGATTAATTGACTTTGGAGGCTAACCCTTTCAAGGGGTTGTGACTCTTTTTGATTAATGGCAGAAAGATTATCTAGTGGAGACTTCTTGTTTAAAGCCCAAGATGAAGGCTGACTCATGCTGAGGATAAGCAAATATGGATCCTAGACTCTGCTAAGGAAGATTGATGAAGATAAGGGTGACAGAGACTGTCCATGTCTCTCATTCCAAAAGGTGTACTCAATGCAAAATTGAGACAAACTTGGCTTGTTAAAAGTCTTGTTTAAATTGGAAGAAAACTCACCAGGGTAGGCTAAAAGGTGACTAAAGACCTGTTCCTATGTTTATAAGAAACCTGATGGGTCCTTGTATACAAGCTCAAGAGGAAGCTGGAAATGCTTTTAAGAAGCCTGTGGGTCCTTGTACAAAGCCCAAGAGGAGGCTAATCGAGGGTCCTTGTTATAGCACAAGAGAAAGCTATGTAGTTTTGAACTTATTTTGGCTCTAAGCAAATGGGTAAGAGGTTTCACCGGGAATAATTCCTCTTTGGGTGGATGTGTCCTATATTTTTGGATTCTAAGGTTTTTGCCAAGATGTTTCACCGGGAATAATTCATCTTGGGGGTTTGAACTACAGATCTCTAATTAGGAAAGAGCCTTCACCGGGAAGACATTCTCAATCCTAGGTCATATTCCTATAATATATATATATATATAGTTTAACTGTCCTAAGGTTTATACTCAAACGTAGTTCTAAACTAATATATATGCACAATTTATATTTGACAGTAATTTAAATAAAGACTGTAAATTGAAAGCTTGTAAAGCCTAACCTGGATGGAGTGGAGGCCTTTGAAGAAGTATGTACAAAGCCTCAACAGTAATTTTGTTGTTTTGTTGATAATAGTTGAATATTTATATGATAAACAGTTAAGGGTTTTTGAAAACAGAAGAAGTGAAGATGGACAAAGGTCACATAGGTATCTGAAGAGTTTCACCGGGAATAATGCCCTTCAAATACCAGAAGAATGTTTTGAAAACAGAAAGAAGATTTTGAAAATACAGTTTTGAAAACAAGCTAAGAAGAGAAGGTGTTTGGGACTTACACTGTATTAGAGGCCCAGTACTTTATAGTACTGGTGTAAAATTAGTTTTGAAAATGATTTGAAATAATATAAGGTTTTGTTGTTTGAAAACCTTAATTATTCGATTTATTCGGAGATTGAAAACAGTTTTGAAAATTGACAGAAAGTCAACTTAATCAAGGTAAGGAAAAAAGATCTATGCCTAAATAAGACCTAAATAATTAGGGTTTTATCATAAACTTTATTCACAAAAATAATTAGGTTAAAACAAAATGAATATATGCATTTAAAGTATTTAAGAAAACACTTAAAACATACTATTTTAAACCTAATAAAAATATATGAAATAAATAATATTTTTATGATTTTTTTGATTATTCATAAAATAGATATATTAAATGACAAGTGTGTGAAAAATGAAGTGAAAATAAATTAATTTGATAGGTTAAATAATTGGTTGAAGTTGTGAAGAAATCAAATGGAAAAAAGTGGTAAAAAATAGGGTTTTGTCACCAACCAGGTTTGAACCCACGCCCTTTATGTTACCAGCCCAAAACAACACCACTGAGCCAACGCGCGCTTAGTGACAATGACACACACCCATTTGGTTATGTTTCAAAACAAGTGGTAAATCATTGAAAAATAAAAGAATCAAAAAGTCTGGGGCGAGGGGGATTCGAACCCCAGACTTGAGGCATGAGGAGACTAAGGGCGTATGTGAGGCCACTAGGGCAAGCGATGAATTCGTTTGTAAAACGCATACTACTCAAAATAAAATAAACCCTGCCCTTGGATTTAAATTTTGCGCGCCACAGCCATGGTCGTCTTCTTCCTCAAGCTCTCAAATTCTAAAATTTCTAACTCTCTGGTTTCTCAACTAAATGACATGATGTAAACATCAATTTTGCTCTAAATTTCCTCACGAACTCAGATATGTAACTAACATTTATTTATATTAGCTATAACTACCTAATTTCTCAGAGAACTCTAAGAACACATGAACCCTAAATTTGAAATTAAATGACAAACAAGATGAATAAATGAATGATGATAGAGGGTTTTCAATCCTCTGATGATGCTGAACAAGATAGAATCGAGCTATATCATAAAGAGTGCTTAAATTAAAGAGGTGGAGTTCAGAAACTTACCTCTGAAAATGGAGGTCGTGAGGATGATAGAGAGCAACTGGGCTTGTATGAATGATCCCAAAAGCTTCCTTGGGACTCAGTGATGCTAACTGAATGCTTGTTGTAACCTCAATCTTTCTGAATTGTTCTATGGACCTCCCTCGATTTGAGCTTCAAGTGAACATGGAGAGTGATGATTCTTGAGTTACAGATGAGCTGCAGCCATCTGAACAGCTTCACTACCTCCTATGGAACGTGCCTGGATGCTTGGCTCGATTGGAAACCTTCTGAATTGCACTATGGACCTTCAACTGCAACAGCTTCAAAGTGAGAGCAACAATGGTGTTCCTCCACTTACAGAAATGATCCAGGTGCTTGGATCACCTCAAATGACCTCCCTTGAGATGTTAGAATGCTTACTTTCCAAAGATAAGCTCTGGTTTGAAGAAAACGATTCTTCTTGCCAAAGAACTTTGAAAAACAATAAGCATGAGAAGAGAAAGAGAAAGCAAGGAATATGGTTGCTTTGGTGTGTTTTTCTACTGAAGTATGCCCTCCTATTTATAGGCAAATGAATGCAGATCAATTGGCTGTGGTGAGCTTGCTTAATGAAAGAAGTTTGGTTTCTTAGCCAAGAAGAAATTTTGAAAAGATCCTAAATGCAATGATGCATTTTCGGGCTAGCTTCCCATATCCATTGATTCTATCTGATCTTGGGGAACATTTCAGATGCAAAGTGAGCTCTAATTGGTTGGTGAGAAGATTCCTTGGGTGATTCATCAATTTGCCATAAATTCACAAATGTAATCATTACATAATCACATGTTCTTGTTTTAGGAATCTTCTTCAATTATCATGGCATGGTAAAAATGAATGCATGGTATGTTTTCAGATGTGTTATGGGTCGTGTAGCATCCTTATTTGAGGTCATGTGCACAAAATTTCAAAGTTCCAAAATGGTGCATGACCTATAATTTCACTTCATGAGGCCAACTTTGAACAAGCATAACTCTTAGCTCAAAATGAATTTGGAGAAGGTTGAACACAATTTGGAAAGCCCTAAACATCTACTTCAAATCATTAGTTTGGAGTTTCTTCAGAATCCTTTGGCAAATTTGTGAAAAATGAGGCCAAAGTTGGAAGAAAACTAGGTTAAAACACTTAGAAAAATTTCTAAGTGTTTATGACCTAAAACTCCAAAATTTCCAAAACTCTTAAATGATTGATCTTTTGAAAAAAGTTCCTTTGTAAGATGTTGTTTTATTTTGCAAGATCTACAACTTTCATGTTGGAAGTTTTTTGAGTTGTGTAGGTGAAATTTTGAGTTCCCACAGTGCCCTCAAAAACCCTAATTCCCGACTTTTTGCTCCTTGGTGAATCTCTTTGAATTTCTTTGGTCAAATGACTTTAATATCCATATATTGATGATATTGATCTTTGAAAGTCATGGTTTGACCAAAAATCTTAAAAGTCAAAGGTGAACCCATATAGTTGACTTTTTCCTGATAAAGTGAAAATTTGGACTTTTGTTTAGAATCAAGATCTTCTCCTCAAATGAATGATGTAAATGGATTATATTGAGGTAGTAGAGGTTCTTGAATCATGTCTTGATTTTTAGATCCATGCCCTGATTAAAAGTCAACCATCCTGGTGAATTAGGTCAAAAACCCTAATTGTCGACCATATGAAAATAATGACTGTAGACTTTGAATTGAGGTGTGATGTCCAGTGGATCTTGTCATATGAGCTATTTGAAGATGATTGATGTCTTTGAATGATCCCCTGGGGCTTTTTAGGGTTTCCCAAAGGTGATCCCTGATTTTAGTCCTTGATAGGCTAAAAAACCCTAGTCTGGTGACCTGAGTAAACCTGTACTCAGATGACTGGGTGTCTAATCAATCATAGGTGAAATAATGAAGCTCTTGAGTCTTATGATTGTATTAGAGACTAATCCTTCTATTGATTGATCCTTTGCCTGAGTTTTCTTGTTTTTGAGCATCCTCAATTAAATGCCAGATGAAGAAGTGACTGCTCGGAGTACTTGCTTTGACCTGATGAAAATCCTAAAGATATGTCATCTCAGGGGGGTCAAAAATTAGGGTATGACAGATGCCCCTATTTAAGTTTCTTTTATCTGGAGGGAGAGAGATTGAGATCTCGATCTCTCCTGCGTAAAAGAGACTTAAATATCAAAGAATGCCCGAATTTTGGGCGCTCCTTAGATGATAAAATCTTTGCATGATTTGATCCCGTTGTCGCACTTGGCGGGGGATGAGGAGACAAACTCCTGCACAAATACTTGATGTGGATTCTGGTGAATGGATGGCAATGTAGGATGCGCAATCCATCTTCTTTAACTAAGTGTTGATACTTAGAAAAAGGTAAACAACCTCCTCTCGTTCCGGATGCCCAAATCTCGAAACTGGTCTCAGTTGCGTTTGGACAATATCTCAGATAAAGAGAAAATCTCCAAAGGTTTGTTTCCTCATCAAACTTCTTACCAGCGCTTGGAGGTAAGATGCCATTTGACGGCTGTAAAGAAACTTCAAAGGTTTGTTTCCTCGTCAAACTTCTTATCAGCGCTTGGAGATAAGATGCCATTTGACGGCTGTAAAGAAACTTCAAAGGTTTGTTTCCTCGTCAAACTTCTTATCAGCGCTTGGAGATAAGATGCCATTTGACGGCTGTAAAGAAACTTCAAAGGTTTGTTTCCTCGTCAAACTTCTTACCAGCGCTTGGAGGTAAGATGCCATTTGACGGTTGTAAAGAAACTTCACCATCTTCCCTTTTGACTTGACGTCTTTGAAAGAATGTCATATGGCCTCATGATCTTTTGAGGGGCTAATGACTTTGTTTGAAGGCGGACGAACTGTTTTCGGGGTGAAAACTGCCATTCGTCAACTGATGCCTGGGGAATCAACGAACTGTTTTCCTAAGAGGAAAACTGCCATTCATCGACTCTGTGGGGAGTTAAACATCCCAGAAACAGACAAACTGTTCGAAGAAACTGCCATTTGTCGATCTCTTGAGTATTTAACAGACAAACTGTCTTTTCTTGGGAAAAGACTGCCATTTGCCAATTGCTAGGGGAGCAAACTGTCTTCTACTGGGAGAGACTGCCATTTGTCGACCCTGTCATGAAAGAAAGTGAGAAAACTGTCTTCTGCTGAAAGAGACTGCCATTTGCTGACTTTGTTATGATAGAAAGTGAGCAAACTGTCTTCTGCTGAAAGAGACTGCCATTTGCTGACTCTGTTATGATAAAAAGTGAGCAAACTGTCTTCTGCTGAAAGAGACTGCCATTTGCTGACTCTGTTATGATAGAAAGTGAGCAAACTGTCTTCTGCTGAAAGAGACTGCCATTTGCTGACTTTGTTGGGGAATCTGAACTATCTTCTGGACGAAGACTATCATTCGCTGACTCCGTTGGGGAATCATTTGTCGATCTGCTGGGAGATTCTGAATTTTTCTTTGACAAGAAGTGGCACCTCTTGACCCTGCTGGGGAAATACCAAACCTGTAGGGAATTCCAAAATGTGAAGCAGACTATCTTATCTGAAGAAGACTGTCGAATGTCGCTCTGCAGGAGATTCTCGGCTGAGGAATTCCAAAAGTGTACAAACTATCTCTTTGAGGGAGACTACCATCTGTTGACTTGCTTGGTGAGATCCTTGTGTATGAACTGTTGTTTCGAAGGAAAAAGTTTCTCCGGAACTTGCAGGGGAAACTTGAGTTCATGCCTCAATGACTTAGGCATTCACAGGATCAAAGCCTGATTCGGCTATGCAATTATGACGTAATGTATGCATGAATATTATGACAATGATAAAATGTAAAGTGAATGTGAATAGAATTTTCGCGGATGGAAAATCCTAAGATACGACTTGAATTCTTGTTGATCAGAAGATGTCCTCTTCTTGTAGTTCGAACTCTGTTGGGAATACCTGGTTATCAGTTGTCCGCTGTCCGAAATGAGTAATATGAATTGAAGTGAAGATCCGTCATCGGGAGATGTTCGCAAAGCGACCTCATGGGGAAAACTTGATTCCCGGAATCTCAACCGTTCTCGGAGCAACTGTTTGCATTCTTCCTATTGTTTGTAAACCTTAGAAAGAAATTTCACCTTTATTTTTGCAAGTAAATTCATTTTTATTTTATGAAAACATTTGTTTCAAGAAATTGACTGTTTAAACTTAAAATGCATTCCAAGAAACTGAATAAGACTAGATTGCAAAGGAAAAGCACAAGGCTCAAATTATTATATATGGAATGGTAATCAGCCAAATGCTTGATTCCATGGAGTATTTACAAAGTTGGAAATTGGTAATTTTCGGGAAAAGGGCTACGATGAAACGTGACGACCGTTATCTTTCCCTTCCACTCTGAGTTGCGCTGTATTTGTGCTTCGTAGAAGATGACCTACTGCTGATGAATACTCTGCTATGGATTTTGAATGATCAAGTTTGTCCTGGACACAGTTACTTGCCATATATCCCTAACTTTTGCGTAAACTACCCCTTTCGGGTTTTAAGTCTACCGGGATTGAATAAATTTTTGTTTATGTCTCTAACTTTTGCCTGAATCGCCCTTTCGGGTTTTCGATTCACCGAGACGCTCTTTTTTGCCTAAGCCGCTCTTTGCGAGTTTTCAACTTAGCGAGCTGTTCTTTTAATTATTTAGGCGAAGTATTTCTTGACTGCGTCGACGTTCACAGGACGGGTGAATTCTTCTCCATCCATAGTCGTGAGTATTAAGGCTCCTCCTGAGAAAGCTCTCTTGACCACGTAGGGGCCGTCATAATTGGGAGTCCATTTCCCTCTCGAATCTCTGAGAAAAGATTGAATCTTTTTGAGTACAAGGTCGCCTTATTTGACTGTGCGAGGTCGAACCTTTTTGTCGAAATCTTTCTTCATTCTTTGTTGATATAGCTGTCCGTGGCATAAAGCTGTCATGCGCTTTTCTTCGATTAAGTTCAATTCATCGAATCTGCTTTGACACCACTCGGCTTCTGTTAATTTTGCCTCCATCAAAACTCTCATTGATGGAATCTCAACCTCTATAGGTAGGACTGCCTCCATGCCATATACAAGGGAGAAAGGAGTTGCTCCAGTCAAAGTACGTACTGATGTACGGTAACCATGAAGAGCAAATGGGAGCATTTCATGCCAATCTTTGTAAGTGATGACCATCTTCTGAATGATTTTCTTGATGTTTTTGTTAGCTGCTTCTATAGCTCCATTCATCTTTGGTCTATAAGGAGATGAGTTGTGATGTTCAATCTTGAATTCTTCACAAAGCTCCTTCATCATTTTGTTATTCAAATTTGACCCATTGTTAGTGATTATCTTGCTAGGAACGCCGTAGCGACAGATGATGTGATTCTTGATAAACCTGACGACAACTTGTCTTGTAACGTTTGCATATGAAGCTGCTTCAACCCATTTGGTGAAATAGTCTATGGCTACCAAGATGAAGTGATGTCCGTTGGACGCTTCTGGTTCGATCATTCCAATCACGTCGATTCCCCACATGGAGAAAGGCCAAGGGGAAGAGAGTATGTTGAGAAGAGATGGTGGCACATGAATTTTATCGGCGTAGATCTGGCATTTGTGACACCTCTTTGCGTACTGGTAGCAATCTGACTCCATCGTCAGCCAATAATATCCTGCTCTCAGTATTTTCCTTGTCATGGTATGTCCATTGGTGTGAGTACCAAAGGAACCTTCATGTATTTCTCTCATGAGTATTTCTGCTTCTTTTCTGTCAACGCATCTGAGCAGAACCATGTCGAAGTTTCTCTTGTACAGAACATCTTCATTCAGGAAGAATCTACAAGCTAACTTTCTCAAAGTCTTTCTATCTTTCTTTGATGCTCCAAGAGGATACTCTTGCTTTTGAAGAAAGTTCTTGATGTCATGATACCATGGTTTGTCGTCGATGATTGCTTCTACTGTGAAAACATGAGCGGGCCTATCCAGGCGCATAACATCGATCTGAGGAATGTCATTCCAATGATTTATCCTAATGATGGAGGAGAGTGTGGCTAATGCATCAGCCAAGTTGTTTTCTTCACGAGGAATGTGATGAAAATCTACCCTGTCGAAGAATGGTAATAATCTTCTCGCGTAGTCTTTGTAAGGAATTAGCCCTGGTTGGCGTGTTTCCCATTCTCCTTTGATTTGATTGATGACCAAAGCAGAATCTCCGTATACATCCAAGTGTTTGATTCTTAGATCCATGGCTTCTTCGAGACCCATGATGCAAGCTTCATATTCGGCCTCATTGTTTGTGCACTTGAAAGTTAATCTGGCAGTAAATGGAATATGGGTACCCTGAGGTGTAACAATAATTGCCCCAATTCCTCGTCCATAAGCATTGACAGCTCCGTCAAAGATTAAGCCCCACTGGGATCCTATCTCAGGTCCTTCGTCTGGTAGTGGCTCGTCGTAATCTTTCATCTTGAGGTACATGACGTCCTCGTCCGGAAAGTCGAAACTGGTTGATTCATGACCATTGAGTGGATGGTGAGCCAGGTGCTCAGCTAGAATGCTTCCTTTCACGGCTTTCTGTGCGTGATACTCAATGTCATATTCTGATAACAACATCTGCCAACGGGCAATTCTCCCGGTTAAGGCAGGCTTCTCAAAGATGTACTTGATTGGATCCATATGAGAGATCAAACAAGTAGTATGTCGAATCATGTACTGGCGGAGACGCTTGGCAGCCCAGGCCAAAGCACAACACGTCTTCTCGAGCATGGAGTAGCGGGATTCACAGTCAGTGAATTTCTTGCTCAGGTAGTAGATGGCATGCTCTTTTCTCTTTGTCTCGTCTTGCTGTCCAAGGACACAACCCATGGAGTCTTCTAAGACGGTTAAGTACATTATCAAAGGTCTTCCTTCCACTGGAGGAGACAAGATGGGTGGTTCGAGCAGATATTCCTTAATGTTGTCGAACGCTTTCTGACAATCGTCTGTCCAGACGCAACTTTGATTTTTCTGTAGAAGTTTGAAAAGAGGAGCGCAAGTTGCAGTCATGAGATATATGAATCTCGAAATGTAATTCAGACGTCCAAGAAATCCTCTAACTTGTTTCTCGGTTCTGGGTGAAGGCATTTCTTGAATTGCCTTGACTTTGTCTGGATTTACTTCAATTCCTCGTTTGCTGACAATGAAACCAAGGAGTTTTCCTGAATAGACACCAAAGGTGCACTTGTTGGGATTCAGGCGAAGCTGAAACTTCCGTAAGCGTTGAAATAACTTTGTCAGATTCTGTATGTGATCTTCTTCATTTTCTGATTTGGCAATCATGTCGTCCACATAGACTTCCACTTCCTTATGCATCATGTCGTGGAAAAGCGTAGTCATGGCCCTTTGATAAGTTGCCCCTGCGTTCTTTAGTCCAAAAGGCATAACACGGTAGCAGAACGTGCCCCAGGGGGTGATGAAAACTGTTTTTTCCATGTCTTCAGGTGCCATTTTGATTTGGTTGTATCCTGAAAATCCGTCCATGAACGAGAAAACTTTGGATTTTGCTGTACTGTCTACCAACATATCAATATGTGGTAAAGGAAAGTCATCCTTAGGGCTAGCTTTGTTCAAATCTCTGTAGTCGACGCACATGCGGACTTTTCCGTCTTTCTTAGGAACGGGAACAATGTTAGCTAACCACTGAGGGTATTCTGAAGTGACGAGGAAACCTGCGTTGATCTGCTTTTGAACTTCCTCTTTGATTTTCATGGCCATCTCCGGATGAGTTCTTCTTAATTTTTGTTTGACCGGAGGGCATTCTGCTTTTAATGGCAAGTGATGCTCCACTATACTGGTATCCAACCCTGGCATATCTTGATAAGACCAAGCGAAGACATCTGAGAATTCTTTGAGCAGCTGTATCAAACTCTCTCTGATCTCTGAACTGAGCGAAGCTCCAATCTTAACCTCTTTTTTGTTTCCATCGGAACCAAGGTTAATGATCTCTAGAGGCTCATTGTATGGCTGAATGGCCTCTTCCTTTTGTTGAAGTAACCGTGAAATTTCCTTTGATATTTCTTCGTCTTCTTCTTCCTCTGCCTCGAATACAGGAAACTCAAAGGTTGGAGAAGTCATACGATCGCACGTTTCAACGGGGTATTTTATGATTAATCTGCATATGTGTGATAAGTTTTATTTAGACAACGAGGGAAGACTCGGTGTATGCAGTTAATGGAATATTTGATGTTTTTTAAGGGTGTTTTTTAGGATTACCAATTTCCAAAAAAAGAAAAGGGAAAACTAAACGAAGGAACAGAATGACATTTTTATTTATTGACAGTCATTTCTTGAAACAAAGACCCTATAAAACAAAACTCTATTGCTTTGGGCGAAGCAAAGAGGGACATTTTCCTAAGAAATAGTAAAATGCAAAGCCCTATGAAACATCTCTTCACCCTGGGCTATGGTGAGAGGACAAAATAACGGTGAAAGTTCCTACTTAGGAGTGCGAACAACAGTTGAAACTTCAACAGCTGTCCAGTAGTGGCGAACCCCATTGTGCACTAAGTAATCTGGAACCTTAGTCTTAAGCTGGCCTGTGGTAGGTCTTGATTTACCAACCACTGTCTTTGCAACACTCAGACGATCTTCTTCTACTTCAGCAGACTGAGCGGTGTGAGCATACCCATTTCCGAGTGGAGTATGTCGGTTTTTCTTTTGAGGAAACTTCCAATCTTCTGAATGGAGAGACTCGTTGTCGGAGACACTTTTGAGATCCTCCTCTTCTGTATTTTGGTCTTGCTCTTCTCCCAAGATGGCATTGACTAGATATGTGAACTCTAGATCCGTAGCCTCGGAAGGTGACTTGGGGATATAATCCTCAATGATGATTTCACCAGTAGATGATGATGAATAGCAAGGGTTATACATCTCTTTTGGCTGAGAGAGGTACTCATAATCAATGTTCCATCCAGTTGGAACAATATCTTCAAGAGAGATTCTTGAACTTTCAGGAGCGGAGTATTTCACCATATAGTCGAATTTTCCGCTTGGTTCTCCTAATGTATCCCAAGTTTCTTCGGGGATAGGAGGAACTTCTTCTGATGAACCATGACTTCTGGTGGTGAAGCTGTCAGTAACTTCATCCCTGCTTGGTTGAGTCTTACTTTCAGATCCCTTAGTCGGATAACAACAAGGTGGATCAGACTCTGGTAGGGAGATGTATCCTGCTTTGTTAAGATAGGATAACCATTCCTCTTTATCGGTGTTTTCCGTACCGATGGTATTGACTGTTTGTTGAACAGGTTGAAGAAAACCTCCACTGCTGAAAGTTTCTTGAATGGGGAGAACTACCTCAATCCCTGGGATAGCTTTTGATGATGTCGGATAGAATCCAATTCCTGTTCTGTTCTTGTTGTTGGTAGGAATATTAATGTGTCCCCAACCACTGGTAGTACCATCCTTTACAACTTGGATTGCATCTTTGTATGAAGAGATAAACGCTGCTTTCTCCTTTCCTTTGTCCAAGGAAAGTGCTTGGAATTTAGTTCCAACAACTTCTTTTGGTTCTATGTCGGAGAATGATGACAGGTTGCTGACGATCAGAGCTCGTTCTCCACATACGGTTACCAATTTGTCATTTCTTATGAACTTCAGTTTCTGATGAAGTGTTGAAGTAATTGCCCCAGCCTCATGAATCCATGGGCGACCTAGCAAACAACTGTATTGTGCTGGAATGTCCATAACCTGGAAAGTGATTTTGAACGTCTGAGGTCCAATAGTTATGGGAAGATCTACTTCTCCGAAAACTGACTTTCTTGATCCATCAAATGCTTTGACGATGACATGACTTTTTCTTAGAGGGTAATCTTCGAAAGATAATCTTGATAATGTTGATTTAGGCATGACGTTGAGAGAGGATCCATTGTTTATTAGGACTCCTGTGAGTGTATTACCCATGCAGCCAACTGAGATGTGAAGTGGAAGATTGTGGTCCACTCCTTCTTCAGGAAGATCTTCGTCACAGAAACTTAGGTTAGTTCCGGCGGAGATGTTGGCAATGATGTTGTTGAATTGGCTTATTGTAACACTTGGTTCTACGAAAGCTTGTTCCAAAAATTTCTGTAGAGCTTCCCTATGAGCTTCAGAACTCAATAGCAGGGAAAGAACAGAAATCCTAGATGGAGTATGTAGTAATTGGTCTACAATGTTGTATTCACTCCTCTGGATTAACTTCAAGATCTCATCATTTTCTTTCGCTTGAACAGCATTGGTCGGATGATTGTCTTGCCTATGTGGTACTTCCTCTGAAGGTTTCTCCACATTTTCTGTTGTTCTGTTGAAGACTCGTCCACTTCTGGTGACTCGACTAACATCAGCAATGTTGAGAACAGACGGTAATGGTATTTCCTTACCATTTTCAATGAATGTAGCGTTGTACTTGTATGGTATAGCCTTGCTGGACTCATACGGTACAGGACCTGGTAAGTAGATGACTAGTGGTGCAACTGCTGTCTTCCTGCTATCATACTTAACTTGCATAGGTTCATCTTGATTAATTTGAGGAGATACGGTAAAGACTTCATCATCTTCTCTGTTGGCAAGAACAGTAATGGTATTGTCATCCATCAGCTTTTGAATGTCGTTGCGAACACGCAAACATCCTCGTGAATTTCTTCGACAGATTTCGCATCTACTGTAAGCGTGGAAATCTGTTCCAAAGTAGGCAAGTCCATTTAAAGTTTTGTGGAACCTGACTACCGATCCTTCAAGGTCTTCAACTTTGTAGATTTTGTATTCTCCTGGACATCCTTGAACCATGTTGATGTCATGTTCAGTTCTGACTCGGATATGTTGAATCCATCCCAAGTCCATTTGTTCTTGTAATGCAGCTTGAACTATGGCACATCCTTGATTATTCTTTGGACAAATATCGCATGTGAAGTAGTTGTGTGGTGGTACATGACCGTACCCAGCTTGTTTAGCGTGCATCCTGACAAGATTTTCCCCTATCTGACGAATGTCGTAGATTTGAATGACATTGGGGTGTTGATCTATCAGATTTACTGAAGCTTCTTTATGCTGCGGCAAAGGATTTGCTTGGACGTTTGGATTAGTATCTTTGAAGGATAGCATTCCGCTTTTCACTAATCGTTGGACGTCAATCTTGAAAGATAAACAGTTCTCAATATTGTGACCTGGTGCCCCCTGATGATAGGGACAAGATTGGTCAGCCTTATACCATGGTGAGGAACTATTTGTAGGATTTGGAGGACTCCTTGTCTGAATGAGTCCTTTTGCCAGTAATGTTGGAAACAATTCTGCATACGGCATTGGTACGGGGTCAAAGGCAGGATACCTTGGAGCCCGATTGTTGTAATTTGGAGGTCGAACCTGCTGCTGAGGTTGCTGCGACCTTTGTTGAATTTGTTGTTGCGAGACCTGAGGTTGATAAGCTGGCGCTGAGTTAACAACCGGAGTTATTGTTGCAACTTGAGGTTGGAATTTCTTCTTGATTTTGTGCAAGACATTGCTGACATCTTGATCCTTTTTCTTCTGGAAAGAACTTCCATACTTCCTTGGACCAACAGAAGATTCTGGTTCTTTGTTCAAGCGTCCTTCTCGAACTGCTTCTTCTAAACGCACACCCATGTTTACCATCTCGGTAAAGTCACATGGTGCACTTGCAACCATTCGGCCGTAGTAAAATGGACTTAAAGTTTTGAGATAGATTTTTGTCATTTCTTTCTCTTCAAGTGGTGGACAAATTTGAGCAGCAACTTCACGCCATCTCTGAGCGTATTCCTTGAAGCTTTCTCTATCCTTTTGAGTCATGGCCCGGAGTTGATCTCTGTCGGGAGCCATATCCAGATTGTACTTATACTGTTTGACGAAGGCCTCTCTGAGGTCTCGAAAAGTACGAATCTCTGAACTGTCCAAGTTCATGTACCATTTGAGTGCAGCACCAGTCAGGCTGTCTTGAAAATAATGAATGAGCAATTGTTGATTATCAGTCTGAGTTGACATTCTTCGAGCGTACATCACAAGATGACTTTGTGGGCATGAATTCCCTTTATACTTCTCGAATTCTGGTACTTTGAATTTGTGAGGAATCTTAACATTTGGAACCAGACAGAGGTCTGCAGCATTCTTTCCAAATAGATCTTGCCCTCGGAGAGTCTTGAGTTCCTTCTGCATTTGCAGAAACTGTTCTTGGAACTCGTCCAATCTTTCATACACGCCAGCATCCTCACTTGGAGCGTGATGATATACTTGTCCGCCTTGCGGGGGAAAAGTATGCATAATGGGCTGTGGAGAAGCCATGACAGCAGATCTCGGTATCTCAGCATTCTGTTGTGCGAAACCCATTGCCGTTGCTCTTGGAACTTCAATTTCCAGAGGTTTGTAACCCTCCGGTGGACGCATATCCATGATGACTTTTGGAGCTTCAGAAGCTGGAGGTATGTACCCTTCTGGAGTAAAGTTATACGGCATGCCCCAAGGTCGATCAGGCCCCTTTGTGGTTCTTCTGGCGTTGGTCGATTCTGCGCAACTACCAGGGCTTCTACCATACTATTGAGTCTTTCAACAGTACCTTTGAGAGTATTAATCTCTTCTCTGAGTTCTTCATTCTCTTGCTCAAAGTCTTCCATTCTTTTCTTGCGACTTGAACGAGTGTTGTATGGATGAGACAGCTTGAAAGTCTTTGTTCACCTCCTTCTCCTCCTCTCTTTCTGGAGAAAGGAAAGTAACTCTTAGATCCGCAACAATTCTCGTGTCAGTGCGTACGACTAAAGCGATGCATGATATGCAATTAAGTTATTATTTTTCAAGGAAACACCATAATTACGTTATGAAACATCAAACTTTTATTAATTAAGCGAAAACGCCGTTTTTACACACTTTGAAAATGGAAATACAGAGAAACTGAGAGAAAGGACTCTAAAACTTTGATGATGAGCCGACTTCACGTTCTAACATCTTCTTCTGTTTCTTGAGCTGAGCGTTCTCTGACGTGAGTTGATCGATGATCCAGGAAGCAGGAGGGATATGATGAGAAAGTGACGTTTGTGTCACTTGTCGATCGAGTACTTCAAGTAACTCATCCTTCCTTCTTAGGATGTTTTGAATATCAACATTTTCCATGTTGACAATTCGATACTTGTTCCTCCAAGCATTCCTTTCTTGGCATACCTTGTTTAATGCCGCTTGCAGTTTTTCAACATCGGTGGAGAAAAGGTAAATTGGTTCCCTTAGGGGAATAGGTTCTTGATGTTGATATGGCATCCTGAGCTTGAATGCTCTGACGCGTACCCATTGAAGGTAAGGATCCAGGGAGATGCAAAGATGTTTTCCTAACAATCTTCTCCCTTTGCTGTGAACAAGACGCCAGGCTTGGACAATTTCCTTCTTCAGCATGTTGCCATGATCGTCAATGTTCTTGAAGAACAGACCCTCCAATTGAATGTTACTTGGTATATTTTTCATGGGATAGCCGTATTGAGGACAGGCTAAAGCTGGATTGTAACTGATCCCTCCCTTAGTTCCAATAAGGGGTATGTTGGGAAAACTTCCGCAACTGAAGAGGATCTTGGTTTCGTCGTTGTCAGGACTACACCACTCAATGTCCGTATGAGTGAGAGATATGATTTTCTGTGACCAGTAAAGGCCATCCCTCATGTTCCAGAAAGTGCTAGACTTTGGCAGGTGCGAAACGAACCATTCGTATAACAACGGTACGCAACACGTGATTAATCCTCCTCGCTGCAGGTTTCTTGAATGCATAGAGTGATAAGCATCCGCAAGCAAGGTTGGAACTGGATTTCCAATTAAGAAGATCTTAATTGCATTGATGTCGACGAAATCGTTAATGTTAGGGAATAAAAACAATCCATAGATAAGCAAAGCCAAGATTTCCTCAAAAGCGCTCATATCTTGGATGCTGACGAAGTATCGAGCTTGATCAAACAGGAATTTGGAGGGAAATCCTTGAATTCCTCCTCTACTCACCATATGAGTTCTAATGTCGACTACATTCAAAGGAGTAGTTGCAGCAATGATAATGTCGTCAGGATTCTTTTCCAAACCGGAGTACGGATCTTGCGCGTACACGGGTATTCCAATCAGACGAGAGTACTCCTCTAACGTAGGCATGAGCTGATAATCTGGAAAGGTGAAGCAATGATACGTTGGATCGTAAAACTGTACCAAGGTGGGAAGGATCCCAACCACCATGTTGGTATTGAGCAAAGGCAGAAGTTTTCCATACTTCTCCTTGAAAGCCTGGGGGCTGACCACCAGTTTTCCGAGCTTTCCCAGTTCCTCGACCTGGGGAATCTTGAAGGTGTATTTCCTAGCTCTCTTTCTTCCGTAATCCATAATATAGATCCTTAAGTCCTTTCTCCGTTTCTCTCTTTCTATGAAGTTCAAAACGTTCGTTATTTAGTTTCCTTGAAAAACGACTCGAAAAAGACTCTTTTTGTTTTTAGTTGTTTATTAATGAATGATGCATGAATGCATGAATGCACACACAAGAGTTTTAAACAAACATGGCGTTGAAGGGTATAGTGGTCATGAAGTCCAAACGCAATCCCCGCCCCAATGGTAAACTAAGGTTAAGGATTTTTGTACCTGTAGAACGGGTTCTAGGGGTCTCAGAGTTTTTGCTCAACCTTAAAGATACGTTGATTGGTATCTATAAGAGAGTTTTCTCTGAGTGTAGTATCTGCGTGACAATTACTTCCGTAATCACCGCTCTACGTCCTAAAAAAAGGCTTTAAGTGGGGTTAATGTGTTTCTAGGTCCTCCTGGTACAAATCAGTCTCGGAATGCAGTGGCGCAGTTAATCACAACCAGCCAGGCAAATCCCAAGAGTAGACTTGGAAACCAAGATTAGAGGGCCTTCACCGGGAAGACATCCTCCATCCTATCTTATGTTGCACTCAAATCCGGGTATAGGATTTCTCACCACAAGGGGGAATCAAGCCCTTTCCCGATACAGAATAAACAAAATAAACAAATATAAATGCAGCAAACACATGAAATGACACAGAGGTTAGTCAGGACCTCTCTTGTTTGAGGGGGAATTTGGCATCCCTAATTCCTCATTGGGGCTGGACCAGCAACAGGTCAACCATTGGTTTGGATGAAAAACCAAGGTTTTTAACACTTATATCCCCAGCAGAGTCGCCATTTTTCTGTGGTGTCGTTTTCTTTACCTCCCCGTTTCACTTGGGAGGACGGCACGCTAAACCCTTCACGCAAAATTTGGAAGGAGAATGCGCCCGTGGTGGGATGAATTTTGTTTCAGTTCTTCCTACGATATCACACGAACTTTCTTATTGGTCCTACGAGTAGGAAAGGGAAAAAAGATCTCAACTAAACCCTAGGAGTTTGCTAAGTGTGGGGATTTCACCTAGACTAGAAATTCTGGAGTCCGGGGGGTCGGTTATACATAGGGAAGTGTTTAAACACCCTACATATCTGTAGTACTCTACAGGAACCTTCTCTGTGTCATTGTGATTGTGTTTGCTGCTAATGATTGGGAAAGTTTCTCCTTTGTGTTAGGAGAGAGAATTGAATTGATTAAAGAAAGACAGACAGATAGACAGACTGACTATTTTTGGTATTTTATTAGCTCGCTGAGATTCCTTGTGAACCTCATGCCTACATATCCCTAGTGGAAGTCAAAGCTTAATGTAGTTCGGGGAACTAACTAGGGAAATTACTTGTTTTTGGTGCCTTGCTTGAAGCTCAAGGTTGAAGCTTGGAATTAAATCTCTGTTTACAGTAAAGAGACATGAAATCATCTTTACAGAGAGGTATTTGTACTATTCTACCACAAACATTTAAAAGTGACAGAAAAGCTAAAAAAATGATGTTTCATTAAAGGGGAGTCTACTTGGTTGATCAAGTATGACAGCCATTGTGCCTCTAAAATGAAAGAAAGATGCTCATCCAAATTAGGGAAAGTGTACAAGTTTGGGGATGTGCCAGAGCATGTCTTTCAGAGTCCTAAATGGGAGACTTTGAATGAAATTGAAATTGAAATGTTTGTTTGTTTGAATGTGGTAGAGTAGTAAAAATATCTCTCTATAGAGATAAGCAATGTCTATTTACTATATGAAAGATTTGACTTTAGCTGGCTTGAATGAGGCCCAAGCTTGAGGCTTTTTGATTGATTTTATTGACTTATTGAAATGATAACTCCACTGGGGAGTATTTAAACTAAGGAGTTTTTTGGTGTTCTGTATGAAGCCCAGAATTGAGGCTGACTCTTCTTAGGGAAACTCTATTTGGGGAGATTATCTCCTAAGAGAATGAATCTTTGATTTTTTGAAAGACTGATTTTGGAGGCTAACCCTTTCCAGGGGTTTTGACTCAGCTGGAGAAATTGTCTGTTAAAAGACTGACTTTATCATGTTTTTTGGAGGCTGACCCTTTCCAGGGGTCGTGACTCTTTTTGATTAATTGACTTTGGAGGCTAACCCTTTCCAGGGGTTGTGACTCTTTTTGATTAATGGCAGAAAGATTATCTAGTGGAGACTTCTTGTTTAAAGCCCAAGATGAAGGCTGACTCATGCTGAGGATAAGCAAATATGGATCCTAGACTCTGCTAAGGAAGATTGATGAAGATAAGGGTGACAGAGACTGTCCATGTCTCTCATTCCAAAAGGTGTACTCAATGCAAAATTGAGACAAACTTGGCTTGTTAAAAGTCTGGTTTAAATTGGAAGAAAACTCACCAGGGTAGGCTAAAAGGTGACTAAAGACCTGTTCCTATGTTTATAAGAAACCGGATGGGTCCTTGTATACAAGCTCAAGAGGAAGCTGGAAATGCTTTTAAGAAGCCTGTGGGTCCTTGTACAAAGCCCAAGAGGAGGCTAATCGAGGGTCCTTGTTATAGCACAAGAGAAAGCTATGTAGTTTTGAACTTATTTTGGCTCTAAGCAAATGGGTAAGAGGTTTCACCGGGAATAATTCCTCTTTGGGTGGATGTGTCCTATATTTTTGGATTCTAAGGTTTTTGCCAAGATGTTTCACCGGGAATAATTCATCTTGGGGGTTTGAACTACAAATCTCTAATTAGGAAAGAGCCTTCACCGGGAAGACATTCTCCATCCTAGGTCATATTCCTATAATATATATATAGTTTAACTGTCCTAAGGTTTATACTCAAACGTAGTTCTAAACTAATATATATGCACAATTTATATTTGACAGTAATTTAAATAAAGACTGTAAATTGAAAGCTTGTAAAGCCTAACCTGGATGGAGTGGAGGCCTTTGAAGAAGTATGTACTAAGCCTCAACAGTAATTTTGTTGTTTTGTTGATAATAGTTGAATATTTATATGATAAACAATTAAGGGTTTTTGAAAACAGAAGAAGTGAAGATGGACAAAGGTCACATAGGTATCTGAAGAGTTTCACCGGGAATAATGCCCTTCAAATACCAGAAGAATGTTTTGAAAACAGAAAGAAGATTTTGAAAATACAGTTTTGAAAACAAGCTAAGAAGAGAAGGTGTTTGGGACTTACACTCTATTAGAGGCCCAGTACTTTATAGTACTGGTGTAAAATTAGTTTTGAAAATGATTTGAAATAATATAAGGTTTTGTTGTTTGAAAACCTTAATTATTCGATTTATTCGGAGATTGAAAACAGTTTTGAAAATTGACAGAAAGTCAACTTAATCAAGGTAAGGAAAAAAGATCTATGCCTAAATAAGACCTAAATAATTAGGGTTTTATCATAAACTTTATTCACAAAAATAATTAGGTTAAAACAAAATGAATATATGCATTTAAAGTATTTAAGAAAACACTTAAAACATACTATTTTAAACCTAATAAAAATATATGAAATAAATAATATTTTTATGATTTTTTTGATTATTCATAAAATAGATATATTAAATGACAAGTGTGTGAATAATGAAGTGAAAATAAATTAATTTGATAGGTTAAATAATTGGTTGAAGTTGTGAAGAAATCAAATGGAAAAAAGTGGTAAAAAATAGGGTTTTGTCACCAACCAGGTTTGAACCCACGCCCTTTATGTTACCAGCCCAAAACAACACCACTGAGCCAACGCGCGCTTAGTGACAATGACACACACCCATTTGGTTATGTTTCAAAACAAGTGGTAAATCATTGAAAAATAAAAGAATCAAAAAGTCTGGGGCGAGGGGGATTCGAACCCCAGACTTGAGGCATGAGGAGACTAAGGGCGTATGTGAGGCCACTAGGGAAAACGATGAATTCGTTTGTAAAACGCATACTACTCAAAATTAAATAAACCCTGCCCTTGGATTTGAATTTTGCGCGCCACAGCCATGGTCGTCTTCTTCCTCAAGCTCTCAAATTCTAAAATTTCTAACTCTCTGGTTTCTCAACTAAATGACATGATGTAAACATCAATTTTGCTCTAAATTTCCCCACGAACTCAGATATGTAACTAACATTTATTTATATTAGCTATAACTACCTAATTTCTCAGAGAACTCTAGGAACACATGAACCCTAAATTTGAAATTAAATGACAAACAAGATGAATAAATGAATGATGATAGAGGGTTTTCAATCCTCTGATGATGCTGAACAAGATAGAATCGAGCTATATCATAAAGAGTGCTTAAATTAAAGAGGTGGAGTTCAGAAACTTACCTCTGAAAATGGAGGTCGTGAGGATGATAGAGAGCAACTGGGCTTGTATGAATGATCCCAAAAGCTTCCTTGGGACTCAGTGATGCTAACTGAATGCTTGTTGTAACCTCAATCTTTCTGAATTGTTCTATGGACCTCCCTCGATTTGAGCTTCAAGTGAACATGGAGAGTGATGATTCTTGAGTTACAGATGAGCTGCAGCCATCTGAACAGCTTCACTACATCCTATGGAACGTGCCTGGATGCTTGGCTCGATTGGAAACCTTCTGAATTGCACTATGGACCTTCAACTGCAACAACTTCAAAGTGAGAGCAACAATGGTGTTCCTCCACTTACAGAAATGATCCAGGTGCTTGGATCACCTCAAATGACCTCCCTTGAGATGTTAGAATGCTTACTTTCCAAAGATAAGCTCTGGTTTGAAGAAAACGATTCTTCTTGCCAAAGAACTTTGAAAAACAATAAGCATGAGAAGAGAAAGAGAAAGCAAGGAATATGGTTGCTTTGGTGTGTTTTTCTACTGAAGTATGCCCTCCTATTTATAGGCAAATGAATGCAGATCAATTGGCTGTGGTGAGCTTGCTTAATGAAAGAAGTTTGGTTTCTTAGCCAAGAAGAAATTTTGAAAAGATCCTAAATGCAATGATGCATTTTCGGGCTAGCTTCCCATATCCATTGATTCTATCTGATCTTGGGGAACATTTCAGATGCAAAGTGAGCTCTAATTGGTTGGTGAGAAGATTCCTTGGGTGATTCATCAATTTGCCATAAATTCACAAATGTAATCATTACATAATCACATGTTCTTGTTTTAGGAATCTTCTTCAATTATCATGGCATGGTAAAAATGAATGCATGGTATGTTTTCAGATGTGTTATGGGTCGTGTAGCATCCTTATTTGAGGTCATGTGCACAAAATTTCAAAGTTCCAAAATGGTGCATGACCTATAATTTCACTTCATGAGGCCAACTTTGAACAAGCATAACTCTTAGCTCAAAATGAATTTGGAGAAGGTTGAACACAATTTGGAAAGCCCTAAACATCTACTTCAAATCATTAGTTTGAAGTTTCTTCAGAATCCTTTGGCAAATTTGTGAAAAATGAGGCCAAAGTTGGAAGAAAACTAGGTTAAAACACTTAGAAAAATTTCTAAGTGTTTATGACCTAAAACTCCAAAATTTCCAAAACTCTTAAATGATTGATCTTTTGAAAAAAGTTCCTTTGTAAGATGTTGTTTTATTTTGCAAGATCTACAACTTTCATGTTGGAAGTTTTTTTAGTTGTGTAGGTGAAATTTTGAGTTCCCACAGTGCCCTCAAAAACCCTAATTCCCGACTTTTTGCTCCTTGGTGAATCTCTTTGAATTTCTTTGGTCAAATGACTTTAATATCCATATATTGATGATATGGATCTTTGAAAGTCATGGTTTGACCAAAAATCTTAAAAGTCAAAGGTGAACCCATATAGTTGACTTTTTCCTGATAAAGTGAAAATTTGGACTTTTGTGTAGAATCAAGATCTTCTCCTCAAATGAATGATGTAAATGGATTATATTGAGGTAGTAGAGGTTCTTGAATCATGTCTTGAATTTTAGATCCATGCCCTGATTAAAAGTCAACCATCCTGGTGAATTAGGTCAAAAACCCTAATTGTCGACCATATGAAAATAATGACTGTAGACTTTGAATTGAGGTGTGATGTCCAGTGGATCTTGTCATATGAGCTATTTGAAGATGATTGATGTCTTTGAATGATCCCCTGGGGCTTTTTAGGGTTTCCCAAAGGTGATCCCTGATTTTAGTCCTTGATAGGCTAAGAAACCCTAGTCTGGTGACCTGAGTAAACCTGTACTCAGATGACTGGGTGTCTAATCAATCATAGGTGAAATAATGAAGCTCTTGAGTCTTATGATTGTATTAGAGACTAATCCTTCTATTGATTGATCCTTTGCCTGAGTTTTCTTGTTTTTGAGCATCCTCAATTAAATGCCAGATGAAGAAGTGACTGCTCGGGGTACTTGCTTTGACCTGGTGAAAATCCTAAAGATATGTCATCTCAGGGGGGTCAAAAATTAGGGTATGAAACCTTTTCTCATCAATCAAGTTTATCTGGTCCAACCGAGTCTGAATCCAATCGTCTAGATCGGCTTCTTTCATAATCCTTAGGGAAGGGATCTGAATTTCAATTGGAAGAACCGCCTCCATACCGTAGACTAAAGAGAATGGAGTTGCCCCTGTTGAAGTACGCGCAAATGTGCGATAACCATGAAGAGAAAAAGGTAACATCTCATGCCACTCTTTATAGGTTACTTTCATCTTTTGTATGATTTTCTTGATGTTTTTATTGGCAGCTTCCACTGCGCCATTCATCTTTGGTCGATATGGAGAGGAATTATGATGCTTGATCTTGAACTGTGTGCAAAGTTCAGTAATCATTCTGTTGTTTAGATTTGTGCCATTGTCTGTGATGATCCTTTCGGGGATGCCATACCGACAAATGAGATTGTGCTTGATAAATCGGGCCACAACATTCTTGGTGACAGAAGCAAAAGAAGTTGCTTCTACCCATTTAGTGAAGTAATCGATAGCGACCAGGATAAAACGATGTCTGTTGGAGGCAGTAGGTTTGATTTCTCCAATCATATCAATACCCCACATTGCGAAAGGCCAAGGAGCCGTCAGCACGTTTAACGGGACTGGAGGTACATGTACTTTGTCAGTATATATCTGACATTTGTGACAGGTTCTGGAATGATGATGACAGTCTGTTTCCATGGTAGACCAGTAATAACCTGCTCTGAGGATCTTTTTAGCCATTGTGTGTCCACTTGAATGAGTACCAAAGGCACCATCGTGTATGTCTTCCATAATCTGTTCTGCTTCCTTCTGGTTTACACAACGAAGTAAAGTCGAGTCATGGTTGCGTTTGTATAGGGTTCCATTACTTAGAAAGAATTTGGCAGCAAATCTTCTTAGAAACTTTCTATCATTGATGGACGCCCCTTCATGGTACTCCTGAGCTTCGAGATATCTTTTTACTTCATGGAACCATGGTTTTTCTTCTGTTCCTTCGGCATCGATCTCATTGCAATAGGCTGGTTCGTCTTGTTTGTAAATGGTGATCATTGGCGCCTCATTGTCCCACCTGACTTTGAACATGGATGACATGGTAGCTAGAGCATCAGCTAGTTGATTTTCTTCGCGCGGGATGTGTTCAAAAGTGATTTCTTCGAAGTAAGGAATCAGACTCAGCACATATTCTTTGTATGGAATTAGGTTTGGGTGCTTCGTGTCCCATTCCTCTTTAACTTGATAAATCACAAGTGCCGAGTCTCCGTAGACCTCCAGGAACTTGATTCTTAAATCAATTGCAGCTTTGAGACCCAGAATACATGCTTTGTACTCGGCTATATTGTTAGTGCAGTTGAAGCATAATATGGAAGTGAATGGTGTATAACCTCCTGCAGGGGAAATGATTACAGCTCCGATGCCATTGCCAAGTGCGTTAAAAGCTCCGTCAAAAACCATAGTCCACCGGGATCCTGGCTCGGGTCCTTCTTCCGGTCCTGGTTGTTTGTAGTCATTGACTAGCATAATGTCTTCGTCTGGGAAATCAAAGTTCAATGCTTGATAATCATCCACTGCTTGATGAGCCAGATGATCAGCTACCACACTTCCTTTGATTGCTTTTTGTGAAGTGTATTGAATGTCATATTCTATTAGGATCATTTGCCATCTTGCTATTCTTCCATAGAGAGCAGGTTTTTTCGAACACGTATTTGATAGGATCCATTTTGGAGATTAGGAAAGTGGTGTGATTTAGCATATACTGTCTTAGTCGGCGAGCCGCCCATGCTAAGGCACAACAAGTTTTTTCGAGTAGTGAGTATCTTGTTTCATAATCGGTAAACTTTTTGCTAAGATAGTAGATTGCATGTTCCTTTAGGCCGGACTCGTCATGTTGCCCCAGTACACACCCCATTGAGTCTTCTAACACAGTTAGGTACATTATCAGGGGTCTTCCTTCCACAGGTGGTAGCAAGATTGGCGGTTTTTGGAGAAACTCTTTGATTTTGTCAAAGGCTAACTGGCATTTGTCATTCCACCTTTCCACTTGATCTTTCTTCAACAGTTTGAAGATCGGCACACAAGTAGTAGTCATGTGTGCAATAAATCGGGCGATGTAATTCAGAAGTCCCAAGAATCCTCTGACTTGTTTCTCAGTACGGGGTATAGGCATTTCTTGAATGGCTTTGACCTTGGCAGGATCAACCTCAATACCTTTGCTGCTGACGATGAAACCTAAGAGTTTGCCGGATCTTACTCCAAAGGTACACTTATTTGGATTCAGTCGCAACCTGTATTTTTTGAGTCTGTCAAACAGTTTGTGTAGATGACCCAGATGTTCTTCTTCGGTGTTTGACTTTGCAATCATATCATCGACATACACCTCTATCTCCTGATGAATCATATCATGGAACAGAGCTACCATTGCACGTTGATAGGTTGCTCCTGCGTTCTTTAAACCAAAGGGCATTACTTTGTAACAAAAGGTTCCCCAGGGTGTTGTGAAGGTTGTTTTTTTCATGTCTTCGGGTGCCATCTTGATTTGATTGTACCCTGAGAATCCATCCATAAAGGAGAATACCTTGCATTGTGCGGTATTATCAACCAGTACATCGATGTGAGGTAAAGGGAAATCATCTTTGGGGCTTGCCCGGTTCAGATCTCTGTAGTCTACGCACATTCTGACTTTCCCGTCTTTTTTAGGTACATGCACGATGTTAGCTATCCAAGGAGGATAACTTACAACTTTCAGGAATCCGACATTGAATTGCTTTACAACTTCGTCTTTGATCTTTTTTGACATATCAGGCCTACTCCTCCGCAGTTTCTGTTTGACTGGAGTGCTACCTTCTTTGATTGGCAGGCGATGAACCACAATGTCCGTGTCAAGGCCTGGCATATCTTCATAGGACCATGCGAATATCTCGACGTAGTCTTGCAACATTTGAATTAGTCTTTGCTTGACACTGTGTTCTAAATCAACCCCTATTTTGACTTCTTTCTTTTCATCGTTGCTGCCCAAGTTGATAACCTCAATTGGTTCCTCATGAGGCTGTATAGCCTTTCCTTCTTGTTCTAGCAGCCTTGCAAGTTCTCTTGGTACTTCACAATCTTCCTCACTTTCGTCCTCAGTTTGGTAGATCGGATTTTCAAAGTCATGACGGGCAATAGCAGAATCGTTATTGACTGGATCCAAAGTGAATGTGAATCTGCATTTTAATTATGTGGGTGTGTGTGAGAAAACATAGCTATTTGAAAAGCAAAGAAAGAAAGAAAAAAGATCACAAAATTTGAATATGCAAACGTCCCATGATTTTATTGAATGCACATGCTCATGATATGACAAACCCTTATAAAAGGACCAGTGTGCTTCGGGCAAGGCACGCGGCTTTCAAGCCCATGGTTCGATAGTACAGGAACCATTTTTATCTTTGCACAATATACACAAAGAAAACAGGAAATTGAATTTACTCCTGATCAAAGGAGATCACATCCTCAGCTTTCCAGTTGTTCAATCCATTGTTGTGAGCAGGGAGTATCCAGTTGTTCCAGTTGCAGTTGTCTTCTTCATCTTCCACAGCATTGATTTCATTAGTGGGGAAATGAGCCGGTGATCTTTCGGGATAAGTGATATACTCTGCTGGATACGAGAGCCCAGGCTGAGATATCTCTGTTGGCTGAGCGAGATGCTCGATAAGGCCGTCCCATCCAGTCGGGATGATGTTTTGGATAGAGACTTGTGTATCCTGGTGAGGGGTGTATTCTGACAGAAAGTAACCCTCGTTATTTGGTGTTTCCCTGGCTTCTTCAAGAGTAAAATTGTCGTCGTAATGTTCATCCCATCCAGTTGGGACAATGTCTTCCATGGCGATTTGTGAGCTTGGAGGAGCGGAATATTTCACCATAAAGTCATATTTGCCACATGGCTCTCCTAGCGTGTCCCATACTTCTTTAGGTGGATTTGGATACTGCTGAGTGCTGTGATTTGTGAGACTTTTGTCATTCTCAAATTGATCACCCCATCCAGTTGGGGTAATATCTTCCATAGCAATAAAAGAACTCTGCGGTGCGGTATATTGATAATTATATCCGCCGCTTGGATCTCCCAAAGTATCCCACATTCCCATGGAAATGGGTGGAATTTCATCTGGATAGGGTTGAATGATATGGTTCAAGAACACTCCATCGTCTTCAATAGCGTTTACTCCTTGGCTGATGAAATGTGACGTTAATCCTTCAGGGCGAGGACTTTGATCTTTCTTTTGATTTCCACTATCATAGCCCAGGACTAGCTTGTCGGGCTTGTAAGGTATATCGAGAAGCTGTCCCCATACTGTGCAATCACCTTTTTCGATCACAGCTTTGGCATCTTTGAGAGAAGCCATAGTTGTAGTTGGAGTAGCAGAAATATGCTTGGTGGTAGAGACATCTGGAGAGACCACCTCGAAAGATTGGCAGGGAGTTTCGATGAATTCGTCATCCAGCTCAACATATTTGGAATTGCTCAGGTGACTAACCACATATTCCTCTTCGCCATAAACTGTGACAATCTTTCCTTTTACTGGATACTTCAACTTCTGATGCAGGGTAGAAGTTACAGCATTTGCCCCATGTATCCAAGGGCGTCCAAGTAAACAGGAATATGCTGGGTGAATTTCCATTACGTAAAAGATAGAATCAAAGATCTGAGAGCCTACTCTGATTGGGATATTCACCTTTCCGTACACTGTTCTTGTTGACCCATCGAAGACTCTTACTACAACATCGCTTGGTTGTAACATAATTCCTTCGAAGTCAAGCTTTTTTAGTACTGTTTTTGGTAACACGTTCAAAGAAGAACCGTTATCTACCAGCACATGTGATAGAGTGGTGCCATTACATTCAATGGAGATATGTAGGGCTTTGTTGTGATTTTTTCCAGCAGGGGTTAGATCAACATCAGAGAAACCGAGGCCATTGTTCACGGTTAGATTGGCAACACAATTTTCAAATTGATCGACTGAAATCTCTTGAGGCACATGCGCAGCTTTCAGAAACTTCATCAGAGCTTTGGCATGAGCTTCTGAATACTTTAGCAGAGACAGCATTGAGATTTTTGAAGCAGTGTGCCCCAGTTGTTCGACAATATTGTAATCACTCTTACAGATGATTTTCAATATTTCCTCCATTTCTTGCTTTGATGGATCCTCAGCAGTGACCTCCACCGGTATTTGAACTGGCTCAACTTGTGGCTCTTTGCCTCGGGCGTTGTCATCTTGATTAGGAACTGGGATCTGGACTGGACCAGCAGCAACATTTGGAGAAATTTCTGGTGAAAAGATCCTTCCACTTCTCGTGATCTTGCTGGTACCCACAATATTATCCACAGTTGGAGCAGTTAACTTCATGGCCTCTTCAGTCAAGGTATCTTGTTTAACTCCATGGACATAAACATTATTGTCGTAACCCCACGGGACAACTTTGTCTGAGGAGTATGGAAATGGAGTTGGACTAGCAATGATTACTGATGCCACTTTGAGTGTAGCGGAAATTTTGAAAGGAGCCTTGGCAGAGATTTTGAATGGTAAGCTGGAGATCACTGAGACATCCTCTATTCTCATCCCGTTTGCAAAGACTTCGCATAACACATCCATAGAAGGGAGCCTCTCAAACATAATGATACGACGATCCATCCACTTTTGAATTCCCATTCTCAGATTTTCACAACCGTTGGGCGAGTAGGTGCAATAAAAGCAATCAGGGTCACAACCTGGAAAGTAACCAGCTTGGATTAGCTTTCCTTTGACTTCGAGGAGCGGAGTTGACAATTCGTTCACATCATAGATGTAAACAGTGTCCAGGATAGCATTAACAGTTTTGTCATGCTTTGGCATAGGTGCCGTGATGACATTTAGAGTTTCTGGAGGATCGAACTCAATTTCCCCAGCATCTATCATGTCTTGTATTTTATTTTTCAGGGCCCAACAGTGATCTACGTCATGTCCTGGACAGTTGGAGTGATACGCACATGTTGCATCGGGACGATAACTCGGAGAGGAAGTGTTGACATTTTTTGGAGGATCTTTTAATGTGATCAAATCTGCTTTTAGCAAATGCTGCAATGCCTGAGAGATTGGCATGTTGATTCTGGTGAAATTTCTTCTTGGCGCATCTGGTCGACGCGTATATTTTGGCTGTTGATCTTTTTGAGGCGCAGATGCGGAGATCAGAACTGCCCCTACAGATTGGTGATGCTCATTCTTGCGACCTTTCTGAATTTGCATTGTATTGACCTCATTTCTCCCACTGATGGGCCTTTTTGTAGTACCAGAGGAGGAGCCTATTTGAATTTTTCCATTTTGAATGCCACTTTCGACACGTTCTCCAGTCAATGTCAGGTCAGTGAAACCTGATGATGAGCTTCCCAGCAAATGACTATAGAAAGGGCCAGTTAAAGTGCCCATGAACATGTCGACCAGCTCGCGATCAGATAAGGGTGGTTGAACCCTTCCAGCCATATCTCTCCATTTTTGTGCATATCCTTTGAAACTTTCTTTTGGTGCCATGGACATGCCCCTTAGTTGAGTACGGGTTGGTGCAAGATCAGCATTGTATTGGTACTGTTTGTAAAAAGCAGCTGCTAAATCTTCCCAGGTATGGACTTTGGTACTTTCCAGCTAGTAGTACCACTCGAGTTGTGTACCCGACAGACTTTCTTGGAAGAAGTGAATCCACAATTTGTTATCTGTTGTGTGAAGTTGTATCTTCCTTACATAGGACCTCAGATGTAGTTTTGGGCAAGAAACTCCATCATATTTTGCAAAGATAGGAACTTTGAACTTTGGAGGGATAACAACATCAGAGATGAGTCCCAGATCATTGAAATCTAAGCCAGGTATTTTTTGTATCTCCATAGCTTTCATGCGTTCTTCCAACTGCTGATACTTGTCATCATCCTGTTCGTCTCCAGAATGATAATCTTCTTCATTAGAAGAGAGAGAGGGTTTGGCAGAATCCTGGTTGCTGTGATTGTCTCCTTGTTCACCATCACCGACTATTTCAGGGATCGGTGGCTTTTTGAACTTTTTGGCTGGGATTTTGATCTTTCTTTTCAGTTGGCTCAAGCCTACAGATCCTTTAGGCTTCTTTTTCTTCTTGATCATCAGGGCTTTCAGTTCTTGTTGCCCCTTTGCCAGTTCCAGAATTGCCACTTGAACTTGGGCGTTCTGTGCTTCGAGATTCTTGATGCTTGTTTCAGATTCCATCTCTTCTGACTGAAATAAACAGCGAGGAGATGAGAAATCCGTCATGTGAACCTGTTATGCAATGTGTATGAATGAATGAAATGTATATGCAATGTATATGCAATGTTTATGAATGAAATGTATATGCAATGTTTTCAAGGATCTTAGAGTTTAGATTTGTTAAAACAAAGGAGAAACAAACATTAGTTAAACAATTTATTTCTTTTTTTTTCTTTTTCTTTTCTTTTTTCTTTGCCTCATTCGGGCTTACAAAACAGAAATAAATAAAGAAAATGAATGATCCCTCAGGTCTCCCATGGACGCTTTCTCTTTACACCCAGGAATGTGTTGATCTGCTGTTCTTCTTGGAGTTGTCCGGTGAGCTCCAATAATCTTCTCTCATAGTCTTGACAGTGTGCTTGGAAGGTGTCTCTTTCCTCCTTTAGTTGTACCCAAGATTTCTGCAATTCCTCCAGGTCAGTTGGCATATCCGGATGTAGAATAACTTGAGGTTCGTCTCCTTCGACTTCTGGCTCGATAGTCACAGGTAGGATAGCGGGATATGGCATGATGAGTTTCTGAGCATGAGCCCGCACCCATCTGAGGTAAGGTTCCATAGGAATAGAATTCCATTGCCCCAAAGTTTTGCTTTCTATTCTGTAGACACTGCCCCATGCATGTATGAACCTTCGTCGGTGTCTATGGGAATCATCCTCGTAATCAAACACAATTCCACGGATAATCATGTCATGAGGACCGTTTCTCCATGCATATCCAAATTGGCGTAAAGCTAAAGAGGGATTGTAAGTGATGCCTCCCCTGATGCCAAGTAGTGGCACATTAGGGTACTCCCCACAATGATCAATGATAGTAATGTCTCTTTGAAAGAAGTTGTTCCACCGAATATCTGAATGAGACAAAGACATAATCCTGCGAGACCATTGCATTCTTTGTTCATTTCTCAACACTGATCGGGGAAGATGAAATGTAAACCACCTAGCCAGTAGTGGTATACAGCACATAAGAGTTCCTCGTTTCTTCATGGTACGAGTGTGTAGAGAATGTAGAATGTCTCCCAGCAATGTTGGTACCGGGTTACGGGTTAGGAAAAGGTTGATGATGTGTACACTTATGAACTAGTCGGGATTAGGGAATAAAACCAAACCATAGATCAAAGAACTGGAACAGGACCCGTATCATGTCTTCTTCAAATTTTGAGGTAACTAAATGGAATAGGTGACCATGCCTTTCGGTGAATTGAACATTCCTGGGGAATTCTGATACTAAGTTTTCAGTTCAGATGGCATCGTTGAGATGTTGATTCGGATGTAATCTCTGGTGGCGGGAGCCATTACCTGCAATAACAAAACAAAGGTAAACTCTTTGATCCTTGAAATGATTAGTGAGAAAATGATATGCTTATGATGCTTATGATGTCAAACATGTGGCACACACAAACAAATCAAACAATAGCCTTAGGTTTAAAGGCTTGCATGAAGCTGATAGGTGATACCCTCCCCACTGAAGTTGAGTTGGTTAAAACCTGTCCTAGAATAGTATTCGGGTTCTATGATCCTTGGAGGTAACATCTCAACATGGTGCTCGTACGACCGATCAAAATATTCCTCGAGGATAACTAACTTCGATCAATTTCAAATCTAGCCACTTAATAGGCCACAAGTCAAGTTCAACTAAAAGGTTCTAAGACAAATTAGTGTTTAATGACATTTCGGAAGCCTAATATACTCCTTGATCGTTTTCAAGGGACATCAGTATAAACCAAAGTATCGCACTAACGGTGACTACCAGATCAACCGTATCGGTACATGCCGTACAGTTTCCTTGGTTTATTGTCACATACTTAAGGTATCTCGAGATTCGGGTTAGAATCTTTCACACAAGCAAAATACCCAAACAAACTTTGAAAAATAGAGCAATCAAGTCAAGCAATTGAAAACATCGGAGTGATCTATTCTCTAAAGGTAACCCCTTTTTGAAAACATTTTGTTTTTAGAAAGTATCCCCAGCAGAGTCGCCAGTTCTGTCGCCCTCGGTTTTTTGGCCATACCTCTCGCGGAGAGATACACGAACTGACTCTTTTTTGTTTCTGCTTTTGTATTTGAAAATCAGAGAGTCGCCACCGACCTTTTATTTTATCCAATTAAGGAAAGGTTTATAAAAGAAACAGAAAAAAGACCTTTAAGAAATTTTGGGTAAGGGGGTAGGTTATACAAAGGGAAGGTGTTAGCACCCTTTGTATCCATGGTTATCCATGGGCTCTTTAATTTGCTTAGCTCACTTGTTTTCAATTGCTTTAAAATGCTCGTATGTGGTTTCAAATACCTTTGTAAATTGACTTTGTAATGATCCTTGTGCGGATGTATATAAAGTGTTTTTATCTTTCAAAAGATGTTTTTGAAAAAAGAACGTTAACTTCGTAATGATCCTTGTTTGGATATATGCAAAGTCTTGTCTTTTTGAAAGTTTTATTTTGAAAAACAATGATATATGAGAGATTTGTTTGTTTTGATTTGAGCAAGCAAATTAGGAGGTCTACCCTGAGTTATAAGGTCTTTATCCTATTTCCTTTAAAAATCTATCCTTTCACCGGATATAAACAAAGGTTCGATTTTGTACTTGAAATAATAGATTTTGACTTTGATTTTGAAAAGAATGAGAAAGGGATTACCCTAAGAGGTGCAAATGTGATTGTGTTTAGATTCAGATATTTTATCTTTGAAGTTAGTGATCTAACGATTCAATTTTATCTTTGGCATACACGCAGTTTATATGTGCTGGAATTTAAAATGCGGAAATGTAAAATGCGGAAAGTAAATCTACGCTTTTACATCGATTGTGCAGGAAATGTAAACTACGCTATTTACATGAATTTGACAACCTATACATTTATCTAGGAATTTAAATTGCAAGAAAATAAAAGAAATGTTTTTGGATTTTTTGATGGTTGATTTTAATTAGAATTAATGCATGATTAATTTAATTAAAATGAGAAAAAGATGGAAATAAAATTTAAACCTAAAAATTAAGTTTAAAATATGTTCAAAATGCTTATCAATTAATTTTAAAACAAAACTATTTTTTTTTTGGAATTTTTGAAATAGATTTTGAAATTATTAAGTTAAATAATACATATAATTATACAAATAATTACACAAATAATTAAAACTTAAAAAGAAAATTATCCTAAATATGTACAAAATTAGCCTATAATATATAAACAATATTTAATATAAAGAACAATTTTTTTTATGATTTTTGATTGGTTGAAAATAATTAAAAGATAAATATATGCATATTATCTAATTAATTATACAAAATATTTAAATTATGAAGAAAAATAAAATATTTTTATATCAAAAAATAAAATATTATTTTAGAAACTTAAAAATATTTTTTATGTATTTTTTGGATTTTTAAAACTATTTTTAATTAATTTAACAAAGAAATTAAAATAAAAAGAGAAAAATAGAAAGTAAAATAATCAGGTGTGTTATGCTGTTGGGTCCATGGTATGGACCACTTGTCTGGTGCGTTGGATGAAAAATTGAGATGATCCAAGGGCTCAGATCGTGAGGGAACATGATATGATGGTGGGGGACATGCGCTGAATTCAAGGAGAATTCAAACTTTCTGACTGGGACCCACAAGTGCACGCGTGGATGGGGAGACTAGTTGACCGGCCAATGATAAGAAGCCACGCGAGCGGAGGGAAGAGTCAGCTTTGACTGACGAACCACGCTTGGACGCGTGGTCGTCTTCAACCTCCGTCTTCTTCATTTTTTTCACATAGATAGCGGCGGTTTTAAACCCCCTCTATTTTTACGATAAAAAACACCACTTTTTGGTAGCTTCACAAACCTGCAAGAACAAACGTTAGGAAGAGTAACAAGTGACCCAGATCCCCTAATTAGGATGCTCTGAGTCCAAATATGGTATTAGTTTCACTGTTTGAGCGCTGTAGTCATGGGTTCGATGGAGTTTAAGTTTGAACATGCATGAGCACTTGTTAATGGCATGGGATGATTCTCACGTGGGAGCTAACATGTTAGGGCCCATATCTACCTTATGGGACCTCATGAACTCATTAGAATGATTAGATTACATTGATATTGATTAAATGTATGAAAACAAAAATTAATTATGTATGAAAGTGAAGAGTACTATACACGTGTTATAACTCTTATAGGACCATATTATGAGTTCATTCTTACTCTATGCCACCTTAGGAGATGATTGAAAGTGATTGTTTGTATTGATAATGATTGGAATATGGAAATTGAAAATTACAAAGTTATGGAATTTTGAGAGAATTTTGGTGAGTTTTCTTGCTATGCCTTGGCTATAATTTCGTGTGTGTCTTGTTGTTGAAGTATTCAGCTTCATTTATAGGCCAAGAGGTGCTTAGAAACTAAGCCAAGAAGAATTGATTGCCTTTGTTGAATTCTTGATTTTTAAATACTAAAAACCTTTGAATTGTTGACCAAGTCTTGCTCCTCTTCACTTCTCTTGCCTTGTACTTCAATCTTCTGCAGAAAATTAAAGATTCTTTGATGACTCATGCTTAGAGACTAAGCTATGCATTATCCTTCCATTTTCCATTTTCATTTAATCTTAAAATAGGATAAAATTAAACCAAAAATGAATAAAAATGGTGTGGGCTTTTTCTTGGTCGTGGGAGGCCCATTATATCATGGTAAACATGTTTGAACTATGAAAACTTGGTCCCATTTGGAAAAAATACATTTTTGAGCAATGTTGGTTTTATGCATTTTCCCAAAATTTAGCCAACTTCAACAAGGTGTAAATCCCTCAATTTTTTTCATATGAAGGAAATCTTGGAAACCTAAAAGATTCCTCTAACCAATGTCTTTGGTCTCATGTCAAAATGATTTTTGATGCTCCTTGTGTATCCTTTTGAAAAAAGTGTCTTTTTGTTGACTTTGAAAATGACCTGTAATGTCTTGGTTCATATTTTTCAAATGGTGAACCTAATGACCATGGGACCAATTGCATTTGAAAGATAATTGAATTTCCTTCAAAATGAGCTTTGGTTTGAATTTTTTGGATAAAGTATGAGAGAGTTATGACCAGTCAAAGTTCAGTTGACTTTTTAGGAGAAAACCCTAATTTTGAATCTTAGGGTTTTGTTGATTTTTGATCTTTCCTTGATGAATTATGATCATCCAATGATCAAATGATGAATCCTTTGACAAAATATGGATGTTGACAAAAAATTTCATTTTTGACTGTCTGTTGACTTTTTTGGTCAAACGGGTCGTCTATTGACTGTTTGAGCTGCTGACGGTGCGTCTGAGTGAATTGAAGTCTGAAAATTTGTATGATGGTACTTTGAGATATATGGAGGTCCATGAAATCCATTTGAGGTCTCAAAAACTTGTTTCTCCTGAAAAAACAATAAACCCTAATTAGGGACTGTTTGTGTAGGAGACAGTTAAGCGTACCTGATTTTTGTGCAGTGCTGAGTCTCTGCTAATCATGTGATATTAAGAAGACTTCTAGGACAAAAATCTTGGAATTTTGAATTGCAAAAGATTGATTTGATTGATGGTACAAAACACTGAGAATTGTACTGTCAGCAGTTTGACTGTCAACTGACTGTTCAGGTATTAATGTAGCAGTTAGAGTGAAAAATCAACAGTCAAAGTTAATTTTCTTTTTTTTGTTTTTGTTTTATGTGAAAGATGAAAGTTTATTTACATGACTTGTTAAAAAACACACACATAATAAATAACTAATATTTACTGTACGCGAGCAAAATTATCGATAATAACCCTGAAAATCATTTAATGCACAAAAAAATAAATATTTGACTGGCAGAAAACACACAAAATATTATTTGGATAATTAAGCAACATTATGACAAATAGTACAACATTTAATACTGACAGTACAAATATTACATACTATAATGAACAGTACGACGAGTAAACGGTACATTTAAGAAAATAGGAGATACGGCAAACTTTAAGAATGACGATTAATAACCCATGCTACAAACAATAACATGTAGATGATTGGGAGTGTCAACATCCCAGGTCCACATTTTTCCGGGCTATGTAGACAGAAGAAAGACATGATTACCACCACAACGGTGATGACCATAAGAAAACACGTTTCTATCCGCTTCGCCATTTTTGCCGGGGGAAGAAGAGAGAATGAATATGAAGTAGAAATTTGAGCAATGATTTAGAATTTGATTTGAGATTTTATGGAAAAAATGAGAGGTATTTATAGAATGAAAAGAAGGATAGAGACGTTGGGGAATGAAGTGATTCGTACAAAAGGAAAATTTGAGTGGAAGTAAGATTTGAAAGAAAGTGTATGATAGTGTTGGGAAAAAGAGATGTATAGAATAAAGTTAGGATTTGATTTTTGAAAAAAGAGATTTGAAGAGATTTGGAAAATAATGGAATATAGTACAAAAGTTAGTGGGAAACAAAAATTAGTAATAATTTACTTATTTACCAGTACAGTCTGAATCCCGGACTCTGTGCCTGCAAAAGATTTAATTCTGTACCAACTGCGTCAGTACTATTTATCTGTAAATAAATATCAAATAAATAGCGTGTGTGAAGTAATAAACAGTAACTGGCATTTGCGTATGAATAAATTCAACAGCGAGCCAAAATACTGTATAAGAAAAATTCTAAAAACTAAGTATTTCATATGTCAGGATATTTATGAAATAAAAATCCGTGATTATATGAAACTCCTAATTTTTAGATTGGAGTTTTCTTGAAAAAAGATGCGGGCAAATTTTGGGGTATAACAAAAAACATATTTCGAAAGATAAAACACTTTGTATACATCCGCACAAGGATCATTACAAAGCCAATTTACAAAGGTATTTTAAAACCACATACAAGCATTTCAAGGCAAGACAAATGATTCAAAACAAGTGAGCTAAGCAATTAAGAGCCCATGGATAACCATGGATACAAAGGGGTGCTAATACCTTCCCTTTGTATAACCTACCCCCGAACCCAAAATCTCTTAAAGGTCTTTTTCTGTTTCTTTTATAAACCTTTCCTTAATTGGAAAAAATAAAAGTCGGTGGCGACTCTCTGATTTTCAAAACTCAAAAACAAAAGAAGAGTCAGTTCGTTTATCTCTCACGAGGGATAGAAAAAACCGAGGGCGACAGAACTGGCAACTCTGCTGGGGATTTCAAAAACAAACTGTTTTCAAAAAGGGGTTACCTTAGAGTTTAGATCATTTCGATGTTTTCAATTGCTTGTCTTGATTGTTCTATTTTTCAAAGATTTGTTCGGGTATTTACTTGTGTGAAAGATTCTAACTCGAATCTCGAGATACCTTAAGTATGTGACAATAGACCAAGGAAACTGTACGGCATGTACCGATACGGTTGATCTGGTAGTCACCGTTAGTGCGGCACTTTGGTTTGTACTGATATCCCTTGAAAACGATCAAGGAGTATGTTAGGCTTCCGAAATGTCATCAAACACTAATTTGTCTTAGAACCTTTAGTTGAACTTGACTTGTGGCCTATTAAGTGACTGGCTTTGAAATTGATTGAAGTTAGTTATCCTCGAGGAATATTTTGATCGGCCGTCTGAGCGCCGTATTGAGATGTTGTCTCCAAGGATCATAGAACCCGAATACTAATTTAGGACAGGTTTTAACCAACTCAACTTCAGTGGGGAGGGTATCACCTATCAAACTTTATGCATGCCTTTAAACCTAAGGCTGTTGTTTGATTTGTTTGTGTGTGCCACATGTTTGACATCATGACATCATAAGCATCATAAACATATCATTTTCTCACTAATCATTTCAAGGATCGAAGAGTTTACCTTTGTTCTGTTGTTGCAGGTAATGGCTCCCACTACCAGAGATTATATCCGGATCAACATTTCAACAGTACCATCTGAACTTAAGGACTTAATATCAGAATTTCCCAGAAATGCTCAATTCACCGAAAAGCACGGTCACCTACTCCATTTGGTTACCTCAAAATTTGAAGAAGACATGATACGGGTCCTGTTCCAGTTCTTTGATCCCGAACATCATTGTTTTACATTTCCTGACTACCAATTAGTACCCACTTTGGAAGAGTTCTCTGAACTGATTGGGTTACCTGTTCGAGATCAATTACCTTTCACTGGTTTAGAAAAGATTTCAAAACCTGAAATCATTGCTGCTACCTTACACTTGCGAAAGTCAGAAATCGAGTCCAATTGGGAAGCAAAGAGTGGAGTCAAGTGTTTGCTTGCTAAGTTCTTAATGGAAAAGGCTCGATTACTACTAAAAAACAGAAGTTACCTAGCTTTTGAGGAAGTTGTGGCTCTTTTGATCTATGGGTTGGTTTTATTCCCTAATCCCGACCAGTTCATAAGTGTGCACATTATCAACATTTTCTTAACCCGTAATCCGGTACCTACATTGCTGGGAGACATACTACATTCTCTATACACTCGTACCACGAAGAAACGAGGAACTCTTATGTGCTGTGTACCATTACTGGCTAGATGGTTTACATTATACTTTCCCCGATCAGTGTTGAGAAACGAACAAAGGATGCAATGGTCTCGCAGGATTATGTCTTTGTCTCATTCAGATATCTGGTGGAACAATTTCTTTCAAAGAGACATTACTATCATTGACCATTGTGGGGAGTACCCTAATGTGCCACTCCTTGGCATCAAGGGAGGCATCACTTACAACCCCTCTTTAGCTTTGCGCCAATTTGGATATGCACGAAGAAACGGTCCTCATGACATGATTATCCGTGGCATTGTGTTCGACTACGAAGATGATTCCCAAAGACATCGACGAAGGTTTATACATGCGTGGGGCAGCGTCTATAAAGTAGAAAGCAAAACTTTAGGACAATGGAACTCTATTCCTATGGAGCCTTACCTCAAATGGGTGCGTGCTCGTGCTCAGAAGTTCATTATGCCATATCCCGCTATTCTACCTGTGACTATTGAATCAGAAATCGAAGGGGATGAACTGTAAGTTATTCTACATCCGGACATGCCAACTGACCTAGAAGAACTGCAGAAATCTTGGGCTCAACTAAGAGAAGAAAGAGACACCTTCAAAGCACACTGTCAAGACTATGAGAGGAAAGTGTTGGAGCTCACCAGACAACTCCAGGAAGAACAACAGATCAACACATTCCTGGGTGCAAAGAGAAAGCGTCCATGGGAGGCTTGAGGAATCCTTTATTTTCTTTATTTTGTTTTGTAAGCCCGAAAGAGGCAAAGAAAAGAAAAAAAGTGAAAAAAGAAATAAATTGTTTGACTAGTAAATGTTTGTTTCCTTTTTTTAAACAAATCTAAATTCCAGGATCCTTGAAAACATTGCATATGCATTTCATTCATAAACATTACATAACAGGTTCACATAACAGGTTTCTCATCTCCTCGCTGTTTATTTCAGTAAGAAGGGATGGATTCCGAAACAAGCGTCAAGAATCTCGAAGCACATAACGCCCAAGTTCAGATAGCAATTATGGAGCTAGCAAAGGGGCAACAAGAACTAAAAGCCCTGATAATCAAGAAGAAAAAGAAGCCCAAAGGATCTGTAGGCTTAAGTCACCTGATAAGGAAGGTTAAAATCCCAGTCAAAAGGCCCAAAAAGGCACCGATCCCTGAAATAGTCAGTGAAGGTGAAGGTGACAATCACAGCAACCAGGGTTCTGCCAAACCCTCTCTCTCTTCTAACGAAGAAGATTATCATTCCGAAGACGAACAGGGTGATGACAAATACCAGCAGTTGGAAGAACGCATGAAAGCAATGGAGATACAAAAAATACCTGGTTTAGACTTCAAAGATCTAGGACTCGTCTCAGATATTGTTATTCCTCCAAAGTTCAAAGTTCTTGTCTTTGCAAAGTATGATGGAGTTTCTTGCCCAAAACTACATCTGAGGTCCTATGTAAGGAAGATACTACCCCATACAGCAGATAACAAATTGTGGATTCATTTCTTCCAAGAAAGTCTGGCGGGTACACAACTCGAGTGGTACTACCAACTGGAAAGTACAAAAGTTCATACCTGGGAAGATTTGGCTGCTGCTTTCTACAAACAGTATTGTCGCACGCTCGCGAAATGAACAGCAGAGTCACCACCAATATATTTATCCCAAAGAGGGAAAGGAATATCAGAAAACCTGGAATAAGGAAAGGATAAGAAAAAGGTCTTTCGACCAGAGATAGGGTACGGGAGTCGGTTACGCAAGGGGAAGGTACTAGCACCCCTCGCGCCCATCGTACTCGATGGTATCCACCTATGTTTGTTTCTATCTAAAGGGTGTATAAATCTAAGGCTTAATTACTAAGGGAATGCATGCAAATGAAAGAAAAGAAACACGGGGAAAATAATGTCTATAAATAGTTGTGCTCGCTCAGGCCCCGCGACCTAATGCCTACGTATCCTTTTCAGGAATCAGAGCGCCGTAGTTCGGCTCTTTAGTTTTTGTTTGTTTTGTGTTTTTTAGTGAACAACGTTACATTCGCACTCCGCTGCTCGACCTCTGGAGTCTTAAGCTGGGAATGGAGCGGAAATAACGTGTCCGATTAGAAGAAAGAGTGCCTTGAAGGCAGGAGAAAGAATGCCTCTGAGGCAAGAGATGAAGAAGAGATTTTGAGCGTTTCGAGGAAATCCCTTAAGCAAGGGAAACTCGAGTTACTCTTTGATTTGTGTTTTTTAGAAGTTGGGAATTTACGCCTGAATGAAACCCTTAAGCAAGGGAGCCCCAAGCACTCGAACATCCCTTAAGCAAGGGAAGTTACAAGCTTCCATTCCCTTTTTATTAGTCAAAGTATTTATTAGTCATTTTTTATGAGTTTTCTTGGTACTTTTTTATGGGAAATTTATTCAAGTATTTTTAGATGTTTTAAGTGTTGAAAAGGAAAAGAACTAGCCTAGAAACTAGCCTAAGTATGAAAGGGATTTCTACCTAATGTTGTCATGGTTTCTACCTATGGTTAGGAGAAAGAGATACATGAAAATTAAGGCACAATTAGAAGTCAAGATTGAGAATGATATAATGGTGCAAAATTTACACACAAGCATGAAGCATCAAACCAAAAATATAGTACAAATTGAATTAAAAAAATACTACTATTTTTTATTGGTTTTTATGAAGAAAATTTGATTAGAAATTTAAAAGAAATTTAGACTAAACTAATATCTCTTTTTTATGTTACTTTTATATGTCAAAAAGTGAATTAAAGTCTAAAAATGATTAGTGGAAAAATTAGTAATTCGTCACTTAAAAGAATTTGGTACAAAAACTAATTAAAATTAAAATTGCTAATTGGAATAAAAGAACACAGGGGTGCAAAATTAATACTGGATTGTGGGAAAAGCTGTTATGCGTAGGCCTGGCCCAAGGGGCCTTTTTTATTTCAGATTGCCAAAAAGAGATTTCGTGGGCCACAGGGTGGTGCCAAAAGCGTGGCCCAAAGTTATGTTTTTTTTTTTTTTTTTTGCAGATTTTCCTTTCACTAAAAAAACGGGCCAGGGGGAGGTGTATACATCACTTGTGGCCCATAGATTCATTGCATTTGATCCACCCTTATGTTCATTCAGATTATTGGTTTACTGGTACTCAGAAAAAAGAGAAAACAATTAATCAAAAAAAAAGAAAGAATAAGGTTAGGGTTCACCTCGAGCAACGTTCCCAATTCCACCTCTTTCTTTCTCTCTTCGCGAAAGCGAATGGCAGAAGTCTCCTCAACCTAGCGGTGGCGAATCCTCCCGTTCTGATCAAACAACGATGCTACCGTGGAAAAAGTTTCCCTCAACCTCCGATTTGGCTTCCGTTTCCGCTTCGCGTGAGCTTCGATACGATGGCGACCGGGATACTCTCAGAAAGATCGAAGGATGAAGAATTGCGGCGAGGAATTTGATGAAGACGATGATAACAGAAGAAGATTCACTCAGGTATGCTTTGGTTTTTTCCTTTATGCTCTTTGAATCGTCTTCTTCTTCCGCTCTGATTCTGAAATTTTTATCGTTGTTCTGAGGTGTTGTTGTAATGAAGACGGTGATGACGATTATGCGGGTTGAGTTTGAGGCTGAAGAATGACGGAATTCTGGAGAATGAATGGTGGCTGAGAGAACGTTTGAAGGTGATTGTGTAGCTGAATGGAGATGCGAAGAGAAGATGAAGGTTGAGATTGGATATTGAAGGAGATGGAAGAAGCTTCGATGACTGAGGATTAAAGGTTGCTGATGGTTGGTGAGATGATGAAGGAGCAGAGATGTGAAGAAGATGGTTGAGGTCGAAGTAGTGAAACGATGGAGGTGAATGAAGCTGAATGGTGAGGAGTGTGTGGGAGATGGAAATGGAGATTTTGAGGCTCTACCCTTCTTCTTTCAAAGTCTGCAAGCGAGACAATGATGAAGACTGATAGTGCTTTTTTTTCTGGTCCCCCCTGTAGGTGGGTGAAGCTGACTATTTATAGGAGCAATCATTGGGTGATCATTAGGAATCCTTAGATGTGGGACTTGGCACTATAGCTTGCAAGGTATTTTTCAGTTTCTTGAATGTGGGACTTGCATTTGATTTCTGATTTTTCCTGGTTTTCTGTTAGAAAATGAGACTGAAAGTTTTAGTGGCTGCTAGTTGTTTTTTCTGGTTTATTGATAGAATGTGCAGGTTTATGAGTTAGAGTTGTTAATTTAGGGACTGAATGTGAACTGGTTGTGTGTTATTGAATTGATGCTGAGTGAATGGGTGCTGCAGGTTATATGATGCTTTCAAAAGTGATGGTTGCAGTAGGTCTTTGGCATGCTATGTACGAAATGGTTTGATGTTTTGAACCACACTTGCAGATTGCATGAATCATGATGGAAGAATGTTGGTAACTTGCAGTGTTCGGGCTTGTGGTGCTAGCTGCAGTATTACTTGATGCAGTACCAAATGATTGAGCTCCAGCCTGCTGTACTGATGTAGCCGCTGTAGCACTCTGAGATACTGAAGACTGCCAAGCTTGATCAGCCGGAGGCGCAAGCATTTGAAGTAGATTCTGGTGTTAGAGCAACGCATTAGCATTGTCTTGTTGCTGGCCATAAGATTGTGTGAAGAACGTGAAGGCAAACGGATGATTGTGAAGTCTGGTGGTCCCACTTGCAAGTAGTTTCTTGTATAATTTTATTCTTGTGCAATAAGAGTGGAATGTAATAAATAATAGTAATGCTCAGTTAGATGAATATACTTTATGAATAATATTTACACATGGCAGACTTGAATTTTGTAAAGAAAACTTTCTTCTGAATTCCAATTCATAAGTGTGATCCTTCAATTTTTCTTCAAAGCACAAGGTGGTCAAAGATGATCTTAATGGAAGGATCAATCTTTTAATGTTATCTTTAATAGGAAGTCAAGGCTTTTGTCGAACCCTCGTGGCCTTATCAATAATCCAAGATACCGTCTTCGCCTAAAACTCTTGCGTGGGCCCTTGATTTGATTCAAAACTCATGTCTCGTGTCTTAGTTATGGCTTATGTCAAAGGGTCTTGATGCCAAAGTGATTCTCCTTGAGGAAATCTCTTGTTGATGAAACTTAAAGATATGAGCACTTTTTCATAAATATATTGGTGGGACTCAAGAAACTCAAGTAGTGAATACTTCAAATAGTCCTTTGATTGATGATAAGGAATCCCATAGTAGTAGAGAAATCCTATTTGACTCCAGATACCTGATCCCAATTCCAAAACCATTATTTAATGAATGTATGATGTGTTAATGGCCTAATGGAAGCATGCATATGAATGCAATATTTAAGCCAGTTAGAACAAAAATCAGATGGGCAAATTTTGGGGTGCAACAGCTGCCCCTATTTAATCGTCTTAAACCTGAAAGCGAGATTGGCGTTAGCCTTTCGAGCATTCAAGGTAGAAGATGATTAAATATCAAGTGAAACCTGAAAATTTGCCTTATGAGAGATGGGATCCAATGGGGGAAGATGATGTCAAATCCACTGAGGAAAACTGCGTCAATTCTGGATTGAACGAAGTAACCCTGGGTTAGGAATGAAGTAGAATTCAACTCTGGGTTGGATAAGGGGTAAACATCAATTCTGGATCGAGAAGGGAAACAAGAACAGCAACTCTGGGTTGAAGATAAGATATGAATATCAACTCTGGGTTGAAGATAAGGTATGGATATCAACTCTGGGTTGAGAAGAAAATAAAGAAAGAAAACCGTCAACTCTGGGTTGAGGAAAAAAATCAGGAAAGAAGACCGTCAACTCTGGGTTGAGTAGAAGGGGTAAAAGATAACTATCGACTCTGGGTTGAATGGGAAAAGAAATAAGACAACCATCAACTCTGGGTTGAGTGGGAAAAAGATAAGCATCAACTCTGGGTTGAATAAAAGACAAACATCAACTCTGGGTTGAATAAAAGGTGACCGTCAACTCTGAGTGAGTGGGAAAAGGTAAGGATCAACTCTGGGTCGATTAAAAGACAAACATCAACTCTGGGTTGAATGAAAGGCGACCGTCAACTCTGGGTGAGTGGGAAAGAAACAAGACAACCATCAACTCTGGGTTGAGTGGGAAAAAGATAAGCATCAACTCTGAGTTGAATAAAAGACAAACATCAACTCTGGGTTGAATAAAAGGTGACCGTCAACTCTGGGTGAGTGGGGAAGAAACAGGACAACCATCAACTCTGGGTTGAGTGGGAAAAAGATAAGCATCAACTCTGAGTTGAATAAAAGACAAACATCAACTCTGGGTTGAATAAAAGGTGACCGTCAACTCTGGGTGAGTGGGAAAAAGGATAAGGGATCAACTCTGGGTTGAATAAAAGATAACTGTCAACTCTGGGTCGAATGGGAAAAAGAGAAGAATCAACTCTGGGTTGAAATAAAAGGTGACCGTCAACTCTGGGTGAGTGGGAAAAGAATCAATTCTGGATTGAATAAAAGTCAAACATCAACTCTGGGTTGAATGGAAAAAGATAAGAATCAACTCTGGGTTGAACAAAAGATAAGCATCAACTCTGGGTTGAATAAAAGACAAACATCAACTCTGGGTTGAATAAAAGGTGACCGTCAACTCTGGGTGAGTGGGGAAAACAAGAAGAAATATCCGTCAACTCTGGGTGAGAGGGAAAAGAGACAAGATAACCATCAACTCTGGGTTGAGTGGGAAAAATTAACTCGGGGTCAAAAGATGAAAGGAAAGTCAACTCTGGGTTGAACACAAAAACATCAACTCTGGGTTGAAGAAAGATGAACATGATTGACTTTGGGAGATGACACCACAATGGTAACTCTGAGTGATCCAGTGGAACATCAATTGAATGCTTTGTAGGGACCTCATCTGATGAGTAGCTTGGCTTATGCTTCACATGCAATGTTTGATTATTTGTGTACTTCTGGAGATGCAATGCAATGAGTTCTATATGCAGTGTACTGATGAATTGTTCAGGGTTTCTGCTTTGATGTGAAATAGATTAGGTCGAATTCTGAACTCTGCTTGATTCAAGATAGGGTGGATGCCCCTGCTTTATTGGTGATTGGATGAGAATGCAATGATATGTATGATGTATGCATGATTATGAATGGAATGATTTGTTTCCAAGATACAAGGAGTGGATGGAGAATGCCTTTGTGAAAAGGTTGTTGCTTGAAGGACAACACTTGTGAAGGTGAGGCGTTGACTTGACTCCTCGACACTTGTCTTGATATCTGACACTTGCTTGGGGATGAAAAAATGAATTGTCACTGGCTTGCCCCAGCTTGTATGACCTTTTGAGATAAAACTTTGATATGCTTGAATCATGGAGATTGCAATGGTCTGCCCCAGTGTAGATGAAGGGATGACTGCCCCAGATTGAAAGGAACTCTTCCACCAGATGGATGCTTCAGATATTTGCTTTATGGATGACCAACCTTTGCCTTTGTAAGATTACTCGACGGAACTTCAATGTTAAACTTTCCTTGGTATCAAGTACTTACTTCTAGATTAGAGACAATTCTGTTTTGAAAAAGATAATGAGAATGCAATGCACATGTTAATCTCAGAGAAAAAGATTTATTTGTCAAAATGTTGTACTGATACTAACACAAGTGACACAGCAACATTAGGAGTCAGTTTGACATGATTTTACGGTTTGTATGCTTTTGGAACGAACCCTACTTCAATTAGGACTTTTGAGGGTTGTAACGTGGCCGGGTTCACAGTTTGAGAAACAAAGGATAAAGGCTCAAGTTCTACTTAACCCACCCCTCTTCGTGATGTTCTCCAGTCCTACGTTCAGATAGTTTGACACGAGTGTTCGCCTTTCAGGAGGGATTGCGATGGATGAGGATCCTTTGTAGCTTTGATTGAAGTGGAAGTCACCCTTTGATGCTTTCGTTGATGATCACAACAACTTGTTCCTCGGAGGATTTTTGTCCTTTTGCTCTTGTCTTTTGCTTTCCCTAACTTTTGCCTGGACAGAAAGTTTCTTTTGATTTTGGTTTTTGTTGTCCAGCGGGATATGCCCCAATTTTGCCTAAGTCATTTGCTTCAAAGCTTTTCTTTTTGACTTAGCGGGCTATTGCTTCTTTTTTTTTATCATGATTCATAACTTTCTTTTCATTCTTTTTTGTCTCGTTCGGGAACAAGTTGTATGACTTTTGTGATTGACTTGAAGAAAAGGTTGTGACTGCCCTCTTCTTAGTGAATGGGAGACATCCATTGTGGATTGTGCTCTTTTGTTGTGGGATATGAGATATGATTGATCCTCTGATGGAATACCTGAAAGTCGAGCGCTCAGTCGCACTAACTGAAGACTACCCTGCCCCTGGTTAAGATTGAGGGTTTTTGTATTTTTTTTGAGAAGAAACTACTACTCCTTAGGCTCAAAAGGGTTTACGAAGGATTTACTCCCTTATAACTCCGGTGTTTGAGGATAGAAACAATGCCTGTACATCATCAGCAGGATCTCTGTTCCAAAAGCATACAGTCAGTGATTCATGTGTTTTTGATTTTTCATCATTCTCCCCTTTTTTTTTTGTTGCTTAAGACAAATGAGTGTAGTATCAATGAACATAATGACAAAGATGAAATGATTTGAGAAAAACATGTATATTACATTTTTATTTATTCAAACAGAATGAGTTTCTTACAATGGATAGTACTTGATAACAACAAAAGTAATACAATTGAAAATACTAAAGAAATCTATACAATGGCAAGCTTGGCCTTATTCTAATGCAAATGAAATGTTCTCTGACAAACATAAAGTCTTCATGGTCCACTGGTGGAAGCTCCATTGTGAGGTGGCATGGGATTGTTGACCACATTAGGTGCCACAGGTGCGAATGTAATCTCTTTTGCATCAATCAGATCCTGAACCCTGTCCTTGAGAACTCTGCATTCTTCAGTAGTGTGACCAGATCCGCCAGAGTGGAATTCACATTTGGCATTGATCTTGTAATTTGGAGGGAGAGGATCAGGAGGAGGCCTCGCTTCAGCTAATTGAATCAGTTTTTGATCAAGCAAGGCGGCGAGAAGTTGGCTATAGGTCATTGGTACACGATCATACACCCTTTTAGGCCTATTCTGCCTCTGTTGACCTTGTCTCTGCTGATAACCTTGTTGTTGGAAACCTTGTTGTTGTTGTTGGACATATTGTTGATAAGGGACCCAAGGTTGTTGACCAACAGGTGCCACATAAGCTTGAGGGGCGGTGGCGGCCACTTGATAGCGAGGAGCTTGATCTTGAGCATAGGTGGCACTGGTCTCGCCTTCTTTCTTCTTGACAAAGTTACCCTGAGGTTTCTTGTACCCATATTGGTTTGCAGCAGCAGTATTGGCGGGGTTCTGGATCTTACCAATCTTCAAACCATTCTCAATTCTTTCACCAATCCTAACTAGATCGGAGAAGCCAGAAGAAACACTACCAACCATTCTCTCATAGTAATGCCCTTGAAGAGTGTTCATGAACATGTCAACCAATTCAGATTCAGAAAGTGGTGGATTAACTTGAGCAGCCATTTCTCTCCACCTTTGAGCATACTCTTTGAATGTCTCATTAGTTCTTTGCACTTGATTCTGAAGTTGCAACCTAGTTGGTGCCATGTCGATGTTGTATTGGTATTGCTTGAGAAAGGCATCATACAAATCCTTCCAAGATCGGATCCTATTACGCTCCAGATTCATATACCAGTTCAGAGATGCCCCAGACAAGCTATCTTGGAAGCAATGGATGAGCAATGGTTCATTGTGAATGTGAGAAGCCATCTTACGACAGTACATGATAATGTGGCTCTTCGGACAGCTTAAACCCTTGTACTTTTGGAAGTCGGGAGTCTTGAACTTGGGAGGAATAACCAGATTAGGAACCAAGCACATTTCTTCAGCGTTCATCCCATAGGCACTAAAACCTTCGATAGCTCGGATCCTTTCCTCAAGAATCTTATACTTCTCAGCAGATCTCTCAACAGGTTGAGCTCTTTCAGCAGTTGGTATTGGATGCATTTCTGGATTAGCAAATTGAGGACCACAAAAAGCAGGATGAGGAACTTCTGAATGAGGAGGTGGAGTAGGAAATGGGAAAACAGGCCCATTCATAGTTGGCACTCCAGAGGTTAAGGGCATGGACCCTCCTTGGTTTGAAGCTCCAAGAGTATCAGCAGTCATGAAGCTAAATGGAATCCCAAGAGTAGCATTGGTCCTTGCTTGGAACTCAAATGGAGTGGAAGAAGGTGGAAGGACCTCAGGTTGGCTAGAAGCAGCTTGGTTACCAACAACAGGAATCTCTTGTGTAACAGGAACCCTTTCAGTTCTCAAGGCTTGGATAGCTTCCAGGATAGCATCGACCTTAGTTTTCATTTGATCCATCTCTTCCCTAATGGCAGCTTGATCTTGTTCATAATTCTCCATGATTCTTCTTCTATGAGCTCTTGTCAGATATCGGTGTGGAGGAATCGTCTTGACTGATCTGATGGAGAGGAAGAGTGGTAAGAGTCTTGGTAACCATGGATGCAAATGCATGAATGCAAAAATGTTAATGAAGATGCAAATGTATCAAGATCAAGGATCAAGGCTTCTTGGATAACAACTTCTCATGGCAATAAGATATGGTCGAACCCTCCAGATTCAGAGGTTCGACGTTGCTTTCTGGATAAATAGCTTGTGCATAAGTCAAAGATGGTCGAATCCTCCAGATTCAGAGGTTCGACGTTGATTCTGATAGATAACTGATGTAGAACTTCTGTATAAGTCAAATGTCCCAGGATCAAAGGTTCGGCGTCTTTTGTTGAATAACAGAAATCCGGGTATGATGAAGGTTAAGTTTCCTGTCCCACCCCAATCTCACAGGTATGTAGTCTAGACACGGACAAGTGGTCCCTAATGGTCACCAGGGTCTACAGTTCCCATGGGGTACAAAGTGTTTGAGGCAACAAGCGTGCCAGACACAGTGTTCCATGAAAGAACCTCGCCCAGTTGTGGTACCTCATATTGAACTCATCCATAGCAAGCGCTACGGTAGTCAACATGAGCATCCACGCTAATCCTATGTGTCACTTGGCCTGGGTAGTGGGCCTTTTACCTTATACAAACCCCCACCTGCAAAACAGAACAGAAGACCCCAAGGAACACAGAATATAATCCATATGCATGAGGTGCAAACAGCAATAAACATGATATGCAGGCAAAGAATAAGCATGCAAACATATATACAAGGTATAGACATAAAAACGAGTAAACACCCAGTAAATAAACAAACAAACGTAGGCTAGGATCGACTTGCTTAGGTGTCCCCAGCAGAGTCGCCAGCTGTCGCACGCTCGCGAAATGAACAGCAGAGTCGCCACCAATATATTTATCCCAAAGAGGGAAAGGAATATCAGAAAACCTGGAATAAGGAAAGGATAAGAAAAAGGTCTTTCGACCAGAGATAGGGTACGGGAGTCGGTTACGCAAGGGGAAGGTACTAGCACCCCTCGCGCCCATCGTACTCGATGGTATCCACCTATGTTTGTTTCTATCTAAAGGGTGTATAAATCTAAGGCTTAATTACTAAGGGAATGCATGCAAATGAAAGAAAAGAAACACGGGGAAAATAATGTCTATAAATAGTTGTGCTCGCTCAGGCCCCGCGACCTAATGCCTACGTATCCTTTTCAGGAATCAGAGCGCCGTAGTTCGGCTCTTTAGTTTTTGTTTGTTTTGTGTTTTTTAGTGAACAACGTTACATTCGCACTCCGCTGCTCGACCTCTGGAGTCTTAAGCTGGGAATGGAGCGGAAATAACGTGTCCGATTAGAAGAAAGAGTGCCTTGAAGGCAGGAGAAAGAATGCCTCTGAGGCAAGAGATGAAGAAGAGATTTTGAGCGTTTCGAGGAAATCCCTTAAGCAAGGGAAACTCGAGTTACTCTTTGATTTGTGTTTTTTAGAAGTTGGGAATTTACGCCTGAATGGAACCCTTAAGCAAGGGAGCCCCAAGCACTCGAACATCCCTTAAGCAAGGGAAGTTACAAGCTTCCATTCCCTTTTTATTAGTCAAAGTATTTATTAGTCATTTTTTATGAGTTTTCTTGGCACTTTTTTATGGGAAATTTATTCAAGTATTTTTAGATGTTTTAAGTGTTGAAAAGGAAAAGAACTAGCCTAGAAACTAGCCTAAGTATGAAAGGGATTTCTACCTAATGTTGTCATGGTTTCTACCTATGGTTAGGAGAAAGAGATACATGAAAATTAAGGCACAATTAGAAGTCAAGATTGAGAATGATATAATGGTGCAAAATTTACACACAAGCATGAAGCATCAAACCAAAAATATAGTACAAATTGAATTAAAAAAATACTACTATTTTTTATTGGTTTTTATGAAGAAAATTTGATTAGAAATTTAAAAGAAATTTAGACTAAACTAATATCTCTTTTTTATGTTACTTTTATATGTCAAAAAGTGAATTAAAGTCTAAAAATGATTAGTGGAAAAATTAGTAATTCGTCACTTAAAAGAATTTGGTACAAAAACTAATTAAAATTAAAATTGCTAATTGGAATAAAAGAACACAGGGGTGCAAAATTAATACTGGATTGTGGGAAAAGCTGTTATGCGTAGGCCTGGCCCAAGGGGCCTTTTTTATTTCAGATTGCCAAAAAGAGATTTCGTGGGCCACAGGGTGGTGCCAAAAGCGTGGCCCAAAGTTATGTTTTTTTTTTTTTTTTTTGCAGATTTTCCTTTCACTAAAAAAACGGGCCAGGGGGAGGTGTATACATCACTTGTGGCCCATAGATTCATTGCATTTGATCCACCCTTATGTTCATTCAGATTATTGGTTTACTGGTACTCAGAAAAAAGAGAAAACAATTAATCAAAAAAAAAGAAAGAATAAGGTTAGGGTTCACCTCGAGCAACGTTCCCAATTCCACCTCTTTCTTTCTCTCTTCGCGAAAGCGAATGGCAGAAGTCTCCTCAACCTAGCGGTGGCGAATCCTCCCGTTCTGATCAAACAACGATGCTACCGTGGAAAAAGTTTCCCTCAACCTCCGATTTGGCTTCCGTTTCCGCTTCGCGTGAGCTTCGATACGATGGCGACCGGGATACTCTCAGAAAGATCGAAGGATGAAGAATTGCGGCGAGGAATTTGATGAAGACGATGATAACAGAAGAAGATTCACTCAGGTATGCTTTGGTTTTTTCCTTTATGCTCTTTGAATCGTCTTCTTCTTCCGCTCTGATTCTGAAATTTTTATCGTTGTTCTGAGGTGTTGTTGTAATGAAGACGGTGATGACGATTATGCGGGTTGAGTTTGAGGCTGAAGAATGACGGAATTCTGGAGAATGAATGGTGGCTGAGAGAACGTTTGAAGGTGATTGTGTAGCTGAATGGAGATGCGAAGAGAAGATGAAGGTTGAGATTGGATATTGAAGGAGATGGAAGAAGCTTCGATGACTGAGGATTAAAGGTTGCTGATGGTTGGTGAGATGATGAAGGAGCAGAGATGTGAAGAAGATGGTTGAGGTCGAAGTAGTGAAACGATGGAGGTGAATGAAGCTGAATGGTGAGGAGTGTGTGGGAGATGGAAATGGAGATTTTGAGGCTCTACCCTTCTTCTTTCAAAGTCTGCAAGCGAGACAATGATGAAGACTAATAGTGCTTTTTTTTCTGGTCCCCCCTTAGGTGGGTGAAGCTGACTATTTATAGGAGCAATCATTGGGTGATCATTAGGAATCCTTAGATGTGGGACTTGGCACTATAGCTTGCAAGGTATTTTTCAGTTTCTTGAATGTGGGACTTGCATTTGATTTCTGATTTTTCCTGGTTTTCTGTTAGAAAATGAGACTGAAAGTTTTAGTGGCTGCTAGTTGTTTTTTCTGGTTTATTGATAGAATGTGCAGGTTTATGAGTTAGAGTTGTTAATTTAGGGACTGAATGTGAACTGGTTGTGTGTTATTGAATTGATGCTGAGTGAATGGGTGCTGCAGGTTATATGATGCTTTCAAAAGTGATGGTTGCAGTAGGTCTTTGGCATGCTATGTACGAAATGGTTTGATGTTTTGAACCACACTTGCAGATTGCATGAATCATGATGGAAGAATGTTGGTAACTTGCAGTGTTCGGGCTTGTGGTGCTAGCTGCAGTATTACTTGATGCAGTACCAAATGATTGAGCTCCAGCCTGCTGTACTGATGTAGCCGCTGTAGCACTCTGAGATACTGAAGACTGCCAAGCTTGATCAGCCGGAGGCGCAAGCATTTGAAGTAGATTCTGGTGTTAGAGCAACGCATTAGCATTGTCTTGTTGCTGGCCATAAGATTGTGTGAAGAACGTGAAGGCAAACGGATGATTGTGAAGTCTGGTGGTCCCACTTGCAAGTAGTTTCTTGTATAATTTTATTCTTGTGCAATAAGAGTGGAATGTAATAAATAATAGTAATGCTCAGTTAGATGAATATACTTTATGAATAATATTTACACATGGCAGACTTGAATTTTGTAAAGAAAACTTTCTTCTGAATTCCAATTCATAAGTGTGATCCTTCAATTTTTCTTCAAAGCACAAGGTGGTCAAAGATGATCTTAATGGAAGGATCAATCTTTTAATGTTATCTTTAATAGGAAGTCAAGGCTTTTGTCGAACCCTCGTGGCCTTATCAATAATCCAAGATACCGTCTTCGCCTAAAACTCTTGCGTGGGCCCTTGATTTGATTCAAAACTCATGTCTCGTGTCTTAGTTATGGCTTATGTCAAAGGGTCTTGATGCCAAAGTGATTCTCCTTGAGGAAATCTCTTGTTGATGAAACTTAAAGATATGAGCACTTTTTCATAAATATATTGGTGGGACTCAAGAAACTCAAGTAGTGAATACTTCAAATAGTCCTTTGATTGATGATAAGGAATCCCATAGTAGTAGAGAAATCCTATTTGACTCCAGATACCTGATCCCAATTCCAAAACCATTATTTAATGAATGTATGATGTGTTAATGGCCTAATGGAAGCATGCATATGAATGCAATATTTAAGCCAGTTAGAACAAAAATCAGATGGGCAAATTTTGGGGTGCAACAAGTATCAATACAATGCTGACCTGGCACCAACCCGTACTCAACTACGGGGCATGTCTATGGCACCAAAAGAAAGTTTCAAAAGGTATGCACAAAAGTGGAGAGATCTGGCTGGAAGGGTTCAACCACCCTTATCTGATCGCGAGCTGGTCGACATGTTCATGGGCACTTTAACTGGCCCTTTCTACAGTCATTTGCTGGAAAGCTCATCATCAGGTTTCACTGACCTGACATTAACTGGAGAGCGTGTCGAAAGCGGTATTCAAAGTGGAAAAATTCAAATAGGCTCCTCCTCTGGTATTACAAAGAGGCCCATCAGTGGGATAAATGAAGTCAATACAATGCATAGTCAGAAAGGTCGCAAAAGTGAGCATCACCAATCTGTAGGGGCTGTTCTGATCTCTGCATCTGCACCTTAAAAAGATCAACCGCCGAAATATACGCGTCGACCAGATGCACCAAGGAGAAACTTCACCAGAATCAATATGCCAATCTCTCAAGCATTGCAGCACTTGTTAAAAGCAGATCTGATCACATTGAAAGACCCTCCAAAGAATGTCAACACTTCCTCTCCGAGTTATCGCCCCGATGCCACATGTGCATACCATTCTAACTATCCAGGACATGACGCAGATCACTGTTGGGCCCTGAAAAATAAAATACAAGACATGATAGATGCTGGGGAAATTGAGTACGATCCTCCAGAGACTCCAAATGTCATCACTGCACCTATGCCGAAACACGACAAGACCATTAATTCCATAATAGAAACTGTTTACATCTATGATGTGAGAGAATTGTCAACTCCGCTCCTTGAAGTCAAAATAAAGCTAATCCGAGCTGGTTACTTTCCAGGTTGTGACCCTGATTGCTTTTATTGTGCACACTGTAATACGGTGAACTGACTTTAATCGAAATGTGCAGTTGAGCAAGAGTCGCCACCGACTTTTATTTTATCCAAATATCGGAAAGGCTAAAAGAAACAGGAAAACACCTTTTAAAAAGATTTGAGTTCGGGGGGTAATTATGCAAAGGGAAGGTGTAAGGCACCCTTTGCATCCATGGTTTTCCATGGGCTCTTAATTTGCTTTGCTCTTTTTTGTTTCAGAAATGTAGAAGAAAAAGAATTGGGACTTTAGCTCGTAAATGAGCGTAGCCCTTTTGAAGGTTTATGAGAAAGAATATAAAAAAACTTTAGCCAGAGCAAGGCAATTAAAAGCAATTACCTTAAACTTAGATGATAGGTCTCTTTTAGCCTTTCAGGGGAAAGGGTCTATCCTTGCCATAAGAGGGCATGAAGCCTTTATTAGGAGGTTAAAGGGTCGTCGAGACATCCTTTGCCATAAGACTGTCCCATGCCATAGAAGGGCAGGTAGTCTAAGGTAAGGATCAGAATAAGCCTTATTCGTAGGCAACCAGAGGACACCTCAGCCTTTTCCGTAGGCAACTTCCGAGGGTCGAGGTCATATTTGTGTATCGAAGACAGCATCATTTAGGGTCGCATGACCTTTATTTATCGAGGCAGCACGGCTGAGGTATCCTCCTATTCGAGGGACATGGCTTATTCTGCAAAAAACACAAAGGCAACAGGCAACAAGGCAACAGGCAACAAGGCAACAGAGAGGTTACCCCAAAAGAGTGCGTGTGTGCATCAATCACGTGGTTCAATTCAGTTATTTATCTTATAATTAATGACTCTAATCCAGTTTAAATTTGCACTCCCTAAATTACTAACCACGCAGTATACAAAGCAATAAAGGGGAAGGGAAATTGAAACCAGCGGATCCCCAAAAGGGTTTGGCACAAGTAATAAGAAAAGACATAAAATAACATAGGGTTTAGGGTTACCAACGACGTAGCTTTGGCATTTGACAAAGCTGAAAAGGAAAAAGAAGAATAGGCAGAAAACACAAAGTGAGTGCATTATCGGATCGAAGGCGAACTTTATTAACCATAAAAGTAAAAAAGAATAATGAAATTAAAAGTAAAATAGAGAAAGGACACTTAGCTTCGAATTTGATCTGATATGGTTGGCGGGAAGCCTCGGGGGTAACCCTGAAAAAGGCAAGGCAGAAACAGTGAAGGCAAGACAAACCCCTGATTTTAAAAGAAATTAAAATATGCTTTAAAGATAAGGCACTTAGCTCTGGGTTTTTGATCAGGCGCGTTATCGGAGTGAACCATGTTGATAACCCTGAAAAGGCAAGGCACAAAAGAAAAGAAAAGATTTTAGTGTATTAGAATGTTCGACACAAACCCTAATCAAGGGGCGTAAATTGAATAAGATAATGTAAACAATTTAATTAATTATTGGTCTCGCGACCTAATTAATTAAATCGGGAGGAGGAAATAAAATCAGACACACAGATATTTTTTATGAATTTTTTAGAATAAAAATATAACATATGTGAATTTTTGATTATATAAATAATTAGATATAAATTAAATAAGTAAATAAGTAAATATATAAGAAAATAAATAATTTAAATATTAATTAAAAAAAGACTTTTAGAAAATAATTATAATAGTTGTATTATAATAATGAAAAGAAAATGATTAAAAAGGATAATATATATTAATATATAAATAAAAGTAGGGTTATGTAATTAAAACTAAAAAAATTGAAAAAATACTTAGCTGGATCCAGTGTGGCGCACGAGCGTGGTGGTCCTTGGTGCACCTGCGTAATCTGGACCTTGGATCAAATGGACAATCAGATGGAAGGCCATGATGATGAGGGAGCACCGTAGCAGGTGTTTCATAACGCATGTGATCCACCTGGGTTTGAAAAGAACGCGCGCCAAAGCCATCCAGTGAAGAGACGCCACGTAGTTGTCTTCAACCTCTCCTCCGTCGTTTTAGCCCTGTAACTGGCTTTTAGCGACGGAGGCCGCCATAGCTACAAACCTGCCTTATGCGAATACAAGCAAACAAGAGAGAAAATATTTCGCGAGGCCACCATTCTAATCGTCTGGACCTCACGAACTAACCTATGGCCTCAATTAGATCAAAGAACACCTGCACTGAAAAGCCCTAAATAGGATCCAAAAACCCTAGCAATGGTGCTACGATAAAAACAGCCTGAGAATTCAATTAAACCTCCAGAATCATTCAGAGAAGCAAGATAAACATGAATATGCACCAAGAATACATTAAATATGCGTGTATGATCAATCCCGATTCAAAATTCAAAGGCTCAGAATTCGACTTACAGTGGGCGATTTGTAATGTGTTTTGGCTTGAGGACGATCAGAGATGCTTCAGTAGTGCTTGAGGATCGTATAGCAATGCTCAAATCTCCTTAGAACTCCACCAATTCTTGAAACCGAGTTTGAGTTTTTTAAGAAAAATTCAAACTCTATCCTTGGGATTCTTGGCTGCAAAACGTCAACCCTTGTGCTATGGTCTTGTTCAGAATATATAGAGGAGGATTAGGTTAACAAAATTGAAAGAAATCTATGTGAATCTTTGATTTGCAATTTGAAAAAAATTGATTGAAACATATTTTTATTCTTTCTAATTTTGGCCTTGAATGACTCAATCTCTTCCCAATTACCATGTGCACGAAAATTTGATTGAATTTTGGAGTAAATGTAGATTGGATCTGATACCAAACAAATTTTCTCTTGAATCTTTTGATTTTCTTTAATTTTTAATGAATTTTAAATGAATAAAAATTCTTATAAAATTAATTAAAATCATATAAATTTGTGGCAAATGGTTTATGGGCTATCAATATCATAAGGAACAAGTTTGGATCTTGCAAATATAGGCCCATTAGCAAGAAATTCAAAATTCTTTCACATTTCTCCCTCCAAAATAGTCCAACTTTAGGAAGGCCAATCTCTCTCAATTTTTGAGGTATTGAAGTGTTCTAGGACTTTTTAGAAACCTTAGAGAGTCCTCTAACCAGTGTTTTTAGTCTCATATCAAAATGATTTTCCATGCTCATTTTATGTCCTTTTGAAAAAAGTGTCTTTTTGTTGACTTTTGAAAAGGACCTATAATGTTTTAGTCCATATCTCTCAAATGAAGCATTTTTAGACTTGGCATGTGAGACACAATTTTGTAGAGAATCAAATTTCCTTCAAAATGAGCTTTGGATGGAAAATTTTGGATGTTCCATGTGAGAGTTATGGCTGGTCAAAGTTTAGTTGACTTTTCCTATACAAAACCCTAATTTAGAAACTTCTTGATTTATTGATTTTTGTTCTTTCCTTGATGAACCATGATCAATTATTGATCAAATGGTGAATGAAACTTCAATGTGAGGATCTTGACAAAAAAAATCAAGAGCTTTGACTTTGCTTTGACCACAGTTGACCTTTTGGATCAATCGGTCGACTGTTGACTTTCTGAACTTTTGAGTGACCAGAACTTTGAGATATGTCTTGATACTTGTCATGGAGGTAATGTGAGACATGTTGAGCCAGATGAGATGCTTGGAAGCCATTGATTCAGTGATTTTCCTTTGAAAGAATCAAACCCTAGTTCAGAGCCTTTGTATAGGAGAATGTGTCTTATGAGTTTTGCACATTGATCTGATTTTGAATAGGAGAAAATGTATTGGCAAATTTTGGGGTATGACACACACCTACCCAATGGTTGTGAGAATCTAAAAATAGGAATTCAAAAGTGGATGGATCGTCGTATCATTATGTTTGAGAGGCTCCCTTTTATGGACGATTTATGCGAAGTTTTTTCAAATGGGATGAGAATAGAAGACGTCTCAGTGGTTTCTAATATACCATTGAAAATCCCTACCAAAACGCCTTTCAAAATTTCTGCTGCACCCAAAGTGGCATCGGTAATCATTACCAGTCCGACTCCATTTCCATACTCCTCAGACAAAGCTGTCCCGTGGAGTTATGACACTAATGTTTATGTCCATGGAGTTAAGCAAGATACCTTGACTGAAGAGGCCATGAATTTTACTACTCCAACTGTTGATAATATTGTGGGTACTAGTAAGATTACGAGAAGTGGAAGGATCTTTTCACCAGAAATTTCTCCAAATGTTGCTACTAATCCAGTCCAAATCCCAGATATCAACGCTCGAGGCAAAGAGCCACTAGCTGAACCAGTTCAAGTACCGATGGAAGTCACTGTTGAAGATCCGTCAAAGCAAGAAATGGAGGAAATATTGAAAATCATATGCAAAAGTGATTACAATATTGTCGAACAACTGGGGCACACTACTTCAAAGATCTCAATGCTGTCTCTACTGAAATATTCAGAAGCTCATGCCAAGGCCCTGATGAAGTTCCTGAAAGCTGCACATGTACCACAGGAGATTTCAGTCGATCAATTTGAAAATTGTGCTGCCAATCTAACAGTGAATAACGGTCTCGGTTTCTCTGATGCTGATTTAACCCCTGCTGGGAAAAATCACAATAAATCCCTGCACATCTCTATTGAATGTAACGGCACCACTCTGTCTCATGTGCTGGTAGAGAACGGTTCCTCTTTGAACGTGTTACCAAAAGCAGTACTAGAAAAGCTTGACTTCGAAGGAATTGTGTTACAACCAAGCGATGTTGTGGTAAGAGCCTTCGACGGGTCAACAAGAATAGTGTACGGAAAAGTGAAGCTCCCAATCAGAGTGGGCTCTCAGATCTTTGATTCTACCTTTTACGTAATGGAAATTCACCCAGCATATTCCTGTTTACTAGGACGCCCTTGGATACATGGGGCAAATGCTGTAACTTCTACCCTACATCAGAAGTTAAAGTATCTGGTAAAAGGCAAGGTCGTCACAGTTTATGGCAAAGAAGAATATGTGGTTAGTCATCTAAGTAACTCCAAGTATGTTGAGATGGATGGCGAATTCATCGAAACTCCCGGCCAATCTTTTGAGGTGGTCCCTTCAGATGTCTCTACTGCCAAACATATTTCTGCTACTCCTGCTACAAAAATAACTCCAACTATGGCTTCTCTCAAAGATGCCAAAGCTATGATCGAAGAAGGTGGTTGCACAGTATGGGGGCAACTCCTTGATGTTCCTTACAAGTTCGATAAGCTAGGTCTGGGCTATGCTAATGGAAATCAGAAGAACGATCAAAGTCCTCGTTCTCGAGGATTAATGTCACATTTCATCAGCCAAGGAATGAATTCTATTGAAGACGAGGGAGTGTTTTTGAACCATATTATTCAGCAATATCCAAATGAAGTTCCACCTGTTTCCATGGAAGTTTGGGATACTTTGGGAGAACCAAGCGGCGGGTATGATTTTCTAGTAAAGTACACTGCACCTCAGAGTTCTTTTATTGCCATGGAAGACATTACCCCAACTGGATGGGGTGATCAGTTTGAAGATTGCAAAAGTTTCACAAGTTCCATCACTGAGCAATACCAAAGTCCACCTAGTCCAAAAGAAGTCTGGGATACACTAGGAGAACCAAGTGGTAAGTATGACTTTATGGTGAAGTATTATGCTCCCTTGAGCTCGCAGATCGCTATTGAAGACATCGCCCTAATTGGATGGGACAACCATTTCGAAGATAATATGACATTCACAATCCCTGACGCCCCTGAAGAAGTCTGGGAAACACCAAATAATGAGAATGGTTTCCTGACGCAATACACTGCTCCTCAGAATGCACAAGTCTCCCTTGAAGGCATCATTCCAACCGGATAGGACAATCTTATCGGGTATCTCGCTCAGCCAACAGAAGTATCTCAGCCCGGGCTCTCGTATCCAGCAGAGTATCTTACTTATCCCGAAGGATCAACAACTCATTTCCCCACCAAAGAAATCAATGTTGTGGAAGACGAAGAAGACAACTGCAACTGGAGCAGCTGGATACTCCCTGCTCACAACAATAGATTGAACAACTGGGAAGCTAAGGATGTGATCTCCTTTGATCAGGAGTAAATGCAATTTCCTGTTTTCGTTGTTTATATGTTCAAAGATAAAAATGGTTCCTGTACTATCGAACCATGAACGTAAAAGCCGTGTGCCTTGCCCGAAGCACACTGGTCCTTTTTATAAGGGTTTGTCATACCATGATCATGTTCATTCAATAAAATCATGGGACGTTTGCATATTCAAATTTTATGATCCTTTTTGCTTCTTTGCTTTATTCATTTTCAAATAGCTATGTGTTCTTACACACACCCACATAATAAATGCAGATTCACATTCACTCTGGATCCTGTTGATAACGATTTTGCTATTGCCAGTCATGACTTTGAAAATTCGATCTACCAAACTGAGGACGAAAGTGAGGAAGATTGTGAAGTACCAAGGGAACTTGCAAGGCTGTTAGAACAAGAGGAAAAGACTATACAGCCGCATGAAGAACCAATTGAGGTTATCAACTTGGGCAGTGACGAAGAAAAGAAAGAAGTCAAGATAGGGGCTGATTTAGAAGAAAGTGTCAAACAAAGACTGATTCAATTGTTACAAGACTACGTTGAGATATTCTCCTGGTCCTATGAAGATATGCCTAGCCTTGACACGAATATTGTGGTTCATCGCCTGCCGATCAAAGAAGGTAGCACCCCAGTTAAGCAGAAGATGCGAAGAAGAAGGCCCGATATGTCCAAAAAGATCAAAGACGAGGTTAAGAAGCAATTCAATGCTGGATTTCTGAAAGTTGTAAGTTATCCTCCATGGATAGCTAACATCGTGCTTGTGCCTAAAAAAGACGGAAAGGTCAGAATGTGTGTAGACTACAGAGATCTGAATCGGGCAAGCCCCAAAGATGATTTCCCTTTACCTCACATCGATGTACTGGTTGACATTACTGCACAATGCAAGGTATTCTCCTTTATGGATGGATTCTCAGGGTACAATCAAATCAAGATGGCGCCCGAAGACATGGAAAAAACAACTTTCACAACACCCTGGGAACTTTTTGTTACAAAGTAATGCCCTTTGGTTTGAAGAATGCAGGAGCAACCTATCAACATGCAATGGTAGTTCTGTTCCATGATATGATTCATCAAGAAATAGAGGTTTACGTGGATGATAGGATTGCAAAGTCCAACACCGAAGAAGAACATCTGGGTCATCTGCACAAGCTGTTTGACATACTCAAGAAGTACAGGTTGCGGCTGAATCTGAACAAATGTACCTTTGGAGTAAGATCTGGTAAACTCTTAGGTTTCATCGTCAGCAACAAATGTATTGAAGTTGATCCTGCCAAGGTTAAAGCCATTCAAGAAATGCCCATACCCCGTACCGATAAACAAGTCAGAGGATTCTTGGGACGTCTGAATTACATAGCCAGATTTATTGCCCACATGACTACTACTTGTGTGCCAATCTTCAAACTGTTGAAGAAAGATCAAGTGGAAAGATGGAATGACAAATGCCAATTAGCCTTTGATAAGATCAAAGAATATCTCCAAAAACCGCCAATCTTGTTACCACCAGTGGAAGGAAGACCTCTGATAATGTACCTAACAGTGTTAGAAGATTCAATGGGGTATGTACTGGGGCAACATGACGAGTCTGGCCGAAAGGAGCATGCAATCTACTATCTTAGCAAAAAGTTTACCGATTGTGAAACAAGATACTCACTGCTCGAGAAAACTTGTTGTGCCTTAGCATGGGCGGCTCGCCGGCTGAGACAGTATATGCTAAACCATACCACTTTCCTGATCTCCAAAATGGATCCTATCAAGTATGTGTTCGAAAATCCTGCTCTCTCTGGAAGAATAGCAAAATGGCAAATGATCTTAACAGAGTATGACATCCAATACACTTCTCAAAAAGCGATCAAAGGAAGTGTGGTAGCTGATCATCTGGCTCATCAAGCAGTGGATGATTATCAAGCGTTGAATTTTGACTTCCCAGATGAAGACATTATGCAAGTTACCGACTATGAACAACCAGGACCGGAGGAAGGACCCGAACCAGGATCCCGATGGACTATGGTTTTTGATGGAGCTTCTAATGCACTTGGAAATAGCATCGGAGCTGTGATCATTTCTCCTACAGGAGGACATACACCATTCACTGCCAGATTATGCTTCAACTGCACTAATAATATAGCCGAGTATGAAGCATGTATTCTGGGTCTCAAAGCTGCAATCGATCTAAGAATCAAGTTCCTGGAGGTCTACGGAGACTCGGCCCTTGTAATTTATCAAGTCAAAGAGGAATGGGACACGAAGCACCCGAATCTAATTCCATACAAAGAATATGTGATGAGTTTGATTCCTTATTTTGAAGAAATCACTTTTGAACATATCCCGCGCGAAGAAAATCAACTGGCTGATGCCTTAGCTACCATGTCATCTATGTTCAAAGTCAGGTGGGACAATGAGGCGCCGATGATCACCATTTATAGACAGGATGAACCAGCCTATTGCAATGAGATTGATACCGAAGGAATGGAAGAAAAACCATGGTTCCATGAGGTGAAAAGATATCTCGAAGCTCAGGAGTACCCTGAAGGGGCATCCATTAACGATAGAAAGTTTCTAAGAAGATTTGCTGCCAAATTCTTTCTAAGTAATGGAATCCTGTACAAATGCAACCATGACTCGACTTTGCTTCGTTGTGTGAACAAGACGGAAGCGGAACAGATTATGGAAGACATACATGATGGTGCTTTTGGTACTCATTCAAGTGGACATACAATGGCTAAAAAGATCTTAAGAGCAGGTTATTACTGGTCTACCATGGAGACAGACTGCCATCATCACTCCAGATCTTGTCACAAATGCCAGATATATGCCGACAAAGTACATGTACCTCCAGTCTTGTTAAACGTCCTGACGGCTCCTTGGCCTTTTGCAATGTGGGGTATTGATATGATTGGAGAAATCAAGCCTACTGCCTCCAACGGACATCGTTTTATCCTAGTCGCTATTGATTACTTCACAAAGTGGGTAGAAGCATCCTCGTTTGCTTCAGTCACCAAGAATGTTGTGGCCCGGTATGGCATCCCTAAAAGGATCATCACAGACAATGGTACAAATTTAAACAACAGAATGATTACTGAACTCTGCACACAGTTCAAGATCAAACATCATAATTCCTCTCCATATCGACCAAAGATGAATGGCACCGTGGAAGCTGCCAACAAGAACATCAAGAAAATCATACAAAAGAGGACAGTAACCTACAAAGACTGGAATGAGATGTTATCTTTTGCTCTTCATGGTTATCGCACGTCAGCGCATACTTCAACAGGGGCATCTCCATTCTCCTTGGTCTATGGTATGGAGGCAGTTCTTCCAATTGAAATTCAGATTCCTTCCCTAAGGATTATGAAAGAAGCTGATCTAGACGAAGACGATTGGATTCAGACTCAGTTGGACCAGATAAACTTGATTGATGAGAAGAGGCTCGCAGCTATTTGTCATGGTCAGTTGTACCAGAAACGTATGATTAAAGCCTTCAACAAGAAAGTCAAAAGTCAGGCATATCAAACCGGTGATTTGGTTGTCAAACGCATCATCTTACCATAAGATGACCCCAGAGGCAAGTGGACTCCCACTTATGAGGGACCATTTGTAATCAAGAAAATATTCTCCGACGGAGCCATGTTGCTTACCACTATGGATGGCGAGGATTTCCCACACCCTGTAAATGCAGACATAGTCAAAAAGTACTTTGCTTAAAGAAAAGCTCGCTAAGTTGAAAACTTGAAAGGGCGACTTAGGCAAAAATGGGCGTCTCGGTGGATTGAAAACCTGAAAAGGCGATCCAGACAGAAGTTAGAGACTAAATAATAATTATCCCGGTAGGCTGAAAAACTGAAAAGGCAGCCTAGGCAAAAGTTAGGGAATAAAGCGTAAGACTATGTCCCGTTTAGCTACCTACTCACCTTCAAGGTTCAACACATCAAAGGCACCAATTAGTCCAATCACTTTCTTCCAACAAGCGAGGGATGAGATGCTCGAAGACAGATTGGCAATAGCAGAGTTGAAACTTGACTGGATTGTTTTCACATAGCTATTTCCTTTTATAAGTACTTTTCAAAGTTTTATGACAATTTCCTACTACTAGGATTTTTGTCTCCTTGTACTAATCCGCCTATTATGGCTATCTTTCAAAAATCAATGCAGCTCATGCTCAAAATCAATGTTTTCACTTTTTCTGTTTTGAATACGTAAACGTCCCAATGATAATTTTAAATGAACATATGCATTTGAATATGATTGATGTTTATAAGAAAAATAGGAATAGCATTCATGTAATGTCCCAATCATCTGGACATCATCCCGAAACCAGCATCAGAAGAAAAATCCCCAACAATGATGCATTTCTCAGCAAATTCCTCAATGACATTTTTTCTCCAACAAAGTGATTCGAGAAACCTTATCCCCCAGCAGGACTGCTCAAGGTCACTATCCCCAGAAGGTGTGATCCTCCACACCAAGGATTGGTCAAATAGTGCATTGAAGGATTACGCATCTTTCTTAAGGTGCATCAAAATCAGAACTTTCAAACTACCTTCATCTCCAAGCAGTAGTTAAAGATCCCTCAACAGAGTACTTTGGTCCGTAAAGAAGGTCCCCATCTAAGTGTACTCGAACAAGACAACAAAGATCATCAAGGATCAAAATGCCTTCACTTCCAAAATAACAAACAGGGATTTATTTTCCCAACCAGAAGATTGATACGCTCTAGACTGCATAAGTCATGTCCATACATCATACATTATATGCATATTCATACATAGCATACAATGTTTCATGACAAACACATACATAACATGCACATTTCTCATTTAGTTTGAGAATCTCAACATATACATTACATGCATCATAACATTGCATGTCACTAACTTGATATTTTCAGGTGGACGAATATCCTCAGAAAAGTTGTTCTCAATCACATGTAGTGTTCCCCTGAATTCTATTCAGACGAACATCCCTCTCAGATATAATCAAGCCAAAGATTCATTCTGAAGAGATCTCTCTTTCCAAACCACTTATCAACTCAAAAACAAGCAACACAGATCTAAGTCGATACCTTGGACGGTTCCTTCATGATCTACCTTCAGATCTAAGTCGATGCCTTGGACGGTTCCTTAAGACGATTAACCTACATATCTAAAGCGGATACCTCAGACGGTTCCACAACGATCAACCTTCAAAGATCTAAAGCTGATACCTCAGACGGTTCCACATAGATCAACTTTCAAAATCTAAAGCGGAAAACTTAGGACAGTTCCGTAACGATCAGCCTCCCAGACTTAAAACGGTAACCTCGGACGGTTCCGAAACGGTCAACGCAGAGGTTTTCAAATCCTTCATCAAGATATAATCAAAGGATTCATTCTGATGAACAAACCATCAATACATTCAATAGATGGCATCTGAAAGCGCATCTCAGGTAATGTTATGATCTGCCAACAACATTTCTCAGACAACATTCAAATGCAAATTCCAACATCACTTCCGGTGGAGGTAAGTGCAAATTTTCAGGGTATCTAAAATATTCAATCATCTTCTACCTTCAGATTCTAAACAGTCTCTTCAGGTTTAAGAAGATTGAATAGGGGCAACTGTTATACCCCAAAATTTGCCCGCATCTTTTTCAGAAAGAAGGCAACAGACTTCTGTCTAAAAATTGGGAGTTTCATATAATCTTGGATTTTTTTTTCATAAATATCCTGATTTTATGAATACTCGGTTTTTAGAATTTTTATTATACGGTATTTTGGCTCGCTGTTGAATTTATTCTTACACAAACGCCAAGTACTGTTTATCATTTCACACACACTGTTTATTTGAGATTTATTTGCAGATAAATAGTACTGACGCAATTTGTACAGAATTAAATTTTTGCAGGCGCAAAGTTCGGGGATTCAGACTGTACTAGTAACAATTAAATTATTATTAGTTTTTGTTTCCCACTAATTTTGTACTATATTCTATTATTTTCAAAATCTTTTCCTTTCTTTTCAAATCTCTTTCTTTCAAAATCAAATCCTAACTTTATTCTATACATCTCTCTTTTCAAATCCTACCATACACTTTCTTTCAAATCCTACTACCACTCAAATTTTCCTTTTTGTACGGAATCACTTCATTCCCCAACGTCTCTATCCTTCTTTTCACTCTATAAATACCTCTCTTTTTTTTCATAAATTCTTACATCAAATTTCAACTCATCTCTCAAATTTCTACCTCATATTTATTTTCTCTTCTTCCCCGACAAAAATGGCGAAGTGGATGGATACGCGTTTTCTTATGGTCATCACCGTCGTGGTGGTAGTCATGTCTTTTTTCTGTCTGCATAGTCCTGAGAAATGCGGACCTGGGTTGTTTACACTCCAGATCATCTATATGTTGCTATTTATAGCATGGGTTTTTAATCGTCATTTTTAAAGTTTGTCGTATCTTTTATTTTCAAATAATGTACCGTTTCTTTGTCGTACTGTTCGTTATATTATGTAATATTTGTACTGTCAGTATTAAATGTTGTACTATTTGTCATATTGTAGTTTAATTATCCAGATAATATTTTATGTGTTTTCTTCCAGTTAAATATTTATTTTTCTGTGCATTAAATATTTTTCAAGGTTATTATCGGTAATTTCGTTCGCGTACAGTATATTTTATTTATTTATTATGTCTATGTTTTCCTAACAACTCATGTAAATAAATTTTCACCATTAACACAAAAAAAAAACAAAAAGAAAAAATTAACTTTAACTGTTGAATTTTCACTTTAACTGTTACGTTAATGCCTGAACAGTCAGTTGACAGTCAAACCCGCTGACAGTGCAATTCTCCGTGTTTTGTACCATCAATTAAATCAACCTTTTGCATTTCAAAATTCCAAGATTTTTGTTCTAGAAGTCTTCTGATAATCACATGATCAGCAGAGACTCAGCACTGGACAAAAATCAGGTACGCTTAACTGTCTCCTACACAAACAGTCCCTAACTAGGGTTTTTGTTTTTTTTTCAGGAGAACAAGTTTTTTGAGACCTCAAATGGATTTCATGGACCTCCATATATCTCAAAGTACCACCATACAAATTTTCAAACTTTAATTCGCTCAGACGCGCAGTCAGCAGCTCAAACAGTCAACAGACGACCAGTTTGACCGAAAAGTCAACAGACAGTCAAAAATGAATTTTTTGTCAACATCCATATTTTGTCAAAATATTCATCATTTGATCATTGGTTGATCATAATTCATCAAGGAAAGATCAAAAATCAACAAAACCCTAAGTTTCAAAATTAGGGTTTTCTCCTAAAAAGTCAACTGAACTTTGACCGGCCATAACTATCTCCCCGTTCATTCAAAAAATTCCAACCAAAGCTTGTTTTGAAGGAAATTCAATTATCTTTCAAATGCAATTGATCCCATGATCATTGGATTCACCATTCGAAAAATATGAGCTTAGACATTACAGGTCATTTTCAAAGTCAACAAAAAGTAGTTTTTTGTCAAAGGCCATAACATCAAGTTAACTTCTCCAAATGAAAAAAGTTTTCAAAGTAGCTTGTGGAGGACATCTTGAGGTTTCTAAAAAGTACAAGAATTCCTTCATATGATAAAAATTGAGGGATTTATGCCTTGTTGAAGTTGGCTATATTTTGGGAAAATGCATGAAACCAACATTGATCAAAAATGTTTTTTTTCCAAAAGGGGCCAAGTTTTCATGATCCAAACATGATTCTAACAATGTTAAGGGCCTCCCACGACCAACCAAAGGCCCATAACATTTTTTTTTCTTTTTTGGTTTAATTTTAATACATTTAAAGTTAAATTGAAAAAGAAATGGTGCAAGATTCTTATCAAAAGCTTTGTCTCTTGTTTGAGTCATCAAGATAGCTTATTTTCTGCAACAAAGAGAGGTACAAAGCAGGCCAAGAGCAAGAGAGACCAAGAAGATCAAGCCATGGTCAAAAATTCAAAGATTTTTAATATAAAAAAATCAAAAGTTCAACAAAGCAATCAATGCTTCTTAGCTTCAATTTTAAGCACCTCTTTGCTTATAAATGATGTAGTATGCTTCATCAACAAAGGAGACACGAAAATATAGCAAGAGAATAGCAAAGAGATTCATAAAATTCTCAAAAAACACCAAAACTTTGTAATTTTCGTTTTATGCTTTCCAACCATTATCAATACAAACAAACACTTTCAATCATCTTGTAAAGTGGTATAGAGTAAGAATAAACTCTTAATATGGTCCCATGAGAGTCATAACTCATGCATAATGTTTTCCATGAACATACATATGTAACTTTCGTTTTATTATGCATGCTTGGTTATAATGAAAACTAACCACTTGAATGGACTCATGGCATGATATAAAGTAGATTTGAGTGATTACATGCAAGCTTTAACGTGGTTTTGAAGCTCCACCATTTTTGAGCTTCAAACATGTGAAGCTTTCGTTCTCCATGATGCAAGCTCCAAATGGCAAAACTAACAACGCTATCATGCTTAGAAGGGTCCAATTAGGTGATCTGGGTGGCCCTTGTTCTTTTTTATTTTCATTTTGTAGGTCGTTCAAAAGATTGAAGATTTGAAGGAAAAATCCGCAGGAAAATCCGCAGGTAAGTTTGCAGGAAATTCCGCAGGTACCAAGGAAGAAGATGATGAATAGTGGAGGAGACCTTTTGACCAGCACGCGTGGCAATTTCTCTCCATTCCATTCGCCAGTCATCAAACATGGGTCCCACGTTGGACTTTTAAATTCTGAGTGATCCAATGATACACCTCTATCCATGTGCATCATGTGTCCTATAATCTAAGCCACTGAATTGATCTGACAACACATCCAACGCATCAAAACACACAACCATACCATAGACCCTCAAATTAATCACACAGGATCACAGCTTTATTTTATTTTCTATTTTTATTTGATTTAACTTCTAAAATTAATTTAAATAGTTTAAAAAATAAAAAATATATAATAAAAATATTTTTAGGTTTATAAAATAATCTATTAATTTTTGACACAAAAATATTTTATTTTTTTAATAATTAAAATATTTTGTTTAATTAATTAGTATATATTTATATATTTGCTTTTTAATTATTTCAACCTATCAAATAAATCAAAAAAAAAATTGTTCTTTTTATTAAATTTAGTTTATATATTATAGACTAATTTTGTACATATTTAGAATATTTTTCTTTTTAAGTTTTAATTATTTGTATAATTGTTATATAATTATATGTTAATTAGCTTAATAAATTTTCAAAACAACTTCAAAAAATCCAAAAAAAAATAGTTTTATTTTAAAATTAATTAATAAGCAATATGAACATATTTTAGACCTAACTTTTAGGTTTAAATTTTATTTCTACATTTTTCTCATTTTAATTAAATTAATTATGCATTAATTCTAATTAAAATCAACCATGCAAAAAATCAAAAAAACACTTTCCTTTATCTTATTGCAATTTAAATTCCTAGATAAAGTGTATAGGTTGTCAAAATCATGTAAATAGCGTAGTTTACATTTCCCGCACAATCGATGTAATAGCGTAGATTTACTTTCCGCATTTTACATTCCCGCACTTTAAATTTCTGTACATATAAAACTGCGTGTATGTCAAAGATAATAACTGAAGCGTTAGGTCACTAACTTCAAAGATAAAAATATCTGAATCAGAACACAATCACACTTGCACCTCTTAGGGTAATCCCTCTGTTACTCTTTTCAAAAATCAAATTCTACTGTTTCAAATACAACACTACAACGCGCAAGGCTTTTAAAAGCGCTTTTTTTGGCCTTTAACAGCGCTTTAAAGCGCTGCCAAAGCCAGCGCTGGCATAGGCTACGAAAGCGCTTTTAAAAGCGCTCTGGTAGGCCCCCCCTATAAGAGCGCTTTTCTGGAAAAAGCGCTCTTGTAGGCCCCCCTTTAAGAGCGCTTTTCAGGAAAAAGCGCTCTGGTAGGCACCCCTATAAGAGCGCTTTTTTCAAAAGCGCTTTCGTATGTTGCGTTCTTTTTTTTTATGCTTTTTATTATTTCTAAACCTGCACTTTTGGCAGCAATATTTTAGAACCTGTAATTTACTATTTTTTGGCAGTATTTTTTCATGAACCTATAATTTATCATTTCAAATCGATATATACCATTATAATCGATATCGATTATATACAAAAAAAGTATTATATTATATACCATTAATGTAAATCAAAATACATATATACATATTTCTAAACCAAAACAACTAAACCAATTCACATATTTCTAAACCAAAACAACTAAATGGGAAACAACTTCCGAGTTCTTATGCAACCAATGTACGCTTCCTGTATTATCTGGAGCTATGTTGTATTGATGCTTTAGTGGAGAACCAGTAGTCACCTGAGCTATGTTGTATTGTGTCACAGAATATGAATCAAATAACTGTACCCCGAACGATCCTGCCACAGAAGACTTCGGGGTACATTACTTGATTCATATTCTGTGGAACATAATCGGCAGGGGCACATTGTGTTCTATCCTTTACCAGTCCATCCACTGTTTGAAGCTCAACCTACAATAGAAAAACGTGATTATTTACACAACATTCACATTCTCAATATTTTCTCTATCAACCAAAAATTTCCTCATCTCCGAACAAAAGACAAAATAGTTAATAAAAATAGTGCTATACCAGAACAGAAACCAATTTATAAGAAATCAATTAACAACCACATGCACATAAAAATAGTTTTTGATAAAAGAACAAGTCAATGGAGCCAACAACCAAAAACCCTAAAAAAAATCAGCCGTAGAGCCGTAGAGCCAACAACCAAAAACCCTAAAAAAAATTCTGTTCATCATCTTCGAAAAACCTCTCCAGAGACTGTAAATACATTGTTCATATTCATCCAACAACAATCACAATACACAGCCGCAAACACTAACCAAAACCCTAATTGTTCATCTTTCTCATACACGCAAACCATTCATCGGAAACAAAACCATTCACAAATCATCATCAAACATAACCAGACAAACATTCATCAAACCCAAACATTTGTTAATCACTTTCCTAATCAAACAAACCCTTCAGAAATTTGAGAGAGGAAGAGAGAATAAGAAATAAACTCAGAAAGGTCTCACCCGGTTTTGGTTTGTAGATTCAGAATCGAAACCGAACTCAGCAACAACACGAACCTCAACTCACCATAAACTCGTGTCGTGTGTTTTGGATCTGAAAGGAAGAAGAACGGCGGAGGTTGCTAGGGTTTCGGAGAGAGGACGGCGGAGCAACGAAGGAAGAAGAAAGATCTGAAACAAAACGCGTGTGTTTGTAAAATATATAATTTTTTAAATGGGCTACCAGAGCGCTTTTCAAAAGCGCTTTAATAACACCCCCTACTAGAGTGCTTTTATCCCAAAAGCGCTTTCGTAGCACCCACCCTATAAGAGCGCTTTTAAAAGCGCTTTCATAACCCCCCTACCAGAGCACTTTTTAAAAGCGCTCTCATACCCCCCCTACCAGAGCGCTTTTTAAAAGCGCTCTCATAACTCCCCCTACCAGAGCGCTTTTTTTGCATCATTTTTCCTTGTTTATTAATTTTGTTTTTAGCGAGCCCTACGAGAGCGCTTTTGCTAAAAGCGCTTTAGTAGCTGCGCTGCTACAGCTTAAATTTGGCGTAGTGCAAATTCAAACTTTTGTTTACATCCGGTAAAAGGAGAATTTTCTAAAAGAAATAGGAAAGGACCTTATAAACTTAGGGTAGATCTCTTAATTGCTTGCTCAAATCAAAACAAACAAATGTCTCATATATCATTGTTTTTCAAAATAAAACTTTCAAAAAAGACAATACTTGGTATATATATCCAAACAAGGATCATTACGAAGTTAAAACTCTTTTTTCAAAACATCTTTCAAAAGATAAAACACTTTGTATACATCCGCACAAGGATCATTACAAAGCCAATTTACAAAGGTATTTTAAAACCACATACAAGCATTTCAAGGCAAGACAAATGATTCAAAACAAGTGAGCTAAGTAATTAAGAGCCCATGGATAACCATGGATACAAAGGGGTGCTAATACCTTCCCTTTGTATAACCTACCCCCGACCCAAAATCTCTTAAAGGTCTTTTTCTGTTTCTTTTATAAACCTTTCCTTAATTGGATAAAATAAAAGTCGGTGGCGACTCTCTGATTTTCAAAACTCAAAAACAAAAGAAGAGTCAGTTCGTTTATCTCTCACGAGGGATAGAAAAAACCGAGGGCGACAATATGCAAGTGAAAAAAGTTCTTGCTAATGGTAAAAAGGGGGCTTTGAATGTAGGAGTTGTTCTTATTTTACCGGAGGGTTTTGAATTGGCCCCTCCTGATCGTTTTTTGCCCGAGATTAAAGAAAAGATAGGATCATAGCGAGGAGAAGATGTATTGATGTTTGGCGGAGCTACTGGTGCAAGTAATTTTGCCTTCAGCAAGTGTTGCCATGCCTGATTCAATGACATATTGATCTTTGTAAAGTTTCTTCTGGGCGCGTCTTGTCTGCACTGGTATCCTTGCTGTCGATTTTGTTGAGTTGGTGGTGTAGAAATCAGGACAGCTCCAACAGATTGGCTACTATCATTTTTGTTGCGACCCTTCTGGCCGTGCACATCATTAGCTTCAGTTCTCCCACTATAGGGCTTCTTCGTAACACCAGAAGAAGCAGCCACCTGAATCTTCCCACTTCGGATGCCACTTTCGACACGCTCCCCAGTCAATATCAAATCAGTAAAGCCAGTAGATGAGCTTCCCAGCAAATAACTTTAGAATGGACCAGTCAATGTACCCATGAACATATCTACTAGCTCTCTGTCATCCAGAGGAGGTTGAACTCTGCCAGCCAAATCCCTCCACTTCTGCGCATACTCCTTAAAACTTTCTCTCGGACTCATGGACATACTCTACAGTTGTGTACAAGTTGGTTCGAGATCAATGTTATATTGGTATTGCTTATAGAAAGCAACAACCAAGTCTTCCCATGTACGAATATTGGTACCCTCCAAATGATAGTACCATTCGATTTGAGTTCCAGACAAACTCTCTTGGAACAAGTGAATCCACAGCTTTTTGTCAGCGGTGTGAGGTTGGATCTTCCTCACATATGATTTTAGGTGCAGTTTGGGACAAGAGACTCCGTCATACTTTGCAAAGGTCGGGGTCTTGAACTTTGGAGGGATCACGACTCCTGAGATGAGCCCTAGTTCCTCAAAGTCTAGCCCTAGCACCTTTTGGATTTCCACAGCCTTCATTCGTTCCTCCAACTGTCTGTACTTATCCTCCGGATACTCTTCCTCATAGTAGTACTCTTCCTCTTCTTCGTCTTGCTTAACAGAACCATTATTGCTCTTTTGATCGGTCTTGCCACTATCACCGTCATCTTGTTCAGTCTCTTCTGGGATCTCGACTTCTTTGGCCTTTTTGAGAGGGCCTCGGAATCTCCTTCCCATGTTGAAAACACCCATGGGTTTCTTGGTTTTCTTCTCTTTCTTAGTAAGGAGTGTCTTCAACTCTTCTTGCCCTTTAGACAAATTCAAGATCAAGGCTTGGAATTTAGCATTTTGTGCTTGTAGATCCTTGACTGGTTACTTGAGAGGATTCATTTTCTTAGCTGAAATAAACAGCGAGAAGATGAGTATCCTGTTCAAAGAAACCTGCTATGCAATGTTATGAAATGATATGATCATGTTTATGCAATGTTTTCAAGGACCTTGAAATTTAAATTTGTTTAAACCAAACAAGAAAGAAACTTTCATTAATAATGTTAAAAAAACATAAAACTGTTTGCCATTTTTAGGCTTTACAAAGAAAGAAACTGAAATAGCAAAAATAAAAGCATAAAAAAGAAGGTCTTCAAGTCTCCCATGGACGCTTTCGCTTTGCACCAAGGAACGTGTTGATGCTCTGCTCGTCCTGAAGTTGCTTTACGAGCTTTAATACTTTCTTCTCTTTAGCGCGAAATTGAGCTTCAAAGGTGTCCCTTTCTTCCTTCAACTGGATCCAAGATCTCTTCAGCTCCTCAAGATTGGTAGGCATGTCTGGATGAAAAATAACCTGAGGAACATCTTCTTCGTATTCGGGCTCCACAATCATAGGTCTGACATGTGGATATGGCATGACAAAACGTTGAGCACGAGTGTGCACCCATCTGAGGTAAGCCTCTAAAGGAATGGAGTTCTTTTGCCCCAAGCTCTTGCTGTCAATCCTATTCACCATGTCCCAAGCACGTATAAACTTCTGAAGGTGACCTTGAGGATCATCTTCATAGTTGAACACAACGCCTTGTATAAGCATATGATGAATACCATCTCTTCGAGCGTAACTAAACTGACGTAGAGCCAACGAGGGATTATAAGTAATACCCCCCCTTATGCCAAGGAGTGGCACATTAGAGTATTGTCCACAACGGTCGATGATAATAACATTTTCCTTGGACAGAGAACACCAACAAATATTGGAATAAGAAAGCGACATTATTCTCCGATGCCACTTCTGGCCTTGGTCATTCCTCATTACCGATCGAGGAAGGTGCGAAAAAAACCACCTAGACAGCAGAGGTATACAACACATGAGATTTCCTCGCTTCTTCATCATACGAGTGTGAAGTGAGTGTAGAATATCTCCAAGCAAAGTAGGCACAAGATTGCGAGTCAAAAATATCTTGATGGCGTGCACGTCTATGAATTGGTCAGGATTTGGAAACAACACCAAACCATAGATGAGCAAAGCCAATATGTATTCGAAAGCATGATAACTCATGGAATCCGAGAATAATCAAGCCTTATCAATTAAGAACTTAGCGAGGAAACCCTTGACCCCACTCCTTGTTTCCCAATTATTCTCAATTTCAGACTTCTTCAGATGTAAAGCGGAGGCAATGACTTCAAGCTTTGGAATATTCTCTAAACCAGTGAATGGTAGCTGATTTCCAATAGGGATGTGAAGCATCTCAGAAAATTCCTCCATGGTGGGCACCAACTGATAATCGGGGAACGTGAAGCAATAATGCTCGGGGTCAAAGAATTGAAATAGCACACTCATAATTTCTTCTTCAAAACCTGAGGTAACCAAATCGAGTAGATGACCATGTATTTCGGTGAAACGAGAACCTCCAGGAACCTTTGATACCAATTCTTTCAGCTCGGAAGGTACTTTCACAAAGTTGACTCAGATAGTATTTCTGGTTTCCATGACCCTACAAAAAAAGAGAACAAGGATAAATATCTCGGTCCTTGAAATAGTTAGTGAAATGCTATGCGCATGATGTCATGATGCCAAGTAGATAACAAACACAAACAAGTCACACAAGAGCTTTAGGTTTAAGGCTTGCATGAGGTTCATTAGGTACCTACCCTCCCCACTGAAGTTTAGTTGGCTCAACCTGTCCTATATAAAGATCGGGTTCTAGGGAGCTCATATCATTGACCTTTCTCGAAGGCACTTATCTCAGTTCAGCGATCGAATCACCAACCGAAAAGGTCCTGAAAGTCCAGTCCATATGAGTGTATCTTCGAGTATCAACTAACTTCAGTCGGAACCAAAGCCAGCCATCTCGCTACTTTCTAAAAGGCCAAAGTTTAGTTCAACTAAGGTTCTAAGGGCTAATTAGTGCTTAATGACACCAAGCAACAACCAAGTGTTTCCTCGAGTCGGATCCCAAGGAACACCAGGACACACCAATGTGTCACACTAACGATGGCCACCATATCAACCACATCAGTATACGTTGTGCAGTCTCCTTGGTCTCATGCCATTTACCTAAGGTACTCAGATCCGGGTTAGAATCTTTCACATAAGTAAATACCCAAAACAATCCTTAAGAATAAAGCATACAAACAAACAATTAAAAACATTTATAATGAACTAAGCCCTAAGGTAAACCCCTCTTAAAGACTCCCCAGCAGAGTCGCCAGTTCTGTAACTCGGTGAACTGACTTTTATTTTTGTAAGCAACCAATGTTGTGGTGAGCAAGAGTCGCCACCGACTTTTATTTTGTCCAATTTTAGGAAAGGTAAAAGTACAAAAAAGACATTTTTTTTAAAAAGAAAACGGGCTCGGGGGGTAAGTTATGAAAAGGGAAGGTGTAAGCACCCTTTTCATCCGTAGTTATTTACGGGCTCTTGATTTGCTTAGCTCATGTTTGTTTGTTTTGAGTTGAAAAGGGGAATAAGGACTTTAGCGTGAATGCATAGCCTTAGTTTTTGAAAGAGTATTGAAAAGATGTTTTTAATTGAGCTAGGCATATTAAGAGCACTACCCTAAATAGTTGGTCTTTTTCTATGCTTTTTAAAGTTCCTAGGACTATCCATACTATATAGAAGTAGGTAGTCCTTGTTTATATTGGATGTGTGGGTCATCGAAGGGTCATCGAGGTCATTTGAAGGCAACAAGTAGAGGTACCTTTAGCAAATTCAAAGGGACGATCGTCACTTTTTCGTAGGCAACAGACGAGGGTCATCGAGGGACTTAGTGACGATTTTGTATTGAGGGACCTTTGCTAATGGGTACCTCTACATTTCGAGGGACACAACCTTATAATCGAAGGCAACCAAAGAGGGGTGTACCCTAAGGGTGAGTGCGTGCAAGTGTGTTGTATTCAATTATATTTATCTTGTTTTTTTAGTGTGATCTAACATTTTGTTTTTCAGTCTTATAACACAAACGTATCATATATCTAAACAAAATAATAAAATACGGAAATTGAAAAGTGATGGAATGTAAAGGACTCCTTTAAATATTTACATTTGACCCATATACATTCTAATATCTAAATAAAAGCAATAAAATAATAAAACATGCACCATACACGGGATTTTGAGATGAGAGAAGAAATCGGGAGAAAGTCGAGATTTTGATGGTTAATTAGCAAATTAAAATAAATCGAGATTACTTAATAAAATTTTAAATTTAAAACTAACTATTAGGTTATTTAAATAAACTAAATCTATTAAATTGATTAAATTCTAAATAAAAAAACGTTATATTTAAATTATTAAAAACCTAATTAATACTAGTTATTTTTTAATGATAAAAAAAACTAATTAAGAAACTAACTAAATTGAATTATATAATTAACCTAATATTTTTACTAATCAATTTTTATTAATTACCATTTTTAATGTAGAATAGGTTAGAATATGAAGATAATTTGGAAACTAAAAAAAATAGTGAAAAAACGCCCCCAGTCTGGTTCGAACTAGGGACCTGAAGGTCACAACATCATGTTTACCACCTGTGTTGCGTATCTGTGATGTTATTTAAATCTGAAACAAAATTTATATTGTAACACGTGATTCAAATGTTAATTTCAAAGCAAAGAGTCAAACGTGGGCCAGGTGTTGATTGACCGGCGAATGGGAATTGGAGAGAGGCTGCAGATGTTTTGACCAGCCATTAATGCATGGACACACATGTTGAGAAAAGTCAGCCTCGCTGACTAACGAATAACGTAGCGCCACATGACGGTCGCCCAGCCAAGGGGACTATTCATCACCTCCTTCTTTTTTCCTGCGGATTTCACCATGGATTTAGCTGCGGATATTGTTGCGAATAATCCTTCGAAACCTAAAAACTGCAAAAATCAATGCAAACAAAAACAAACAGGACCCAGATCTTTGTAAAAATGTCCCCTGAACACGAATATGGGGTTATTTTTATCATTTGAGCATTGCAAATATGGATTCGAAAGTCATATTTGTATGAACCCTAAACATGGCCATTCACGTTTTAGGTCTTAAACGAACCATGTACCACGTTAAACATGTTCAATTTGATCTCAAAAACACATTAAAGTGGTTAGTTCTAGTAAAAATGCAATAATACACGTGATTCGAAAAGATCAAGAACATGAACACAATTATGATTATGCTATGGGCATTCTTATGCATTAAACCTTATGATTATTGCTTTGTCCTTACCCTTTGATGTTTCAGGGATTGAATGGAGTGTATATTTGGCTTTGAATGGGGCTGCAACTTTGAAAACGAAAACTTCAAGTTTCTTGTGATTTTTGGCAAGTTTGAAATACTCTTGGAGGCTAGGGTTTCGTGGAGAGTGAGGCTGCAAAGTTTATGTATATATAGGATATCAAATTAGGGTTGAAAGAATGGAAGAAAATCATGTCTTGATTGAAAAATACTTGTTCTTCAAACTTGCACCAAAACTTTCCTTCTTGAGTTTAATCCTATTTTGTGCATGTTTTCACGACTTGTTTTGGCCCTTGGATGGACTTGAACCTGATTATATGGGTGAGAATATTCCATGGTATTTGATTTTTTTTTTGAATTTTAAATGAATAAATTCAATAAATAAAAGAATAATAACATGAATAAATATATATGGAATTTCCTTATGGGTCCCAACATGATTTTTAGCTTGATTAAAAAAAGAAAAAAATAAACACATAAATTTTCATCATTTAATTATGATTTTATTTGATTTTATTTGAATTTAAATGAATAAATTCAAACTAAAAGAAATAAAAATCATAAAATAATGATAAATATATTTATGGGCCTATTGTAAGCTTGGAATCACGTGGATGACATAAAATCATGGGCCCATTACTTAAAAAATGCAAAGTTCTTCACTTAGGGTTTCATGATTTTCTCCAAATTTCTCCAACTTCTGCCAGTCATAACTCTCTCAATGTTTATCATATGGGCATGATCTAGGACATTTTGGAAAGCTCAAGATGTCCTCTACAAGCTACTTTGGAAGTTTTTTTTTGCATTTGGAGACTTTATCGTGATGATATGGCTTGTGAGAAAAAACTTCTTTTTGCGAGCTTTTAGAAGAACCTGTAATGTTTTGGCTCATATCTTTTATGCGGAAGCATTTCTTGACCTTGGGCCCAACATCAAAGTTGTAGGGAATTGAATTTCCTTGAGAATAAGCTTTGGTTGGGGAATTTATGATGAACCATGTGGGAGATATGATCAGTCAAAGTTCAATTGACTTTCTCCTTAAAAACCCTAATTTAGTAACTTGGACCTTTGTTGATTTTCGAGCTTTCCTTGATGAGTCATGATCAACCCTTGATCAAATGATGAATGCGACTTCAAAATGTTGATGCTGACCAAAAATCAGAAGTTTTGACTGTGATTTGATCATAGTTGACTTTTAACCTAGCATAGTCGACTGTTGACTTTTTGAGCCATTGATCGAGAAACCTTGTGAATCGAGGCTTGAAAATTGATATGAGGATACCCTGGGTCCTAGAGGATACCATGAAGTACATTTGAGGCCTTAGAAGTTCAGTTTCCTTGAAAAGAATCACAACCCTAATTTTGGGCCATGTCACCTAGGGGACGCCTTTATTTGGTGAAAACCTTGAATACTCTTGGGCAATCGAGGATATTTGAGTATGAGGAGACAAATTGTCTTGAACTATAGTGGGCAAATTTTAGGGTATGACACATATGTATTTTAAATGATGTGTCAATAAGAAGGGACAAGTCTTAGTGGGTCAAATTTGGGGTATGACAAATTGTCTTGCCAGATTGATGGAGTGTAAATTGTTCTATATTATATTTAGAGGATAGTCGTTCACCATTCTGCGTGAACCTAAGGGAGAAGTGGCTAGAAAATAATTGGAACATATTGAATAGTTCATAGACTTGAGTTTGTATGCGAGTTAACACCGTGGATTGGAAGGTTAAGGATATCAAGGGGGAACAATGATTTTCTAGTGGATAGTAGAAAGAGTCAAAAGCTAGATGTGAAACTTGAAGATATAGTAGTTAGTAGAAATTAAAATGAGGACAATGACTCAAGATAGATGACCAGAGTGGCGCAGCCAAAGCGTGATGTGGCGCCGTTCATTATGTTTGTATGACTTGTTAGGAGTCCAGGGTTAAACATCTGAAGCATGTGAACCTGATGCAAACCATTGGACATTTCAGAACGGAAGTGATAAGTGAAAGGTTTATATATTATCTGGGTTGCTACCATGTCAATAGATGTATTTGTTTGCATGTTCGATTGGTGGAGCATAGCATTATGGTACTAGTGTTGTGTGTTAATGTTGTTGATATTATGGTTATGTTGATATGCTTATAAAGGTGTTGCTATGTGGTGAAAAGATAGAGAAGATGTTCATGTCATGAAACTTTACGTTTTTAAACTATATTGTTGCCTCGTTTCTATATGGCAAGGGTTCGAGTGTGAGTAGATCACTCCTAAGAAGGAAAATTATAGAAACAATTACCTACAATGATGGTAAAGATCTTGTGGTGTCCAGTTCAAAAGTGAACGGGATCCTAAGGTGATAGATCTTGTATCTTGGGGAGATGGAACAAGGAATGAAATGAACATGTGCGTTCATAACTCGATAGCAATACATATTGTTGGAATATTGGGGTTGATTATGTGGGATTATGGTTAGTGGTATTCGAAATATGGCCAAACGTGATGTGGGAGCTGGAGAGTAGGAGGCGAGATTCATATCCGAAGTTGTTTGCATCAGATAATTTTCGAGGACAAAAATATTCTAAGTGGGGAGAGTTGTAACACCCCAAAATTTTTAATTTATTATTTGATTGGTTGGCTGTGAATAATTGTGGGTCTTGGTGATTTATGAAGATGCATTGGGTGGTTTGGTGATAATATGTGGGGTAGTGTCGGATTAAGGTAATATGGAAAGTTATTCTAATTTAAATAATTAAATTGAAAATTATTTGGATTTATAAATAATTGTTAGAATTATTTTAATAATTAAAATTGGATAATATGAGTAGAGATAACGAGGGCAAGATGGTCATTGCATATGGTTTAGTGAGGGTAAGGAAGGAAGACCATAATATGGGTTTAAGGGTCATACAAGTAAAAAGAAAGAAGTAGAGAGAGGAATCATATTTTTGGAACGATCGTAACATTGGAGAAGAGGAAAAAGAGTGAGAAGAGAAGCTAGGGCTTGGGGAGGATTTCCATGAAAGAAGAGGAGAAAAGCTCAAGCTTGGGAACATCAATCTAAGGTAAGGGTGGGGTTCCAACTTTCTAAAGGAATTGTATAATGGTCAGTATGTTGGAATTTAATTGTCATGGTTATTGTATGATTTTGTTCATAAAATTGTTTATGTGTATGTGTGAATCCCTATATGATGAATTGTTGATATGTTGTAGTTTGGAGAAATCAAATGATTGATGAACCATAATTGATGTGGTTCTTGTGTAATTTTGATGTTAAAATTATACATTTGATGGAATTGTTGATGGTGGATGTGGTGTTGATTGGTGTGGTTGCGAGACAGTGTTAGAACTGAGTTATGGGTGTTTTCGGTGAAAAATATTTGGGGTTAGGAACTTTGAAAAAGTGATGATTTCGTATTAAAATATAAGCTAAATGATTTGTATGAAAAAATGGGTTTTGGGATGACTTGAAGTGATTTTTTGTTTTGAAAAAGTTGCAAAAAAGTGCTTTTGTCAGTGATGTAACCTGTTATATTGAAAACGTGTTTTTAGGCTATTTTGGTTGATGTAACCGATTACATGGTTGAGGTAACCAGTTAAATAAAAGAAAAATGGGGTATTTTCGCTACTGAAACTGATGTAACTGGTTACATGAATGATGTAACCCGTTACATCACTGTTGGCAGATTTTTCATAACTTTTGATCCGTAAGTCCGATTGACGTGTCGTTTGAAGCGTTAGAAAGCTTGAAATGTGCTCTTTGATGGTCTCAAATTTCTGGAACTAGATTTTAATAATGTGGAATTAAGTTTTGTGTTGTTAGTGTATGTTGCAGAATGATGTCGGTGTTTGTATCTTCGTAAAGCATTGAAAACTTGTAACTTTTGAGTCGGGTGTCCGTTTGACGCACTTTCTAAACATACGGGAAGCTAAAATATTTTCTAACCAATATAAAATAATTTCAAATAAATTAGGTAATTATTTAGTGGTGTTCGACCCTATTCCGTGCAAAATTTTGCTTATTATACTGAGGTGTATATGTTGTTATGTGTGACGATGTTGTATTTATGTAATAACGTAATTTTGCGTTATTGATATGAAATATACTTGATGAATTGATAACATGCATAGTAAATTATGATACTATGATGTTTTTTGGTTGTGATGTTATGTTACTATTATTGATTGTAATTAGATGAAGCGTTAATACGTGTGGAATTTGTGATAAATTGAATTGTATAATATTCTTGTATGATGGAGTAATTTGAGGGAGAATTACGGTGAGTATGTGACTCATGGGTGATCAATGGGGATCGTGGTGTGCATAATGTTATTATGTTTGTGTAATATTCTTGTGCGTTGGAGTAATTCGGAGGGAGAATTACGGTGATCAATGAGGATCGTGGTGTGCATAATATTATTATGCTTGTGTTCGATGATGTGTCATGCATTCATATCATTATGTGGAGATGAGTCTAGGTGGGAATCCATGTTGGGTGCCTAGCCTCGTCCAGACTCTCGGGATAGATTCGTGTTGAGATAAGTCGTAGTTTGGGGGAACGCTTAAGACTTATCTGGATTCCGACGGGAACCGGGTTCAATGTATTGAACCGTATTGGTTGTGTTGGTACCGCATGCATTATGTCGTGATGGGTGAAATCACTTTGCATACAAAATTGAAATGTGAATTGCGCATTGAGAATGTGCAGGATGTTGTTATATGAATTAATTGTGTAGGTGATCATTGTGCTGATTTGCATTACATAATTGCTATCATGATGGTTGGGTTGTGTGATTTGTGTATGTATTACATGATAATTGTTGATATGTGTGAGATGTGGAATGTATGGCTTTGCATGATGATCTTGCTATATATTTATTATTATACGTTCTTTTATATTGTTGAGATATCTCACCCCTTCTGTTTGAATGTTGCTTCCACGTGGGTAACGTGCAGGTAATAACGATTAGTGCACTTTTTGGAAAATGTTGATCTTCCTGTTGCTTATATCGAGTCGGGTCATGCTCTGATACGTAACACCAGGGGGGATGAATGCTTAGTTACTTTTGTTGTCTTTGATGATTGTTTGGAGTCTTACGAACTCCACATTATTGGAATAAATATTGTTTATGTTGGATGCAAATTATTTTGATAACATTATGTGATTCTTTTTCCGCTGCGTAATAAATTGGAAGTTGAAAATTATAAAGTTTTGGTTTCGTTCATCCGTAATATTTGTTATGTATCTATTTAAATAATTGAGCAGGTTTAATATGTTGAAAGTGTGACATCCTAGTTGTAAGTTTGTTATTTTGAAAATTTTACTATGATTTTATATTAATAAACGTCGGGGAAATTAGGGTGTTAAAACAATCACTATTCCACCTGGTCGTCTGACATTTTCTTAGCAATTTGAATATTGGTTCACAAGTGGCTGTAAGATGAGAGATGAATCTAGCAATATAGTTCAACATCCCTAAAAACCACGAACCTCTTTTTCTGTTCTCGGCTCAGACATCTCTTGTATAGCTTTTATTTTTGCAGGATCAACCTCGATACCCTTTCCGCTAACAATGAAGCCCAATAACTTTCTAGATCGCACCCCAAAAGGTGCACTTGTTTGGATTCAACCTCAGTCTGAATTACCGAAGCCTTTCAAACAACTTCTGCAAATGAACCAAGTGCTCTTTTTCAGTGTGAGATTTTGCGATCATGTCGTCAACATACACCTCAATCTCTTTGTGAATCATGTCATGAAAAAGAGTCACCATGGCACGCTGATACGTTTCCCCTGCATTTTTCAACCCAAAAGGCATCACCTTATAGCAGAAATTTCCCCACGGTGTGATAAACGTTGTTTTCTCCATGTCTTCTGGTGCCATCTTGATCTGATTGTACCCAGAGAAGCCATCCAAGAAGGAAAACACCTTGATAGAAGCCGTATTATCCACCAACACATCAATGCGGGGAAGAGGAAAATCATATTTAGGACTCGCCCTATTCAAATCCTTGTAGTCAACACACATCCTGACATTTCTATCCTTCCTAGGCACAGGAACAATATTAGTAACCCATGGTGGGTAATTCACAACTTGTAAGAAGCCAACATCAAACTGTTTCTCCACCTCTTTCTTAATCTTCTCAGACATATCTGGGCGAGTCCTTCGCAATTTTTGTTTGACAGGAGGACAATCTTCCTTGAGAGGTAGGCAATGTACCACAATATCTGTATCAAAACCTGGCATATCGACCATGCAAAGATATCCGCATACTCTTTCAACATAGCAATTAGCCTCTGCTTCACACTATTCTCAAGTATAGCCCCTATCTTGACTTCTATGATCTGCTCTTTCTGTTCCTGTTTCAACAATTTGACCAACTCATTGGGAGATCACGTTCTTCATAAGCTTCCTCCTTGACTTGATAAATCGGATTATCAAAGTCATAATGAGCGATAGCAGAACCGTTACCAATAGAATCCGGGGTGGTGAAACATCTGCATGATTGATGTTTTATTTTATTTTTTTTACTATTTTGAACTTTGTGCAAGTGGGTGCAAAAGGAAACATTGTCATTTAAAGGTAAAAGTTTTAAAAGAAAGACAAGGAACAAAACATTTGAATGCACAAAACATCCTTTTATTTATGATTAACTTTAAAAAAAAGTGAACTGTGTGGCCCTACAAATGATTCACTACACCTTGGGCAGAGCGTATGAATTATTGCATGATAAGAAAAGTAAAAAATAGAATATTACTCCTGAGCTTGTGTGACTTGGATGACATCCTTGATTGTCCAGTTATCGAGTGCTCTTCCAGGAATACTTGGGCGGATCCAGATATCAAAATCACAATCACTATACCCTTCTTCACCATCGACGATGGCACAAACATGGCCATCTTGGATAACACCGCCACTCACAAACTTGACCGGATTGAAACATGCTGCTGGAGGCGCAAGACTTTTCCTACCAGGGCTGAAACCAATACCATTCTTATTGAACTTGGGGCGTACATCAATCATCTGTCCCCATCCCGCATTATTACCAGTTTCAACAACCACCTGCGCATCCTTCAAGGAAGACATAACTGTTTCAGGCTTCTTCACCTCATAAAGAGGAGCTTTCACCACATTCACAACTTCAAACGATTGAAGTAGAGTCTCATGTACTTCTCCCTCAATATAATACGGTGGGAGAACTGACTTTTTTGAAATATGCGGATAGCAAGAGTCGCCATCGACTTTAATTTTATCCAATTAGGAAAGGCAAAAAGAAGAGGAAAGACCTTTTGAAAAGATTGAGTTCGGGGGGTAGGCTATACAAGGGGAAGGTGTAGGCACCCTTTGTATCCATGGTTATTCATGGGCTCTTAATTGCTTAGTTCACTTGTTTTTGTTTGAAATAAATGTAGTGTGTGTTTAGAAAAACAATTTGGAAAAGAACTTTAACTTTGTAATTAAAGTGTAGCCTTTTGAAATTGTTTTGAAAAGAGGTGTATGAAGTAATTTGAAATGTTTTTGAATTGAGCAAGCAATTAAGAACTATCTACCCTAAGTTTAAAGTCTTTCTTGTTCTTAAAGTCTTTCGTTAAGAGAAAGAGACTATCCACACCATTAGTCAATGGGAAGTCCTTTCATTGGATGCATTCGGGACATTGAAGGGTCATCGAATAGTCATAGGGGCTATCCATACCATAAAGAGGGTAGGAAATCCTATGCATTGGATGTGAATAGTCATAAAGGCAACAAGTAAGGATACCTTAGCATTCGAAGGGACTATTATCAAGATCATTTATATCGTAGGGAACATCGAAGGGACCATGATCTTTAAATCGGAGGGACTAATGATTTAATTCGGAGGGACATTTGCTAAGGTATCCCTACGCTCGAGGGACTTGACTATTATTCGTCGAAAGACAACATAAGAGAGAATTACCCTAAAGGTGAGTATGTGAACAAAAGTGGTTGATTTATTTAATCCTGAAAATTAGGGTTATTCTAGTTTGATTTTATCTTGCCATACAATCCTATTATCATCTAACAGTTATATAGTGCAGAAAATAAAAGCAGAAAAAATAAAGTCTTACGCTATTACAAGGCTTCAGGGAGGGGGATTACATAACCAAAACGGGAAAGGCAGAAAATAAACCTACAACTATTACAAAGCTTTGGGACAATTACAATAAGAAATTATGCGGAAAATAGATCTAATTATTATTACAAACCCAGAGCAGATACAAAAATAAGGCAAGATAAACTCAAGCAATCGAGAAGTAAAGATGAAGGAGGAGAGAAAAATAAAAGGGTTAAGGTAAAAAAACCAAAATAATAAACCAAATTTATTGGTTAAAAACCTAATGGGTAGAAACTTAAACTCATGGTTAATGGGCAACACCTACCTAAAGTGTTCCTAAGATTTTCTATGGTTTTTGAAGTTAAGGCTAAACCTAATTGAATTAATTATAAACCTAAGGTTAAACAAAAATTGTTAAAAAACCTAATCCTAATTAAATTAAAATCAACTTAATTATTTAACCTAATTTTAAATCCTAATTTATTAAATTATTATTAAAAAAACTAAACAATTTAACCTAAATAAATTTAATTAAATTATTTAATCTAAAAACTAAATTATTTAAAACTAAATTCTATTATTATTTTTTTTAAAAAAGAGTTAAGTGTAAAAAAAAGAATTAATTAAGAATAATAAAAAAGATTTTAGTTAAAAAAAGAAGAAAAAGAAGTAGTTATAATTAAAATTAAAAAAATTAGAAAAAAATTTAGCAAGCAATCTGGTGTGGCGCATGCTAGAAAGTCCATGGTCTACCAATAGGGTTTTCGAAGATGCAAAAGCTTTATGCCCTAACAATTGTAAACCTATATTCCTACACTGAAAGGTTTGGTGATGAGAAAAGAAAAAAACAGAGTTAATGGTTAATTAAAAAATAAAGTGAAAAACTAGTGTCAGGAATGAGAGATAGGATTTACACCCGCTCCTCTTTGGCCAAAGAAAGTACCTGCAAAAATAGGATAATAATAATAATAATAATAGTAATAATAATAATATAATAAAAATAATAATAGTATAATAGTAATAACAACAATAATAATATAATAATAATAATAATAGAAGTAATTAACAAAAATGATTAGTAATAATAATAATTATAAAAAAAAAGTTAGTAATGATAATAGTTACAATAATAAAATAAAATATTATAAAAAGGGTTTGGCCTCATATAATCTACAATTTCCCCAAGAAATAAAGAAGGGTTCAGAAAGTTATATCATGGCTAAAAGGGCAAAAATTTCCAAGGGTTTAAAAAAAAGATTATAATCGTAAAAACATAAATTTAAACTAAAATGTAGCAACAATGGCCAAAACAATGATTTTAAAAAAACAGGCCCCAGGTATCATCATTAGCAAAAAATACTACTGTAATTCTAGACAAAGTATTTGAAAGAGGTTTTTAAAAAGGTTGAAAGAAAGTGTTTCGAAAAATAAATAGGAGGTTAAAAACATAAGAATTTTGATAAAAGGTGGCCTCAAGTATCATCATTGGCCAAAAACCTTTTGAAAGATTTAAAATTGAGAAATTTTTTTGTAAAGGGAGACCTCGTGTTAAATCATTGGCCATGAACCAAGAAAAAAAACAACAAAATATATTGAACAGACTCTTGAAAGAAAAGATATTGAAGAAAAGTGTGTAAAAAAATGTTAGTATAGCGTAGAAATTGCGGTGAGTTGTTTTGTATGTATAGAAATTAGGAATGGAGAATGAGGTTGAATGTGTTAAAAAAAGGTTTAGTTGTAAGAGAGTGAATTGAAAAGTTGGTAATTGTTAGTTTCTAATAGTGTAGAAGCTGGTGCTATTTATACATGAAAAATAGGCCAACTAATAAAGAAATAAAAAATCAAATATTAAACATTCATTAAAACCCCAAATCAAATAATTTGATTGTGATGATTAACAAATATTTTCCTAAAAATATGTACTTATTCCCCATGATATGAAAAGTGCTACAAATAGAACAAATAAGGTTAAAAACTTCCTTTTTTGGATTTTTCGAATATTTTATGATTTTTGGTGATTTTTTGACTAAAAAATGCATAAAAGTGAAAATTGACTATTTTAAAAAATGTCTATTTAATTAGTGCGAAAATTAAATTAAAATAATAATAAAAATTCAATTTTTATGATTTTTGAATAATGGAAATAAAGTTAGAATTAAAATTAGAAAACAAATAAAAAAGGTGAAACGTTAGAAGTGAGATTCAAGCCCGGGACCTCTCGCTCATGTACCTTTTAACCTCAAATCCTTACCAACTGTGCTACGTCACTTATTCGAAATAAAATGACGTTTGCAAATGTATGAGGGAAAATTTTGTGGTACAACACTCAATTTCAACATATTTGAAAGAAGACATATGGCTAACAATGTAGTCTTCCTCACCACACACCGTCACGACTTTCCCGTCAATTGGATACCTCAATTTCTGATGGAGAGTGGATGTCACAACTCCAGCTTTGTGAATTCGGGGTCGTCCCAACAAGCAACAATAAGCAGACTGAATATCCATCACATAGAAAGTTGTTGTGAAAACCTGTGGACCAACTTGAATTGGTAAATCTACTTCTCCAAATACGGATCTCATTGAACAATCAAAAGCATAGACTACCAACTCACTAGGTCTCAACTCAACACCAGCATAATCAATTCTCATGAGGGCCGATTTGGGAAGCACGTTCAAAGAAGAACCGATATCAACCAAAACAGAGACAAATTCGTCCCTTTACACTCGATGGAAATGTGAAACGCTTTATTGTGGTTTCTTCCCCCTGGAAGGAGATCACGATCGGTAAACCCCAAACTGTTTCCTGCTGAAATATTATTGGCCACCGCCTCCAACCAATTCACGAATATCTCTTGCGGAACATAAGCATTATTCATAATTCTCAACAAAGCATTCCGATGAACTTCTGAACACATTAGCAAATGCAAGATGGAAATCTTCGATTGAGTCTGGCCTAACTGATTAACAATCTTATAGTCTGACTTCCTGATAATTCTCAATAACTCTTCTGCATCTTTGGAAGACACAACATTATAGGATGCCCCTTTCTGAATCGAAGGATTATTCTGACTATCAATCGACACTTGTTTGCCTTTGGCCTTCGCCAAAGGATCTGCATTGTCTTGTACTTGCTAAGGAGAAAACACTCTGCCAATACGAGTAATTCTACTAGTACCAGCAAAATTATCAGCATTGGCGTTCGCGACTTCAACAAAATTTTCTTTGGCCGGTCTATCCTGTTCTTTGGTACCATAATAGTATACATCGGAGCCATAATGCCAAGGAATGGCTTTCTCGCTTTCATACGAAACTGAGCCCTGACACGCACTTGGAAAAACTAAATGTGTCATTCTTAAAAATGATAGCGTTGCACCTATTCTAAATGCACCAACTCGTAGCCAACCACACCACTGCTATAATGATCCTCTTGGCTTTCCTCTTCACCTTCTCATCAATACTAATGAACCCCACAAACTCCTCCAAAGTTAAAGAGTCAACTGCACCAACCCATTCAAAGAATTTTCTCCATAAATGCGAAAGAACATTGCAACCCCCTAAAAGATGAAGAATACATTCCTCCTCCAAAGCACAAAACAAAAAAAGATAATCACAACCATCCAACACAATTCCCCTCTTTTTTAATTGATCCTTCGTGGCTAATTTGTTGTGAAGGACCCTCCAACCAAAATAGAGAATTTTTGGAGGTGCTTTAACCTTCCATAGAAACTTTGTAGCTTTCACAATGGAAGGTTCAATAGGGGGACCAGATAGCCTAGTTTTAAATCTATTATAACAAGAATTGACCGAAAAAACATCCCCCAAATTGTTGTTCCAACAGAACCGGTCCTTCGAATGCTCCTGCGGAACGATGTGTCTGAAGCTGTCACGAAACTCTTGCTCTATGATTCTGTCTGCAGTGCTGCTATCAATGAAAAAGTCAGTTTCAAACTACTCCCGACCAACTTCCGTGTATCTTCCCGCATCAGCTACAGACATAGAGTCGCAACGAGCTAGAACAAACACTTTCGTAAACGCTTGGCACATCGGCTGATTTCCTGCCCAAAGGCCATACCAAAAAGGTACGACATTGCCATTTCCCACCTTGCACTTAATAGCACCTGCAAAATTATGATTTAATAAGAAAACATAGTTGTCGGATAAAAGAACATCCCTCCACCATATTGAATCGCTTTTATTAACTACGGAGACATCACCAACGAGAACTTTTAGCTTAATATTTCCGTATCTAGAAGCAAGAATATCTCTTCACAATGCATTTTCCTCCACTAAAATCCTCCATTTCCATTTTCTAAGTAAGGCCACATTCATTACTTCCACATTCTTAACACCCAATCCGCCTTCTTCCCGGGTTTTGCAAACAGAATCCCAACTCACCCAATAGATAGACCTTTTAGACTCACTCCCATTCCATAGGAAATTGGATTGAATAGCCCGAATTTTGTTTAGAATCTTAGATGGCGCTTTGTAAAAAGAGACGGGTGTGTTTAATCATACCGTTTTAAATGACAACTAAAATTAGTATTAATATGAAAATGTCAAAGATACTTAAAGTATCGATAATATCATACATGTTCATCAATATTAATTAATTTCTTTTAATTATATTTTGTCAAACAATAAATCTACAAATATCTTATTTCATCTTCTTTTTTTTATAAATAAACATAAATCTACAAATGTTCTTAACCCGTGCAGACGATTTAAATATGCTTTTTTAAAAATAAATATAAATCTACAAATGTTCTACAAATAGAAATAGATAAAAAGAACATTAAAATATTTTTTTTTTAAATTTGAATACCAATTAAAATTGAAAACTATTCATCTAAGAACTTTTCATGGGACACTATCACCATAATACATGTTTTATTTTAATAAACAAAATATTATAAATATTTATAATTAGAATAAACTAACTATTTTCAATAGACACTATCACCACAATACATTTTTTATTTAAACAACAAAATATTATAAATATTTTTAATCATTAGTGATATTTGTAAATATTTATAGTTATTAGTCATATTTGTAAATATTTATATTTATTAGACATATTAAATTTATCATGCTGGTGATTTGATAAATATGTTTTTTTTTTAAATATTTTCACTTATTAGTCATTTTATAATAACAATTGTATATCACAAACAACCTAACCTTATCAAATTATCTAAGATACGAATGACTATTGCATTTCCATCTTTTTTTTACATACCTACTATATATAGATTCATTTCATCTATATTATATTTTGTGAATCTTAAATTATTCATCTTAAGATTTAATTTATCGGTGTGGATGCACGAGTCTTCTACTAGTATAAACTAGAGAAAAAACCATCTTCAATATAATTCTTTTTCGACTTACTGATTTAAGAATTTTTTTAATTCAAATTTACTTAAGTAATATAGAGTTATTAGTTACTTTATAAACTACTTTTATAAAAATAATTATTTTTATAGTAAAATAATTTAAATCTATTTATTCTTACTACTTACGATATGAATACTTTGTTACCCTTTAAATTTGATTGAACATATATCTATTATTCATTCAAACAATTTTATTTAATACTATATCACTTCTTTATTTTACTACAATGCCACACTTATGAAAACTATAACCCACACTGCCACACTTTAAAACAAAATACCCAACCTGCCACATTTTCCCTTTGTGTTCGTCCAGGTATTGGACGAGAAAGTGAACTTTTTTCCCAGTAGGGGTTCGGTAAGGGGTTGGTCGACCCAGAGCTATTTTTTTTTTATTTTGAATTATTAATGATTTTTATGATTTTTTTAATATTAATAATTATTTATTTAAATTATAAAATGAATAAAATAAAATATTTAATTATTAATTTAATTTTATAATAAAAAATAAATGTAATAGTTTTTTTTATTAATGCCATAAACAATTTTAAAAAAAAAAACCTATTTTTCTTTGGCTTTTGCTGGACCACATGATCCCCTGTGTAACAGAGGGTAGGAAATTTGTTCTGCTTCCCCTTGCAGTATTGTGGTTCATCGTTTGGTGGAGGTTTCCTTTGTGGAGATTCGTCTCTTGAAAGATATTCATCATGCTGCGATGAACTGTCGCCCATTGCGAAAGCCAATTATTCCGTAGTTGGAGGCGATAAATTCAAAAACTCATCATCAGTGAGTTGAATGTTGGGGAGTGGTTGAATGTTTGGAAAATAGGCATTCGTAGCGTGACATGTATATGGGAGTTGAGAGAGTGAAGGGTTATGGGACTGCGGTTGAGACTGGGAGAATGGGTAGTCGAAGTTGGGTAGAGGGATTGGGTTGAATTGTAGTGGTGGTCGAAGTGTTGATTGTTGTTGATATTATTGTTGATAGTAGTAGTAGTTTTTCTTGGGGGGGGGGGGTTGGGTGTAAGGACTTGGATGTTGAGATGTGGCGGTAAAAAACACGTGTTGTTGTATGGTTTAGGTGTGATGGTATGTTTGTTGTGGGAACGAAAAATTTTGGGTTTGGAATTGTGTTGGGTTCATTTGTGGGATTTCTTGAATAGAGGGAGGTGGGGCTGTTTGTTGTGTTGCGGAAGAGAAGGCATATTGACGGGGGTCTTCCTGAAACTGTTCTTGAGACAAATGCATAAATGGCATATTTCTAAACCAATGTATATATTCATCATTGTGTTGCAGAGTAGTACTCACTTCCCCAAGCAATACCAATTTTTTTCTATTTTTCCAGTCATTCTTCTCACTAATGTTAAAATTGATATATGCAGCATCCCTTATATCGTTCTTATCTGTTTTGTGGTATTCTCAAAGACATCTCGGCGGAGTAGGGATGGGTTGAGTAAACCCAAACTGAAGTCTCACCTTGTCAGCTTGATGCATTTCCACCATATGGAAACATATAATATAACACCATATGGAAACATATAATATAAGTAGTCGCACTCCTCACCCGACTATCTCGTCGAGCACAAGAAGGGTAATTTGTGTAGGGCCTCCACAAAAACTGCAACAAAAAAAATTAATAATTAGAGTTCAAACTTGTATCCACATAGATGATAGAGTTAATATATGATACGGTTATAAACTTACATCTCTATGAACCATGTGATCCAGTACGAAACGATATCCACCTAAATAAGCACAAGGACTTGCAAAATATTCCATACCTCGTTGATCAAACAGTCATATTAAATGAAATAAAATAACAAAAAAAAATGTAGCATATTCTTTTTCCTAAAAAATAGGCTATTTATATAACCATTTGATCAAATACTATTAATGGTTGAGATTTGGTGTAAGTCTTTTAGACTTACACCTGATATCAATGGATCCTGCTTATATATATATATATATATATATATATATATATATATATATATATATATATATATATATATATATATATATATATATATATATATATATATATATATATATATATATATATATATATGAAGAAACCAAAATGAATTAACAATAAGATAACCCTCTAGCATAAGAAGTACCATAGGTTTGTTGCACCTCAAAATTTTCCCTCCTAGTTTGTTTTTAATTGGCTTAAGCTTTGCATTAGGTCATATGCATACATACATGTCATTGGCTCTATGATTATCGGATCAAGGTTTCTTTGCTCAAGAGTTACAGCAAATTATCATTTCGTCATTTAATACAATGAGCAATAATTCAGGTTTCTTGAAGTTCGAATACAGTCTGCATATTTTCTCAAGCTCTTTAATCAGGAACTAATCAAGTCTTCATCATAACAAGCGCCCATGTGTTTTAGTGTGCTTCGAATTGCAGAAGAAATCAAGTGTTGTCGCTGCTTTGAGGAAGTTCAGATCAAAAATCAGTTTTATAGTGCAAGTGTAAAATTCGTAACTGTCGTCCGAAAAATCATGTTGGGTTAGTTCTTGCACCGTTGGAACCGTTTTGGCTTCCTCTACATCTTTCATGTTCAGGCCAGAAGCCAATTTTTGAGGAAGATCCCCGAAAGTGCAAATAACCTGAAATTCAGATTTTGCTGGTCAACCGTTTCTCAGATGTTCTAAAATTCATAACTTCTGACCGGAAAGTTGTTTTGGAGCAATTCTTATGCCAAAAGAACCGTCTTGACATTCTACGTTTCATATGTCCGAGCCGAGAATTGATTCTTTGAAGAGGATCGCTGTATATGCAATTACCCTGAGGTTGTATAATGAAAATATAGTGCAAACAATGTGTTGAACCGCCGTTATTTGGACATTAAAAAATTCATAACTTTTGTGTTGTTTAACTTTTTTCAGCGGTTCTTTTTGCTAATGGTTCGTCTTGACGTCCTCTTCAGATCATTTTTTCGGGTCGGGAGCAAATTTGATTAAGAACATTTTCATAATTGTAAAACACGTCGGAGACTGCAAGCTGAACCAGATTTTTGATCCACTGTATCTCGATATTGCTAAATTCATAACTCTCTCATTTTCTCTTGGATCAGGACGGTTTCGGTGGGAGAATTTCAGTAATGTTGTTGGCTATGACTTTGCTTCAGGTCCCGAGTTAGGATCGTACTTCGAAGACTTCGGTTTATGGCTCGCTTCGCAATGTCTGCACGGAAATAAGCTGAAAGTCATGCACGATCGAAAGAAAGAAATATGGCTTCACGTTTACTTGTCATATACGATCTTGCTTTAGGTTTCGAGTTCAGATTCTGCACCGAAAGGCATGACCTTGTGGTTTGTTCGCACGCCGTACACAAAATAGCTGAAAAAATCTACATTGTGAACTTTTTATGTCAGGTTCTCGCCGCTTAAAGATGTCAAACTTTCTCATTTTTGTCGGATTGCGTCTGTTCTTTCGGCATCGCGTCAGGAATTTCGTCGCCGACATTTTTATCTTTGGTCTCGAGTCAAAATAATGGACCGAACTTCATGGGATTTTATTTGTGCGATGTTGACACATGAAATAAGTCTAAAATTCTGCATTAGTCAAAAAATACACTTACCAAACAACAATTAGGAGCTTGCCTATATATTCTTTGGATTCAAATTTTCTTACATTTATCACTCTTTTTACCAAAAACATTCTCAAACTCTCTTTTTCTCCCCTCAAAGATCAAACAAAATTCTCTCAACTTTTTCTCAATAACACTAAAAAACATTCAACAACTTCTTCATCAAGATCCAATAATATTTAACAAAAACTCAAAATCCAAGTCTCTCTCTCTCTCTCTCTCTCTCTCTCTCTCTCTCCCAAGTATCTCTTTCGCTCCGTGATCCTCTCTCTCCCCTCTCTCCTTGTCGCACCACCACCACCGCCGTCCAGCACCACCGTCCTCCGACTCTTTCTCCGCCGTGAATTTTCTGGCCGCCGCTCCCTCCGTCGTGTGGTCCGTTCTCCTTATCTTCGCGCGATCTCTTCAATTCTCTTCTTCGATTTCGTTTTCAGTAATTATTTTAACTCTTGATTTTGTTTCATTTGTTATAGAGTTGAATAATGAATTCTTGAATCTTGATTATTGAATTGGTTTTCTTGAAATTAAGTGATGTTAAATATCAATTGTTGAAAGATGTTGAATGCTAATTTTTGTTGAATATTCTTTGTTGATTGATGTTGAATATCAATTGTTGAAAGGTGTTGAATGTTAACTGTTGCTGAATATTGTTTGTTGCTTGCTTCAATTTTGTGAGAACTATTTGTTCATGTGATTTTTGATTCAAGAATAAGTGTTATTTCCATTGATTAATCATGTGAATAATGTGTGTTGCTAAATTTCGTTCATGAATAACAATTTGGATAATAATTGTTGAAGTTAATTTATTCTTGTATCAAATTGAGATTCCAGATTTGGTTTTAATTGATGTTCAAGAGTTGAATTGTGGTTGCATATCACTTTTGTTTATAATCCGCTCATTATGCTGGTGTGGAATTTTTGTTTCGATATTGATAAATTGTTGACTTATTGAATATTCATGTGTCATGATGTGATTTTCGACTTAATTTTGGTTATCTACATGTGAATGAAGGATTGTTTGGAAGCTTGAAAACCGTGTTGTTGGTATGGATTTAGTGGTTGCATTGCGTTTGCAAATTCCGCTATAGATGTCATGTATCGATGTTCGCTTTTTGTGCGTTAGAACCTTAATTTCAAACTATTTTGTTGATGAACACCAACATGTGTTTATTGCTGCCCGGAATTTGCAAATATGCCTTAAGCTTCGATTTAATTTGCGTGCCACGTTTATTTGAGCTTGCTAGCATATTCGGTAGAGATTGGTACCACTTTCGCTTGTTTTCATTTCGACTTTTCAGACTCGTCAGTTGCTTCCCAAACTTGGTAAGTGGCGCTTGTGTGATATTTTAGCTGTGTTTGACCAGATATTTGAGTTCGTTAGCCCTTTTAATGGTTACCGGTACCATTTGCGATGGTTTTTATTCCAACTTTTCGCGCACCTCAAAGTGCAATGCAATGTTGCCCCGTTTTTAATGTTGACGTTCCAATGCTGTTTGGAATCCTTTTCTTCATGATTTAATTGTAAATTAAATTGTGGTGTGTTTCATACCCCAAAATTTGCTTTCCTCAATTCATCTTCAATGACTCAAGGTTCAAGGGTTTATTCAAGCAATACTCTCCTAATCGAGGGCCTCCTAAATTAGGGTTTGCACTTCATCAAAAGAATTTGGAACTCTAAGGCCTAAAATGGTTCTCAAGGCGTCTCATATGTCTCAAGGTATCTCCATGTCAATTATCAAGCTTCAATCCCAAGGATTTCTCATTCAAATGTTCAGATAATCAACAATTGACTATGTTGACCTAAAAGTCAACTATAGTCAAAATACAGTCAAACATCAAGAATTTTTGTCAACATCCAGTATTTGAAGTTATATCTATCATTGGATCAAAAGTTGATCACGATTCATTAATAAAAAACTCAGAAATGAACAAATTCAAAGGTTCAAATTAGGGTTTTTATAGGAGAAAGTCAACTCAACTTTGACTGGTCATAACTTTCACATGGAGTATCAGAAATTTCTCACTCAAAGCCTTTTCTGAATGAAATTGGATTCTCTACAACTTTGTCTCTCACAAGCCAAGGCTAGAAATGCTTCATTCAAGAGATATGGTCAAAGAGATTATAGGTCCTCCAAAAAGTCAACAAAAACACCTTTTGGGTCAAAGCTCATAACTTGAGCATGGAAGCTTCACTTGAGATGAAACCAAAAGGGTCATTTAGAGGACTCTTTGAGCTTTCCAAAAAGTCCTAGAACATGTTCATATGGCAAAAATTGAAGGAGATACGAGGCTCAGAAGTTGGTCGATCTTGGTGAAATACATAAAAAGCAAATTGGAGAATTTTGAGTTTTTAACCAAATGGGCCTAAGTTTTGGTTTTGAAACTTGATCTTCAAGCTATCCACGACCCACATGACCAATTTTTTATTTTATTTTTACCATTATTATTTATTTTTGAATTCTTATTCTCTTAAAAATTCAAATTAATTCAAATAAATGGTGAGAAAAATAAGGGATTGCATTTGGTTTAGTTTTAAATCAAATCTTGAGTACATATTTAGGGAAATATCATACAAGTACATTCAAAGGAGATTGGAGAAAGATTAATCTAAAAGAAGAAAAGAATATATGATTTTTTCAATCAAGTTGTATCTTTCTCAATCACATTATTTGTTTCCTAATTTATTGACCTAATAATATCACTATAAGGGTCACAAACATTGCAGCACTAGGGGGCGAAAGTTTGGCATAAAAAAAACCTATTCTGAGCTTCCAAAAAGGTCAAAATTCTAGGGCACGATCAAAGACATCTTCCCACGAGTTTCAGCCAATACCAAGCCTCTATTACTCTTCCTAAGGTTCCCAGGAGTGTAACCATATCCTCCTTGAAGTCCAAAGCGTCGCAGAACCTCCATACTCAAGATCATCGGTTTGCTCATATATTCAATTTTTAAACTGTTAATTCATGTAATATAATTATGTTCCATGCACATATTTGTGATCAGGATAACGTTTAGGATCTTCCAGAACCATCGTCGTTGAGGTTTAACGTAAAGGCGACGACTTTCCATAGTTAGGGCAAGAGAGCTCATCTGCTTCGTATCCATGGTTGCAGCGGGTTTCAGGGCAAACTAACGGTACCACCGAACTCGCAAGTTCCGAGTTATATAATTTGGGTTAGTCCTGTTTCTGTTTTGCTTAAAATTCGCAGGTTCTTGATTTTGGCTAGCCAGAGAAGAGGAACAGAATCACTGTTCCGGCGGCCTTCAAACGTTTGGGGGCGGGGATCTGCACGTGTGGCACCTTCGCGTGCTGCCATTGGTGGGTCAACAAATCAATAATCTCTCACCACACGTAGCATAAGGGGATTGGATGGTCAAAAAATCAAACTCCTCCCCTTCGTCGTGATTGGATGGTTGAATAGCACTTGGGCCCATGTGGCGTTTGGTTTGAAACAATTTATGAAGACTTCTTTTTTATTTATTTATTTTGTTTTGGTGCAATGCTTTAACAGCTTAATAACATGGCATAGTTGGCGTGGGTGTTGTTTGATAATCTCCAAGACCTGGGTTCGAACCCAGGGTCTACCATTATTTTCCTTGCTTTTTCTTGTTTCTGAATCTAGTGCATAGCATCTGGGGAAGCTCACCGTACACCTCGACTCTGGACCAGTGGATCTCTATCAATACAGAATCAATGCCTGTGAGGATGAAGGCACATCATGGACCTCCCAGGCATGCCACACAGGATAAAAAACTAGGTTTCTATGTTAATATTTTTATTTTATTCATTTAGATTAGATACTAAGTAATTAGGATTAATATAGTTAAGTTATCTAATTAGGATTGGAAATTAAATTAGGATTAGGTTAATGACTAGGGTTAGGATTTTTTCCGGATTGTCTCGATTATTCGATTTAATTTATTTTATTCTAACTTTAATTATAAAAACCATAAAAACCCTAGGAGATTGATATCAATGCATTAGGGTTTGCCCAATCCCACTGGCCACTTGGTCAAAGCATTGGGATTTAATTTTCTCCTCGATCCGACTATACTTATTGGTCGCATTGGTGAGAAATAAATTTAATTTAATTAAGCCATTTGTTAATATTAATTCTAATTCGACTAATTCTTAGCTAATTCTCTACTCGATCCTGCTAAATATATTAGTTGCATTGGCGAGAGATAAGATAATAAAACATAAATATTGAAATTCATTATCGTGTAATAACCAAATCTATTGGATATGAGAGGTGACGATAAAACATGAAATTTAATCACGAAACTAAAATACACTTCATTTGCTATTCGTGACGACCGAATCTATCGGTCAGAATGGTTAGCAATATTTTATCTAATTCCTTAATTATAATGATCAAATTTATTGATCATCACACCTAACGAAAACATATCAAACCAGGGTTGTACGCCATTTAAAACACTCAAAACTCATCTCTTCAATACTGCGATTTTCAAAACTACGATAAGGTAATTCAAAATACCTTGCGAACTTCGCATTTCAAAAACTATGACAAGGTAACTCAAAATACCTTCAAACCACCTCATACTAAATTCTAAGGCGTACAGCCCTGCCCCGAACTACGTTGACTCTGATCCTCCATAAGGAGGTATGTAGGCACTTGGCAACAAGGCGAGTCCCCTTCCCCAAAATCTCACTTTTCCCCTGTTTATTTCCTTAGCTATTAAATCTGAATATTTTAGCCATAAGCCTTTACCTTAGACGCAAACCTTAGGAAAGGGTTAAGGGTGTCTAACACCTTCGCTTGACCTGATTATAATAACTTACCCAGATTTCTTTATATTGCGTAGGGTTTCCTATTCGCCCTGGTAGAATAGGTGGCGACTCTAAAACCTTTATTTTTAGGGCAGGTTGCTACAGTGTGAACACTTGGTTCCCCTTATGTTTCCTTGGTATTACTAATGCGTTTGTTGACTTGTGAAAAACATTTCAAGAGAGATTTCGATCATTTATTTCGATTGAAAAGCATTTGCATTCCACTTCATGTGTGGATTTGATTTTGCTTCCGATGCGATTGAGTTTATCTCATTTCATGATATGTATATATTGCTTGTGTTTTTTCTGGACTTTTTTTTTCATGCAGGTTTATTGTGACACATTCAGATGCACCCGACATGTTTTGCTTGTGATTTAATTTCACGTCGACGATGCGTTGATGCATATTCCGGATTACTCGGTTTCTAACTTCTTTTGTTGTCGATGTTTGCTTATGCAAAGTTTTTCGGGTTTCTCTGCTTTGCTTGCTTACTACGGATTTCTATCTGTTCGATACTTTCTCTTCCTTTTTACGATTTCTCATTTTACCTCTTTCCTGACCATGAGAAGTAGGACTAGATGTGCATGACTAGAAGTCCCTACTTTAGGTGGGCAATGCTGTTTTAAAAGACATTTAGAAGGCAATTCCTACTTGTGCTTGCGTATTTAATTCTGTGTGTTTACAATTTGTGCCCAAAGACCTCAAAGAAGACATACTCTCCCCAACCCCCCTTTGATAAGTCCTCAAAGAAGGAAAGTGAAAAGGGCCCGCAATCGGCCCCACCTTTCAGTCCCAAGTCGTTCCTAGCTCGCACCATGTGTTGATGCTTTGAACCGTGCGCTCTTGTTATCGAGTCGGTAAAGTGGAAAAGGGCTAACAATCGGTACCCCACAATTTTTCTTTAGCTCGCGTTGGTCGGCGTTGATGCTACGATGCGATCCTATCCCCTATTCTTCTTGTTGTGATGACGTGATATCATGTTTAAGAGCTTTATCCCCCAATTTGCTTACCTCAATGACTCGATATCTTGGTTAAGCTCCCCCTTTGTCCTACCTTGATGGCGGATATCATAGTTTGGTGTGTGCTACTTGAGTGATTGGATACTCCTCAAGCTGTATGGATTGATTTTTCTTGACTTTGTCACGTGTTTGCATTACTTGTTTGCTTGATATCTTACATGTATTCATATTGTGTGTATGTTTACTTGATTGTGATTCCTGTTCACATATCTTTCACATGTATTCCTGTTACATGTTTGCCTTGCTTGTTGGCACTTTCATGCATGTATTCCTGCTATGTGTATGTTTACTTGATTGTGATTCCTGTTCACATATCTTACATGTATTCCTATTACATGTTTGCCTCGCTTGTTGGCATTTCCATGCATGTGTTCCTTTTACGTGTATGTTTACTTGATTGTGATTTATGTTCACATATCTTTTACATGTATTCACGTTACATGTTTGCCTTGCTTGTTGGCATTTCCATGCATGTATTCTTGTTACGTGTATGTTTACTTGATTGTGATTCTTGTTCATATATCTTTCACATATATTCGTGTTACATGTTTTCCTTGCTTGTCGGCATTTTCATGCATGTATTCATGTTACGTGTATGTTTACTTGATTGTGGTTCCTGTTCATATATCTTACATGTATTCCTATTACATGTTTGCCTTGCTTGTTGGCATTCCCATGCATGTATTCCTATTACGTGTATGTTTGCTTATTTGTGATGCATGTTCACATGCCATATTTTTGATTCCTGATCACATGCTATCTGTGATTCCTATCCACATGATTATTTGTGATGCATGTTGTAATACGGTGGGAGAACTAACTTTTTTGTTTTTCTTCGCAAAACATATTGCGGTTAGCAAGAGTCGCCACCGAATTTTATTTTATCCAATTAGGAAAGGCAAAAAGAACAGGAAAGACCTTTTTAAAGATTTTGAGTTTGGGGGTAGGTTATACAAAGGGAAGGTATTAGCACCCTTTGTATCCATGGTTATCCATGGGCTCTTAATTTCTTAGCTCACTTTTGTTTAACTCGTTTGAAGTGTGGTTTGTGTTTAGAAAGACGGCTTGTAATAGAGATAACTTTGTAATGATCCTCGTATGGATATATACAAAGTGTTATCTTTGAAGATGTTTTGAAAAGTGTGTTTGTAAAAGAATTAACTTTGTAAAAGTTTTTGTATGAATGTATACAAAGTATTATCTTGAAAGATATTTTAAAAAACATGAGGTGTGGAAATTATTTGAAGATTTAATTTGTTGTGAGCAAGCAATTAGGAGCTACTTACCCTAAGTTGAAGGGTCTTTCTTGTACTTATGGCTTTTCCTGAGTGATAGTACTATCCATACCATTAGTGGGTAGGTAGTCCTATATATTGGATGTGAAGGGACAGGCGTAGGTCCATCGTATGGTCATAGAAGGAAACTTGTAAGGATATCTTAGCATTCGAAGGGACGATCATCATTTTCGTAGACAACTCGAGGGACTAGATCATATTTCGTAGGCAACATCGAAGGGTCATCGAGGGACTATGATCTTTATCGAAGGGACTAAGATGATATTCGTAGGCAACCTTGCTAAGACATCCCTACATTCGAAGGACTTGACATTGTTATCGAAAGGAAACAAGAGAGGATACCCTAAAGGTGGGTGTGTGAGAAGTGTGTTAATTTCAAATATGTTAACTTGAATTGGAGTTAACTAACATTCATTTAATTAGTCTTGTCATACACACCCTAGTTACTAGAAGTTATAAGAGTGCGGAATAATGTTAACCCTAATTTGCCAAATAATGTTAACCCTAATTTAATAAAAAATGGCAAAAAGAAATTAAACAAATATGAAAAGTACTTAGCTTTGATTTGATCTGATATGGTTCGTAGTCGGAGGTAGCCTCGAGGTTAACCTGAAAAATGGGCAAAAATAGGCAAGGTACGTGAGTGCAAAAGAGTCCATTGACTTTCGAGGCTTTAACCCTAATAACAATTTTATAATGTAAATAAATATTTAAAGGAAAATAAAATCAGAACTTAGCTTCGTAAAAGGCATGGCGCACAGTCGGGAGGTGTCTGATAATTACCCTGAAAAATGCACAAAGAGGTATTTTTAGTGTAGGGAGTGATCTTCGGAAATCCTGATTAGGGCACAAGTTAGCCATGATTAATAGAATAAAAAACAAATTAATTGTTGGTTTTCAACCCAATTAATTAAATCGGTGAAAATCAGGTTTCGATTAAAATCTCTAACCCTAACATTTTATTTTTTATCAATTAATAAAAAAACATTTATCTAATTAAACAAATAAATTAGACAAATTAAACTAATTTTAAACAATTAAAATAGAAACCTAATAATAATAAAAATAAATAAATATTTTTAATTTTTATGTTTTTTTAAGAGAAAAGGAAATTTATAACAAAATATTAAAGTAGAGTATTAAAAAAAAGAGTTTTGAAAGAATAAAATAAAATGATAAAAAGAAAAGTATGTTATAACAAATAAATAAAAAGAAAAGTTAGAAACACTCAGCTTTTATCCAGTGTGGTTGGCTTGTGAAGTCTATGATACGCCTGCGTCTTGTCACCTTCAGATCGGGCTAGAGGAAGATCAAGCGGTGGAGATTGGAGAGCACACCGTAAATGTACGCGCCTGCTGTGTACCGAATCTTTATGACAAAAATAACAAAATATTAGTAAAAATAGCTTAGGGAACCAAGGATCGAACCCACGTTCGAGCATACGAAGGTGCGCTGCTTCTCCGCTGGGGCACTTGTTCTTCGCTGATAATGGATCAACAGTTAAGCATAATATCAAAAAATAACTGTTCAGAAAAAATTCAAACAAAAAAGGCGCCCTTGCACTGTTCATCATCGTTACCAACTCGCCTTGGACCTGCAGATTCCGAAACTCAAAAACAATGCAATAAAAACATGTTATGGATCCATGAATCGATTGGAAATCAACTCCTAAACATAATAGAACCATCAATTCGGGCCAATTCGGTTGCTAAATGGGAGTCCCCAATTTGAAGCTCTGTATAACCTAACAATGGTGGGTCCTTAAACTTGCACCGAATGTCAAATTAAATTAACCGGAAACGTCCTACACAATCATCTAAGACATACAAGGTAAACAAAATGCAGTAATAACGTGCTAACATGTGAAAACGAGATCGAGATTGGTGTGGGCAAACCGTGACCTTACTGCTGGCGATTCTGTATGCTTCGATTGAAGGTGATGATGGCAATAGCTTCAGAACACGTTGGAGAAACTTGATTTATGCTTTGAATGCCTTGAATTGGCTTGGAACTTTATTTGCTGTGTTCATGCTTTTGCGATTTTCTTTTAGATTGAATGGGGTTCCCTCTGCCTGCCGAATTCTTTTTATATGGTGTTGTTCTGTTTGTATGAGTTTTGATGCTGAGTTATATTGACTTTGCGTTTTCGATTTGACTTGTGATGTGGAGCTCTGAGTTTGTTTGAACCTCTGTACAAGTGTACCTGAAAAAGGAATCAAAGAAAGAAACAAAAAACAAAAGTGTGATTGTGTGTGTAAGGTTTTTGTGTACGGTGAGAGAGAATCTTCTCACCTGAAAGAGGGAAAGGACCAGGTTAGTCGTTCTAAAAAATAGGGTTTTATGTACTTGATAAGGAGTGGAAAAAATAGGGTTAATCTTTTTTTGAGAGCCCCCCTTTTTTACGTGAAAGTTAGTAGCTATTTATAAAGGAAAAATCTAGGTTTAAAAAGAAAGAAAATGAGTTTGGACTTTGATTATAAATAAAAACAATATATGAATATTTTTTTGAGTTTTTGAAAAAGGATTAATTGAAAAACAAAACTATTTAAAAAAATTAAACTAAAAACTAAAATTAATTATTAAAACTTATTTCTTTTATGATTTTAATATGATAACAAAAAATAAAAATAACCTAATAAATTAATTAAAAGTAAAAAACAATTTTTGTGATTTTTAATATGAATAAATAAAGATAAATAAATAAGTTTAAAAAATGATAAAAATGTAAGAAAAGAAAAGAAAGGAGTTAGAAAACAAATGAAAAAGGAGAAATGATAGAAGTGAGATTCGAGCCCGGGATCTCTCGCTTTTGTACCTTTAACCTCAAATAACATTTGCAAAAATATGATGCAAATTTTGGGGTATGACAGTTGCCCCTGTTCAATTTTCTTATATCTGAAGATGTAGACTGGCATGTGTGCCTGTCGGAATCTGAAGGTAGAAGAGGATTGAACACTAGAATACCCAGAAATTTGCCCTAGCTGAAGTAGGGACCTTTGTCGGAGATGGGCTTGAAGATGCCATCTAGGCAGAGTGTTTTCGGAGATGGGCTTAAAGATTCCATCCAATTTGATAGACTTGAGAGTCAGAATACGTCGTACGTTAGACCGTATCTGAAGGATATACTTAGAATGAGTTAGACTAGAGGATGGGTCGTGCGTTATATCATATCCAAATTGCATCCGTAGATGTCTGGAAAACGTGCGTTAGCTTGAAGGATAAGTCGTGCGTTAGACTAAATCCAATTTGCATCCGTAGATGTCTGGAAAACTGTGTGTTAGGTTGAAGGATAAGTCATGCGTTCGACTAAATCCAATTTGCATCCGTAGATGTCTGGAAGGTCGTGCGTTAGGCTGAAAGATAAGTCGTGCGTTAGGCTGAAAGATAAGTCGTGCGTTAGACTAAATCCAATTTGCATCCGTAGATGTCTGGAAAGTCGTGCGTTAGGCTGAATCTGAGCTTAGTATGTTGAGAAGTGTTTGTTGGAGATTGATCGTATCAGCATCGTTCGTAGTAACTGAATTAGATCTTTGAGAGTTAATCGTGTCAGTACCGTTCGTAACACTTGAATTAGATCTTGGAAATGCGATCGTGTCCACACCGTTCGTGATGATAGAATTAGATCTCTTGTCGTGTCAGTACCGTTCGTAGTAACTGAATTAGACTGAGGAGGTAATTGATCGTGTCCACATCGTTCCTGATGATAGAATTAGACCTTGGGAAGACGATCGTGTCTACACCGTTCATGATGATAGAATTAGATCTCTTAGAGTCGATCGTGTCAGCACCATTCGTAGTAACTGAATTAGATCTTTGAGAATGATCGTGTCATCACCGTTCGTAGTAAATGAATTAGATCTTCTTGTCGTGTCAGCACCGTTCATAGTAACTGAATTAGACTTTAGAAACAGTTGATCGTGTCCACACCGTTCGTGATGATGGGATTAGATCTCTGAGAGTTGATCGTGTCAGTACCGTTCGTAATACCTGAATTAGATCTTGGAAAGATGATCGTGTCTACACTGTTCGTGATGATAGAATTAGATCTCCTATAGTCGATCGTGTCAGCACCATTCGTAGTAACTGAATTAGATCTTTGAGAATGATCGTGTCATCACCGTTCGTAGTAAATGAATTAGATATTGGAAGTTCGTTCATTTGTCTGTACCTGTATTCTGCAATGGGTATAGCAATTTTTTATACAATGTCATGATGCACGTGTTATGTAATGAGTCTCTCAAAATAAATGAGAAACTTTGTATGTTATGCATGAGTTCGTTATGAGGTAATGTATGTGATGTATGAATATGTTTATGAATTATGACGCATGACTATGATTTATGCTATTTGACATATCTTGATTGAGAAGATAGATCTTTCTGTTATTGTAATTTCGATGTTTTGATCTTATCTTGGAGATGCTCGGTTGGGGATTTATGATTTCTGCTTGGGGAGGATCAGCAACTTGATGTACCCTGATTGGGAATAAAAGATATTAGTAGACCATGTTGGAGAAGAGCCAAGTGTTGGAGAACCGGTAGTGTTGAAGATGTAAACTATGTTGGGGAGCCATATCTTTGTCGGGACGAGAGCATTTGAAGATGATTACTCTGTAGGGATATGATCTTGTGAACCCGGCTCTATGAGGAGACATGGGTGTCTTGAAAGTTGTCCCCAGTATTATAGTAACTACCATTCCTGGATTTGATTAGGACACACCATTGAGTATTGATTAAGACGTCTGACTGGACTTGCATAGATTTGCCCCTGCTAGTAGGAACTTTAGAAAGATTCGCCTCGCGAGGACTTTATGAGGTGTGCACTATGGGCGACATGCCCCTAGTACTTAGTATGATGCCCCTGACTGATCGGGCGGTAGCTTTGGCCCCACTTGGGTGCATGCCCCTGATTGTTGATGCTTCTGAAAGATTCTTGAAATTTTGACTTGATTGCCCCAGATTGGTTGGGCAATAGTTTGAAACCCACTTGGGATGTGTGCCTTTGACTGTTTGGCATTTTGAAAGAATCTTGGAACCTTGACTTGATTGCCCCAGATTGATTGGGCAAAACGTGTTGTGCCCCTTGTGTAAGAGACATTGCTTGTTGGTCGGGATAACTTTGAGTCATTAGTCATACCCTGTGCAAATTCTTTGTGTTGCTAACATTTGAAATTATGTAGCAGAATATGTTTAATAATGAATTCATGAGATGCAATGCATACGTCTGTCTTGAGTTTTTGAAAAACATTAAAACTAGAGATGTAAAATCATGATATTTATAAAAACATGATGTTTGTAAAAAACAGAATATCAACCTAGCATTTGTAGTAAACCTTAAGGATTCGGGATACCTTTTTGGTGACAGTACGCTTTAGAACTAACCATGCTTCAATTAGGACTTTCAAGGGTTGTAACGTGGCTTGGTTCACGGTTTAAGAAACAAAGGATAAAGGCTCAAAATTTGATTGTACCCACCCCTCTTCGTGATGATCTTCAGTCCTAAGCCCAGTTAATTCAACTTATGCATTCAGGTTCCAAGAGACTTTTGGATTTGCACCTTTGATAATGATGATGGTTCACAAGCAAAGAGAACTTTTGAGATGGCAGTCACTTCTTCCTTTTGGTAGTCTCAACACTGTGTTGTTCAGGAATTTATTGACTTCTTTTTTTTCTTCTTTTTGATATCCCTAACTTTTGCCTGAACTGTCTATTTTGAGCTTACAGTCAGCGGGATGCCTTGATTTTTGCCTAAGTCTTCTTTTTGATTCTTGACTTAGCAGGCTTTTCTTTGTATATATGTTTTTTCATTCATTTTTTTTTTGAAAGATATTGACTGCCTTGCTTAATGATTGATGAACCATTATTGGCTTTTGATTGACATCTCCAACACTTCTTTGATGTGTGCGGATGAACGCTTGTGATTGAAACCTTTGTTGAAAGGTGTACTGAATGATTCTCTTAAAATAGAATGCACAGCCAAATTAACTGAGAACTACCCTGCCCCAGGTTATGATCTAGGGTTTTAATTAGTACAAGAAAGAAACTTCTACTTCTTAGGCTCAAAGGGGTTGACAAGGGATTAACATCCTTATATCTCCACTGTTTAGGAATTGAAACAATGCCTATACATCGTCAGCATAGTCTGTTCAAAAGCATATTGTATGAGGTTGCGGTATCATTTTCGTCATCCTCCCTCAAAAGGCATACAGCTTTAGCAGGAGTCGAATATCACAAGACATATGCAAGGTAAAGACATAATTTAAAATGAGTGATAGAGAAATAATTTATTCAAGACAAACATATGCAATGCACTGATGATGATTATTAAAACAGATAATGTCTATCATGAGTCAAATGTTTAAACAAATAGAAAAGAAACTTGCAAATGAAAGTAGATCTAATGATCCAGAAGTTCATCCGTCTAGACGTCAATCAGTCTTTTCATGACTAGGAATAGGAGCGGTGATCACCATAGGAGTTTTCAGGAGGGTTGAATTTGATTTCCCCGTCATCGATCAGATCTTGAATCTTATTCTTCAATGTCCAGCAATTGTTTGTGTAATGTCCAGGACTGTTGGAATGGTACGCGCACTTCGCATTGAGTTTATAGCTAGGAGTGGAGGTGTTAGGATTCTTAGGAGGGTCCCTCAGAGTAATCAATTCGATCTTCAACAGATGTTGTAATGCTTGAGCCAATGTCATACTAGTTTTGGTGAATTGATGCTTAGGTGCATCTGGCTTGCGTCGTTGTTGTGGAGCTGGTGTAGAGATCAGAACTGCCCAACAGATTAGTTGCGCTCATTACGGCCTTTCTGGTTGTGCACAACATCAGCTATATGAGGTTCCTCATGTGAAATGAAATCAATGATCTTGTCATCGATTAAGTCTTGAATCTTATGCTTCAATGGTCCATAATCCTTAGTGTCATGACCAAGATTGTTCGAACAATAAGCATATCTCGCATTGTAATTGTACCCTATATGAGTGTCTTCAATTCTCCTTGCCCCTTGGCTGAGTTCAGAATTAAAGTTTGGGATCGGATGATCTGAGCCTGAAGGTGTTTGACTGATTGCTCGAAATCCATTTGTGCTGAAGTAAACAACAAGAGAGGATGAGATACCTGTTGTGAGAAACCTGTTATGCGATGTTATGAATACAAATGCAATGCTTTCAAGGTTCTTTAGGAAATTTAGTTCACGACATATAGAAATAAAATTGGTCGCAGCCTTGTTTGAAGAACTCTGACTTTCGTCTTGGAACGTCCTTCTTTGAGAATCAAGCTCACCATATCGAGTGGGTCATCGCCTATGATTCAGGATATCTCTGAATTTGAAGGTATATGGCTAGAGGAAAATAAATCCTCTTGCCCCTTGATAGGTATGATGTCTTTAAACTGGAAGGCATACGGCCAGAGGAAAATAAATCCTCTTGCCCCTTGATTAGGAAATCAGTCCTTGATAGGAGTCCATGAAATAGTGCACCCTAAATCCCTAAGATCCTTGAAAGGGTTAGTTAAATCATGTTATGCTTATGATGTCATGCGAATGCAGTTCATTAGGCACAACGTGAGGTAGTAAGGGCGAACAAGTCCTTTTAACAAAACTTGCAAGGAAACGAAGGTTAGTAGCAAACACAGACAAGTCACGCAGGTCACATAAGTCACACAAGTCACACAATTTCCTTAGGCTTGGCTTGCATGGAGTTTAGATCATGTGAGATACCCTTCCCCAAAGGTATTTCTAAGGATAAAGATGATATCAGCAACGGGTTCTACCGAGTTACCCACAATTGTCAGCCCTCCTAAAGCACCCTCGAACATGATACATACATACCATGCAATGATACTTTGAGAAAGAACCTATCTGAGCTGTAGTATCAGGTAGCGACTATGCTCTCAACATACATCAAGAGTAGTCCCCCCACTACGTTCCTAAAAGTCAAGATGGGTTAAAGGTAACTAAAGGTCCTTAAGCTCCGACTCACCTACAGATATCCACACGAACCTCTCTCATGCAAAAGAGGCATGCGAACACCCATAGAGGCCTAACTTAAGCGTGAACTCTCATATTGACCAATCCTCCACATACATGCAGGAGTCGCCATGACTATGCCACTTCCTATCTTAGATGTACTTGAATCCGGGTGTAGGATCCGTCCTTCAGTTAATTCCTAAAACAACCCTGAAAAATAAAGCAAACAAAGCAAACAATAGAAAACATTTAAGTGAATCCTAAACTTTTAAGGTAACCCCTCTTTTATTCGAAAGCGTCCCCAGCAGAGTCGTCAGTTCTGTAATACGGTGAACTGACTTTAATCGAAATGTTGCGGATAGCAAGAGTCGCCACCGACTTTTATATTATCCAAATATCAGAAAGGCTAAAACAACAGGAAAAACCTTTTAAATAATAACTGAGTTCGGGGGGTAATTATGCAAAGGGAAGGTGTAAGGCACCCTTTGCATCCATGGTTTTCCATGGGCTCTTAATCGCTTTGCTCTTTTGAAAGAAATGTAGAAGAAGTAAATACGGACTTTAGCTCGTAAATGAGCGTAGCCATATTGAAGGTTTATGAAAAAATGTAGAAAAAGATTTTAGCCAGAGCAAGGCAATTAGGAGCAATTACCTTAATATTTGTAGAAAAGTTCTTTTAGCCTTTCAGGGCTATCCCTGCCATAGGAGGGCAAGGAAGTCCTTTGATTTGGAGGTTGAAGGGTCGTCGCATTATCGTTTTCCATAAGACTGTCCCATGCCATAGAGAGGCAGGTAGTCTAAGGGAAGGATTAGAATAGCCTTTCGTTTAGGCAACCAGAGGACACCTCAGCCTTTCGTAGGCAACTTCCGAGGGACGAGATCGTATTAGTGTATCGAAGGCAGCATCATTAGGGGCTTATGATCTTTGCATTAATCGAGGCAACATCGCTGAGGTATCCTCGTATTCGAGGGACATGACTATTCTGCAAAAAACACAAGGCAGCAAGGCAACAGGCAACAAGCAACAAGAGGGGTTACCAAAAAAGTGTGTGTTGTTAGAACAAGATTTGTTCTGATCAATATTCTTAGTTTTGATGATAACAAGGATATGAATTTTGTGTGAGATAATGTGGTACTCTAATACATTGCAATTTCCCTTTCAGGAAATATATAAAGAGTATGCACAAATCAGCGCTCAGAAGCTTTGTCTCAGAAGGTTCAGCATGCAACATCAGAACACGGTCTGGCAAGACATCAGAAGATGGTCAAGGCAGAATCAGAACATGGGTCTATGGAAGCATCAGAAGAACTTGAGATCAGAAGCAGAAGCACTGAAGTTCTCATGGTATCACGCTCAGAAGCACTTCAAGGTCAGAAGACAAGAAGATGCTATGCACCAAGCTATTTGACTCTGATGATTTTCAAATATTTTATTCAAACATCAGATCAGAAGAAAGTACAAGTGGCAGGCTACGCTGACTGACAAAAGGAACGTTGGAAGCTATTAAAGGCAACGTCAGTAGACACAGCGTGAACAAGGCTCGAGGTAGTTGACAAAAGCGTGAAACATTAAATGCAAAGTTGTACGAAATACGCAAAGCATTAAATGCGCTCAACGGTCATCTTCTCAAACGCCTATAAATATGAAGTTCTGATGAGAAGCAAGGTTACAAATTCTGAACGAAATTATTCTGAAAGACTTGCTGAAACGCTGTTCAATTCAAAGCTCAGAAACTTCATCTTCATCAAAGCTCACTACATTGCTGTTGTAATATATTAGTGAGATTAAGCTTAAACGATCAGAGAAATATCACTGTTGTGATTATAGCTTTTTAGAAGCATTTGTAAAACTCTTATTTGATTACATTAATTTGTAAGTAACTAGAGTGATCAAGTGTTGATCAGGATACTCTAGGAAGTCTTAGCTTGTGTCTAAACAATTGTAATTAGAGTGATCACGTGGTGGTCAGGATACTCTAAGGAAGTCTTAGCTTGTGTCTAAGCAGTTGTAATTAGAGTGATCACGTGGTGGTCAGGATACTCTAAGAAAGTCTTAGCTTGTGTCTAAGCATTTGTTCCTGGAGTGATCAGGTTGTGATCAGGATACTCTAGAAGACTTAGTCGCGGACTAAGTGGAAAACCATTGTAATCTGTTGCGATTAGTGGATTAAATCCTCAGGTGAGGTAAATCACTCCGTGGGGGTGGACTGGAGTAGTTTAGTTAACAACGAACCAGGATAAAAATAACTGTGCATATTGTTTTTATCGTTCAAGTTTTTAGACTACATTTATTCAAACCCCCCCCCCTTTCTAATTGTTTTTCTATCCTTCAATTGGCATCAGAGCGCCGGTTCTAAGGTGCAAGCACTTAACCGTGTTTAGAAAAGATTCAGGAAGAGAAAAACGCTTCAGTAAAAGATGGCTGGTGAAATTCCAACAAACCCAGCTGCATCTACATCTGGCTCTGCTGAGCAATACAATGGTAACAATGGTTATACTAGACCACCAGTATTTGATGGTGAAAACTTTGAATATTGGAAAGATAAACTGGAAAGTTACTTTCTTGGTCTAGATGCTGATCTATGGGATCTTCTGCTGGATGGTTACAAACATCCTGTTAAAGCTACTGGTGTAAGGCTTACGAGAAGTGAAATGACTGATGATCAAAAGAAAGATTTCAAGAATCATCATAAATGTAGGACTGTTTTGCTGAATGCTATCTCTCATGCTGAGTATGAGAAGATATCTAACAGGGAAACTGCCCATGATATATATGAGTCATTGAAAATGACCCATGAGGGAAATGCTCAAGTCAAGGAGACTAAAGCTCTTGCTCTAATCCAGAAGTATGAAGCCTTCAAGATGGAGGATGATGAAGACATTGAGAAGATGTTTTCAAGATTTCAAACTCTGACTGCTGGATTAAGAGTTCTCGACAAAGGCTACACCAAGGCTGATCATGTAAAGAAGATCATCAGAAGTTTGCCCAGAAGATGGGGTCCAATGGTAACAGCATTCAAGATTGCGAAGAATCTGAATGACGTTTCTTTGGAAGAGCTGATCAGTGCCCTGAGGAGTCATGAGATTGAACTTGACGCTAATGAACCTCAGAAGAAAGGTAAGTCTATTGCATTAAAATCTAATGTTAAAAAAGGCACTAACGCTTTTCAGGCTAGAGAAGAAGATCCTGAAGAATCAGAATTTGAAGAAGAAGATGAACTGTCCATGATCTCCAGAAGGGTGAACCAACTCTAGAAGAGCAAGCAAAGGAAGTTCAGAGGCTTCAGAAGTTCAAAGAAATTTGAACGAGGAGAATCTTCTAGTGACAGAAGATCTGACAAGAAGAAGGTTGTCTGCTATGAGTGCAATGAGCCTGGACATTACAAGAATGAGTGTCCAAAACTTCAGAAGGAGAATCCCAAGAAGAAGTTTCATAAGAAGAAAGGTCTTATGGCAACATGGGATGATTCTGAATCAGAATCAGGATCAGACTCTGAAGGAGAGCAGGCAAACTTTGTGCTGATGGCGACAGAAGATGATGGATCAGAATCTACATCAGAATCAGATTCTGAAGAGGTATTTTCTGAACTATCTAGAGAAGAGTTAGTTTCCAGTCTAACAGAGCTTCTTGAATTAAAAGCTCATCTTAGTATCAAATACAAAAAGCTGAAAAAGCAATTTGAATTTGAAACTAAGAAGCTTGAGTTGGAAAATTCTGAATTAAAAGAAAAAGTTTTAAAATTATCCAATAATGTTGGATCTCCTTCTGATTCAGAAAAATCCACTCCCAGTCTGAATCATATTCTGAAAGAATATGATTTAAGTTTCAGGAAGTTCTTATCTAGAAGTATTGGCAGAAGTCAGCTAGCTTCTATGATATATGCTGTGTCTGGAAACAAGAGAGTTGGCATTGGTTATGAGGGTGAAATCCCATACAAGCTTGAATCTGTGGATGATATGAAAATATCATACAAGCCTCTATATAACCAATTTAAATTTGGCCACTCCCATGATATTAAGCACACATCACATGCACAAAGTTTTCACATAACACACACCAAGAAGCATGTGACACAACCTAAGAAATATCATGGAACTCAGAATAAGAAGTATCATACTGTTCCTCCTGCTAAATATTTTGCTAAACCCAAGTTCAATAAGAACTTGAGGAGAACTAACAAGAAAGGACCCAAGAAATTGTGGGTACCTAAGGAAAAGATTATTCCTATTGCAGATATCCTTGGCGGCAAAGAGGACAGAAAGCAAAATGTCATGGTACCTGGACTCTGGGTGCTCGCGACACATGACGGGAAGAAGTTCTACATTCCAAGACCTGGTGCTTAAACCAGGTGGAGAAGTCAAGTTTGGAGGAGATCAGAAGGGCAAAATCATTGGCTCTGGAACCATAAGTCTTGGTAACTCTCCTTCCATAACTAATGTACTTCTTGTAGAAGGATTAGCGCATAACTTATTGTCCATAAGTCAATTAAGTGACAATGGTTATGATATAATCTTCAATCAAAAGTCTTGCAAGGCTGTAAGTCAGAAGGATGGCTCAATCCTATTTACAGGCAAGAGGAAGAACAACATTTATAAGATTGATCTTTCTGATCTTGAGAAGCAGAAGGTGACTTGTCTTATGTCTGTTTCTGAAGAGCAATGGGTCTGGCACAGAAGATTAGGTCATGCTAGTTTGAGAAAGATTTCTCAGATTAACAAACTAAATCTAGTCAGAGGACTCCCAAATCTGAAATACAAATCAGATGCTCTTTGTGAAGCATGTCAGAAGGGCAAGTTCTCCAGACCTGCATTCAAGTCTAAGAATGTTGTTTCTACCTCAAGGCCGTTAGAACTCTTGCACATTGATCTGTTTGGCCCAGTCAAAACAGCATCTGTCAGAGGGAAGAAATATGGATTAGTCATCGTTGATGATTATAGCCGCTGGACATGGGTAAAGTTCTTGAAACACAAGGATGAGTCTCATTCAGTGTTCTTTGAAATCTGCACTCAGATTCAATCTGAGAAAGAGTGTAAAATCATAAAGGTCAGAAGTGATCATGGTGGCGAATTTGAGAACAGACTCTTTGAGGAGTTTTTCAAAGAAAATGGTATTGCCCATGATTTCTCTTGCCCCAGAACTCCACAGCAAAATGGAGTAGTAGAGCGAAAGAATAGGACTCTACAAGAAATGGCCAGAACCATGATCAATGAAACCAATATGGCTAAGCATTTCTGGGCAGAAGCAATAAACACTGCATGCTATATTCAGAATAGAATCTCTATCAGACCTATTCTAAATAAGACTCCCTATGAATTGTGGAAGAACAGAAAGCCCAACATTTCATATTTCCATCCTTTTGGATGTGTATGTTTTATTCTGAATACTAAAGATCATCTTGGTAAGTTTGATTCCAAAGCACAAAAGTGTTTCCTTCTTGGATATTCTGAACGCTCTAAAGGCTACAGAGTATACAATACTGAAACGTTGATTGTAGAAGAATCAATCAATATCAGGTTTGATGATAAGCTTGGTCTTGAAAAACCAAAGCAGTTTGAGAATTTTGCAGATTTTGATATTGATATATCAGAAGCAGTAGAACCAAGAAGCAAAGCTGCAGAAGCTGGCAGTCTCAGAAGCAATGAATCAGAAGATCAAGTTGCTGCATCTTTAGAGAATCTGAGAATCTCTGAAGAACCTACAGTCAGAAGATCACCTAGACTTGCTTCAGCTTATTCAGAAGATGTGATCCTTGGAAAGAAAGATGATCCCATCAGAACAAGGGCATTCCTTAAGAACAATGCAGAATGTCAATTAGGTCTTGTTTCTTTGATCGAGCCAACTTCTGTTGATCAAGCTCTAGAAGATCCAGACTGGATAATTGCCATGCAAGAAGAACTAAATCAGTTTACAAGGAATGATGTATGGGACTTGGTTCCTAGACCAAAAGGATTTAACATCATCGGTACTAAGTGGGTTTTCAGAAACAAGCTAAGTGAGAAAGGTGAAGTGGTAAGAAACAAAGCCAGACTGGTTGCTCAAGGTTATAGTCAGCAAGAAGGAATTGACTACACAGAAACCTTTGCATCAGTGGCCAGGTTAGAATCTATTCGTCTATTAATTTCTTTTTCCACTCAATACAACATCACTCTTTATCAGATGGATGTTAAGAGTGCCTTCTTAAATGGTTATATAGATGAAGAAGTTTATGTTCACCAACCTCCTGGTTTTGAAGACTCCATGTCTCCAAATCATGTTTTTAAATTAAAGAAATCATTATACGGATTGAAACAAGCTCCCAGAGCTTGGTATGAACGGTTGAGTTCTTTCCTTCTGGAAAATAGTTTCACTAGAGGAAAAGTGGACACTACTCTCTTTTGTAAAACATTTAAAAAGGATATTTTAATTTGTCAAATATATGTTGATGATATTATCTTTGGAACATCTAATGCTACACTTGGAAAGGAGTTTGCTGAGTCTATGCAGGCTGAATTTGAAATGAGCATGATGGGAGAACTCAAGTATTTCCTTGGGATTCAAATCAACCAAACTTCCGATGGAACCTATGTTCATCAAACGAAGTATGTGAAAGAACTTCTGAAGAAGTTTAATCTTTATGAAAGCAAAGAAGCCAAAACTCCTATGCATCCAACATGTGTACTGGGTAAGGATGAGGTAAGTAAGAAGGTAGATCAGAAGTTGTACAGAGGTATGATTGGATCTCTTCTATATCTAACTGCTTCTAGACCTGACATTCTATTTAGTGTTTGTTTGTGTGCTCGATTCCAATCAGATCCAAGAGAATCTCATTTAACAGCGGTTAAGAGAATTCTAAGGTATCTGAAAGGTACTACTAATGTTGGTTTAGTTTACAGAAGATCTAAAGATTACAACTTAGTAGGATTCTGTGATGCTGACTATGCTGGAGATAGAATAGAAAGAAAGAGCCCTTCTGGAAGTTGTCAATTTCTTGGAAGTCATCTGATCTCATGGTACAGCAAGAAGCAAGCTACTATTGCCCTCTCAACAACAGAAGCAGAATATGTTGCTGCTGCTGGTTGTAGCACACAAATGCTCTGGATGAGAAGTCAGCTGGAAGATTATCAGATATATGAGAGTAACATTCCTATTTTCTGTGATAATACTTCTGCTATATGTTTATCTAAGAATCCTATTTTACATTCAAAAGCTAAACATATTGAGATTAAACATCATTTCATAAGGGACTATGTTCAGAAGGGTGTTATATCTTTAAACTTTGTGGATACAGACCATCAATGGGCTAATATCTTTACAAAACCCCTTGCTGAAGATAGGTTTAAGTTCATTCTGAAGAATATCAGTATGGATTTATGCCCAGAATGAGAAGATGAGAAGATCTTATGTATGAGTATCTTCTGAAATGAAATTGGATTTTTTGTTTATAAGAAGTTCTGATTGAAATCAATTAGAAATTGTGATTCAGTTATTACTAACGTTTCATTGTCTAAGTTGATTTAGAATCTCTTTAAAAGCAAAACAGCTGTAACTGGCTATCCAGATGGTAAACACGTGTTCACTATTTCTGGACAAGCGTGAGTGCATTTGAGGGGACGTCTACTTAGGTAACTGTGCAAATCTCGTCTTTTGTCATTATTATCTCTCCTCACGTCAAATAACATTAAATGCCATTCATCATCTCTTTTATTGTCCTTTTCGTTTTCATATCCGTCAAACGTTTCCCTTCCCTAGAACGTTTTCCTTCCTCAAATTCCCTCTATTTATTTCTCCATTTCTTTGCATTCTTCAATCAATCTTTGTGCTCTCGCTTTCTTTCTCTCACTTTTCTATGAATATCGTTTGCGAAAACCCTAGTTCATTCTTCATCGATCTAGCATTCATCATGAATCTTTCGCCCAGTTCCCTTCATCAAAACTTTAAAACTGTTGAAGAAACTAAGTCTCAAATGTGGATGATCTATTTGAATAGAACGGATGGAAGGGTTAATCGGTTACAGGATGAGAAATATATCTCGGGATGGCATTCCAAGTTCTTCTCAAGTCAGACCTCTTCTTTGATGCTGTTGTCAACATCTGTCCAAAGGGAGAAGAATTTCTTGAGATATTGGATGAAGTTAGGTTCCATAAGGACTTAACTTCTATGTTAAGGGAAAGCCCATCTGAGAATATGCTCTCTCCCGGTGAACTATTCTCAGTTCCTCCCTTGTATTCATTTACTTCTTTCTCTGGGAGCTGTTCAGGCATGCAGAGTTTCAAGATTTGATGACCAAGCAAGAGCAAGAACAAGCTGGGATTCATGATATGCTGCTTTAGATTAGGACTAGGCTAAGGTTGTAGTCTTTAAGTCTTTGTAGTTTTCTTTCCTTGTTGCATCTGTTTTCCTGCATTCCTCTTTTGTAATCCTTCTTGTTGAAATCAATGAAAAGTTATTTATGTTACTTTCCTTTTGTCTCTTGCTTTACATCTGAATCTTTTTATGCTTTTTGATGTTATGACAAAAAGGGGGAGAAAATATATGATAAATGATCTGATTAATATTATCAGTTACCGAGTAAAAAGGCTCCACATTTACTAACAGAAGCTGCAAGCTTCATATGTTTCTAAGTTGTGTTGTTGCAGGAATCAAAGATTCAAGATCAATATAAGGAAGCAACGAGATGATGAAGCAACTCTTTAGTGAATCAAGCTCTTGGATTCTTGAAGCAAGCTGAGTGCTAGGAAGCTTCTGAATCAGAAGCAAGAAGGAAGAATGTTCAGATATTCTGATAATAGAATATGATCCAAATCATTGTCTATTTGCTCTGATACATTGTCTATTGGATCTGATATATTCTATATGGCTTATATGGCCCTGATACATATTTTGTGTTCTGATACACATCTTATGTTCTAACTCATTCATGCTGACTTTTGTCGTTTAGTTTTGTTCTGTAACATTTCAGGATGTAGAGATGATCTGATGATGCTCTGGTACATTCAACAATGTTCTGATACAATCTAGCATGAAGTGATGTAAGAAGAAATTCAAAGCTCTGAAGCTATCCGAGGGAAGCAGAAATCAGAAGCTGTGAATATTCTAAAGATCCAGAAAACTCAAGTTCTGAAGCTGTCCTAAATGGAAGCATGAATCAGAAGCTGTGAATGTTCTGAAGATCAATGAAATTCAAGTTCTGAAGCTGTCCTAAATGGAAGCATGAATCAGAAGCTGTGAATGTTCTGAAGATCAAAGAAATTCAAGTTCTGAAGCTGTCCTAAATGGAAGCAGGAATCAGAAGCTGTGAGTGTTCTAGGGATCTAAAGAAATTCAAGTTCTGAAGCTGTCCAATGGAAGCAGAAGTCAGAAGCTATGAATTATCAGAAGCAAGAAGCTTATGTGATCGTCTCTACCGAAATAATCAGGGAAGTCTTTTATCACTAAAGTTCTTCGAGTATTTATTTCAGGGGGAGATTATTCATCTCAGGGGGAGATTGTTAATCTCAGAGGGAGACATATTCACATGCTTATGCTATAGCTGTGTAATTTGTCTTTATCCGTCTGCTCTTTCTGATCGCAAATTCATATCATTTATATATGTTTTTGTCATCATCAAAAAGGGGGAGATTGTTAGAACAAGATTTGTTCTGATCAATATTCTTAGTTTTGATGATAACAAGGATATGAATTTTGTGTGAGATAATGTGGTACTCTAATACATTGCAATTTCCCTTTCAGGAAATATATAAAGAGTATGCACAAATCAGCGCTCAGAAGCTTTGTCTCAGAAGGTTCAGCATGCAGCATCAGAACATGGTCTGGCAAGACATCAGAAGATGGTCAAGGCAGAATCAGAACATGGGTCTATGGAAGCATCAGAAGAACTTGAGATCAGAAGCAGAAGCACTGAAGTTCTCATGGTATCACGCTCAGAAGCACTTCAAGGTCAGAAGACAAGAAGATGCTCTGCACCAAGCTGTTTGACTCTGATGATTTTCAAATATTTTATTCAAACATCAAATCAGAAGAAAGTACAAGTGGCAGGCTACGCTGACTGACAAAAGGAACGTTGGAAGCTATTAAAGGCAACGTCAGTAGACACAGCGTGAACAAGGCTCGAGGTAGTTGACAAAAGCGTGAAACATTAAATGCAAAGTTGTACGGAATACGCAAAGCATTAAATGCGCTCAACGGTCATCTTCTCAAACGCCTATAAATATGAAGTTCTGATGAGAAGCAAGGTTACGAATTCTGAACGAAATTATTCTGAAAGACTTGCTGAAAGGCTGTTCAATTCAAAGCTCAGAAACTTCATCTTCATCAAAGCTCACTACATTGCTGTTGTAATATATTAGTGAGATTAAGCTTAAACGATAAGAGAAATATCACTGTTGTGATTATAGCTTTTTAGAAGCATTTGTAAAACTCTTATTTGATTACATTAATTTGTAAGTAACTAGAGTGATCAAGTGTTGATCAGGATACTCTAGGAAGTCTTACCTTGTGTCTAAGCAATTGTAATTAGAGTGATCACGTGGTGGTCAGGATACTCTAAGGAAGTCTTAGCTTGTGTCTAAGCAGTTGTAATTAGAGTGATCACGTGGTGGTCAGGATACTCTAAGAAAGTCTTAGCTTGTGTCTAAGCATTTGTTCCTGGAGTGATCAGGTTGTGATCAGGATACTCTAGAAGACTTAGTCGCGGACTAAGTGGAAAACCATTATAATCTGTTGCGATTAGTGGATTAAATCCTCAGGTGAGGTAAATCACTCCGTGGGGGTGGACTGGAGTAGTTTAGTTAACAACGAACCAGGATAAAAATAACTGTGCATATTGTTTTTATCGTTCAAGTTTTTAGACTACACTTATTCAAACCCCCCCCCCTTTCTAAGTGTTTTTCTATCCTTCATGTGTGGGTGCAACAATCACGTGATTAATTCAGAAATTATCTTATAATTAGTTATTCTAAATTGATTAACAGGCTTGCACTCCCTAGGATTACTAACCACACAATAATATGGGGGAGGGGAAAAAGAAACCAGCGGATTCATAGTGCAATAGGTCTAATGTAAATAATAATTAAGACAAAAAAAAGATGAATTTCAGGGTTACCGAACATTCGAGCTTTGACTGGTTGACTAACCCTGAAAATTGGAAAAGGAAAAATAAACGCGAAGGGGTGAGTGTATGGACAGTTCATTTGCCAAATAATGTTAACCCTAATTTAATAAAAAATGGCAAAAAGAAATTAAACAAATATGAAAAATACTTAGCTTTGATTTGATTTGATATGGTTCGTAGTCGGAGGTAGCCTCGAGGTTAACCTGAAAAATGGGCAAAAATAGGCAAGGTACGTGAGTGCAAAAGAGTCCATTGACTTTCGAGGTTTTAACCCTAATAAAAAATTTATAATGTAAATAAATATTTAAAGGAAAATAAAATGAGAACTTAGCTTCGTAAAATGCGTGGCGCACAGTCGGGAGGTGTCTGATAATTACCCTGAAAAATGCACAAAGAGGTATTTTTAGTGTAGGGAGTGATCTTCGGAAATCCTGATTAGGGCACAAGTTAGCCATGATTAATAGAATAAAAAACAAATTAATTGTTGGTTTTCAACCCAATTAATTAAGTCGGTGAAAATCAGGTTTCGATTAAAATCTCTAACCCTAACATTTTATTTTTAATCAATTAATAAAAAAACATTTATCTAATTAAACAAATAAATTAGACAAATTAAACTAATTTTAAACAATTAAAATAGAAACCTAATAATAATATAAATAAATAAATATTTTTAATTTTTATGTTTTTTTAAGAGAAAAAGGAAATTTATAACAAAATATTAAAGAAGAGTATTAAAAAAAAAAGAGTTTTGAAAGAATAAAATAAAATGATAAAAAGAAAAGTATGTTATAACAAATAAATAAAAAGAAAAGTTAGAAACACTCAGCTTTTATCCAGTGTGGTTGGCTTGTGAAGTCTATGATACGCCTGCGTCTTGTCACCTTCAGATCGGGCTAGAGGAAGATCCAGCGGTGGAGATTGGAAAGCACACCGTAAATGTACGCGCCTGCTGTGTACCGAATCTTTATGACAAAGATAACAAAATATTAGTAAAAATAGCTTACGGAACCAAGGATCGAACCCACGTTCGAGCATACGAGGATCTTAAGGCGCGCTGCTTCCCCGCTAGGGCACTTGTTCTTCGCTGATAATGGATCAATGGTTAAGCATAATATAAAAAATAACTGTTCAGAAAAAATTCAAACAAAAAAGGCGCCCTTGCACTGTTCATCATCGTTACCAACTCGCCTTAGACCTGCAGATTCCGAAACTCAAAAACAATGCAATAAAAACATGTTATGGATCCATGAATCTATTTGAAATCAATTCCTAAACATAATAGAACCATCAATTCGGGCCAATTCGGTTGCTAAATGGGAGTCCCCAATTTGAAGCTTTGTATAACCTAACAATGGTGGATCCTTAAACTTGCACCGAATGTCAAATTAAATTAACCAGAAACGTCCTAAACAATCATCTAAGACATACAAGGTAAACAAAATGCAGTAATAACGTGCTAACATGTGAAAACGAGATCGAGATTGGTGTGGGCAAACCATGACCTTACTGCTCGCGATTCTGTATGCTTCGATTGAAGGTGATGATGGCAATAGCTTCAGAACACGTTAGAGAAACTCGATTTATGCCTTGAATGCCTTGAATTGGCTTGGAACTTTATCTGCTGTGTTCATGCTTTTGCGATTTTCTTTTAGATTGAATGGGGTTCCCTCTGCCTGCCGAATTCTTTTTATATGGTGTTGTTCTGTTTATATGAGTTTTGATGCTGAGTTATAATGACTTTGCGTTTTCGATTTGACTTATGATGTGGAGCTCTGAGTTTGTTTGAACCTCTGCACAAGTGTGTAAGAACAAGATTTGTTCTGATCAATATTCTTATTTTTGATGATAACAATGTATATGAATTTTGTATGAGATAATGTGGTACTCTAATACTATGCAATTTCCATTTCAGGAATTATATAAAGAGTATGCACAAAATTAGCGCAAGAAGCACTGACTCAGAAGGTTCAACATGCAACATCAGAACATGGTCTGGCAAGACATCAGAAGATGGTCAAGCAGAATCAGAACATGGTCTATGGAAGCATCAGAAGAACTTGAGATCAGAAGCAGAAGCACTGAAGGGGGAGAAAACTGTGCTTTTGATGTTATGACAAAAAGGGGGAGAAAACTGTGATAAATGATCTGATTTATTTTATCAGTTGCTGGGAGAAAGTCTCCACATTTCTAACAGAACTTGCAAGTTCTATGTCTTTGAGTGTTTGGCAGGAAGTGAAGATATTCTTAAAAGCTCAACATGAGTAGCAAAGACATGAGGAAAAGCAATTCTGTATGGAATCAAGCTCATGGAAATTTGAAGCAAGCTGAGTGCTGTAAAGCTTCAAGATCAGAAGCAAGAAGGAAGAATGTTATGATATTCTGATGATAGAATATGCTCTAACACATTCTTATTCCTTATATGTTCTGATGCATGTTTTAGTTCTAAATATGCTCTGAAACATTATTGTTTTTTCTCTGATACGTATTATATGTTCTGATACATATATTATGTTCTGATTCATTCATGCTCTGACTTTTGTCGTTTAGTTTGTTCTGTAACATTTCAGGATGTAGAGATGCTCTGATGATGCTCTGGTACATTCAACAATGTTCTGGTACAATATAGCATGCAATGATTCAAGAAGAAATTCAAGCTCTGAAGTTGTCCTATGGAAGCAAGAATCAGAAGCTATGAATGTTCTGAAAGATCTAAGCATATGTGTGTAGCAACCTGCCCTAAAAATTATAGACTTAGAGTCGCCACCTATTCTGAAGGGCGAATAGGAAACCCTACGCAGTTTAGAGATTCAGGGTAAGTTATTATAATCAGGTCGAGGGAAGGTGTTAGGCACCCTCAACCCTTTCCTATTGGCTTTGAATATAAGGTAAAGGTTTATGGCTAAAATACTGAGGTTTAATAACTAAAGAATTGAATAGTGGAAAATTGAGATTTTAGGGAGGGGGACTCGCCTTGGTTATCCAAGTGCCTACGTATCTCCTTATGGAGAATCAGAGTCAACGTAGTTCGGGCACAGGGTTGTACGCCTTAGAATTTGAATTGAATGTGTTTGAAGTTGTTTTGAGGCTTTTTGAATTGCCTGATTGAAAAGGATGAAAATCCGTAATTTGATTTGAAGTGTTTTGAATGTTTTAGATTTGGGCGTACAACCCTGATTTAATTTGTTACCGTTAGTTGCGATAATCAATAGGTTTGATTACCAAGGCTAACGGGTTGAAGGGAGGATTGCTAACCACTATAATCGATAGATTCAATTATCGCGAATAGCAAATGTGCGTATTTTAAATTATCGTTACTCCTCATGATCGATAGATTCGATTACAAATAATAACGAATTTAATAAAGGAGAAATGCTAATCATCGTAACCAATAAGATGGTTAAAACCATTTAGCAAAATAAATGTTTAATTTAACATATAGGATTTGATTAATTAAATTAATCGATTATTAATCATTGCGACTAATAGATTTAGTCGGAACGAATAATAAATTAAATCCTAACACTTTGGCCAAATGGCCAGTGGGATTGGGGATTGGGCAAACCCTAATTTAATAAACTCCTCTAGGGTCTTCTATGATTTATGATAATTAAAGTTAAATTAATTAAATCAATAATCAGAAAATAGTCGAGAAAATAATCCTAAATCCTAATTATAATATTAGTATGATTTTTAAAACTAAATTATGTACATAGTAAAAATAATTAAATCCAATGATAATTATATAAATAACATAGCAAATAAATAAATAAACAAATAAATGAATAAAGAACCTGGTTGTTGTGATCCCATACAGCACTCTTTGAGGGTGCATGGTAAACCTTCAGCTTTATGTTCGTTAGATCTGGATGGTAGGAGATCTTATGGCTAATACGTGAGGGTATATGGTAGCCATGCGTGGACTTGGCGCACTGAATCGTACAAACAAATAATTGGAAAAAACGTTGCCCAACAAGGGCTCGAACCCAGGCCAGTATGGTTCTATTGTACTTTCCCTGCCACTCAGCTGCGTGTAAATAACTGTTATTGTAATGCACCGAAATATATATATATATATATATATATATATATATATATTAAATAAACAAGAAATCAAAATAGGTCAAAAAAGCTGGTCAAACTGGGTCCCACGAGGCATTGAATGACCAATCCAAAGAGGAGAGAGGGTCAGCGACTGTTGACTGGCCACTAAAGGTATGACGCGCGTGGTCAAAGAGGGTACGGTACTGTTCACCTTCTTCCTCCTGCGTACCTGCGGATTTAGCCGCGAACCTACCTACGGAATTACCTGCGGATTTTCGAAGGTTCTTCCCTTTCAGTTTCGTGAACTCAAAGCAGCCATGAACGACGTCACCTGAATCCAAATAGCGCCCAGATTCGTTAATCAAGGTCCCCTGATCAAGAATACGCCTTTAGTTTTGCCTAACAATCCCTGGAAATATGAATACGTGAAGGAACCTTCTTAGAATCAATCCAAGAACTCAAAGGAATGGTTAGATCGAATTAAAATGCAATAATATATCAAAAACGAAAATTAAACATGAAGGAGATAGTATGAACGTGATACCCATGTTCCACCCATCATGAGACCTTATATGTGGCTTGTGCTTGCTCTATACTACCTTGGGGAGAACCTGGTACAATTATTTGGCCTTGAAAGTCCTTGGGTTAAGAGCACAAAAATCTCACCTTTCTTTGATACTTGCTCCTTGAACCCTAGTATCTTTCACCTCTCTTTCCTCCAATTTCGTCCCCCCTGGCTGCTCTTCTCTTTTTCATATATATATGAGCCCATTAGGTTAAGAAGTGAGGAGAAATTCATAATTTAATGCCTTGGATTTCTTGATTAAAAATCTCCACCAAAACTTACCATTTTGAGCCTATGTTATTTGCAAATATTTTTTCACATATTTTTGATTTAAAATATTAGCATTGGATTAATTAGATGTGTTATAAAATCTTATTCCAATTAATCTTGATTTACTTTAATTTAATTTGATTTTAAATGACAAAAATCAAAATAAAATAAGATAAATCCATAAAATAATTGGAAATTAATCCATGGACTCTTTATGAACCTAATATTTCGTGGAAAGTGACATATGATAGGCCCATCGCTCAAAAACATGAAATTCATCAATTAGGGCTTCGTGCATTTCTCAAAAATCGACCAACTTGTGCGCATCATATCTCCCTCCATTTTAATCATATGAATGCATTCTAGGACTTTTTAGAAAGCTCAAAGAGTCCTCTAAATGACCTTTTTGGTCTCATCTCAATTGAAGCTTCCATGCTCGAATTATGAGCTTTGACCCAAAAGGTGTTTTTCGTTGATTTTTTGGAGGACCTATAATCTCTCGTACCATATCTCCCAAATGATGCATTTCTGGCCTTGGCTTGTGAGAGACAAAGTTGTAGAGAATCAAATTTCCTTCAAAATAGGATTTGGTTGGGGAATTTTTGATACTCCATGTGAAAGTTATGACCAGTCAAAGTTGTGTTGACTTTCTCCTATAAAAACCCTAATTTGAACCTTTAAATTTGTTCATCTCTGAATTTTTATTAATGGATCATGATCAACCTTTGATCAAATGATGGATATGACCTCACATACTTGATGTTGACCAAAAATCTTGAAGTTTGACTGTATTTTGACTATAGTTTACTTTTAGGTCAACACAGTCGATTATTGGTCATCTGAGCCATTGAGTGGGAAATCCTTGGGATTAAAGCTTAATAATTGTCATGGAGATACATTGAGACACCTTGAGATCCATTTGAGGCCTTGAATATTTACAATCCTTTGATAAAGTGAAAACCCTAGTTTTGGAGATCTTTGATTAGGAGAGAGTGACCTGAATAAGCCTTTGAAACTTGAGCCATTGAAGATGCATAGAGGAACCTTTGATTGAATATAAGAGGGCAAGTTTTGGGGTATGACAACTGCCCCTGTTCAATCTTCTTAAACTTGAAGAGTCAGATAGGCACGTCTGCCTATTGTGATCTAAAGGCAGAAGACGATTGAACACTGAGAATGCCCTAAAATTTGCATTTGTTGGGAAGAAGTTCTGTGAGGGATGGGCTTAAAGATGCCATCCAAGGTGAATACCATTCTTTCTCTCTCTTCTCTTTTTTTTTTACTGTGAAGCAGACGCTCTTTTTTTTGAAGGAGCTACGCATTTAGATCGTAGCGTGGCCTAAAAAGGCAACCTTGACTTTATGCAATGTTTATGATGCATGCGATGCATGATGCAGTGAGCTTCTCAAAATAAATGAGAGCGGTGTCTGTATATGCAATATGTATGAATGAGGTGTGTTAGTTGAATGATGCATGATTGTTAATTAAAGTATGTTAGTAACTCTGAAAAGAGAGATAACACCTTTGATTGTTGTTGATGATGTTTTGAAAGATATCACTGCCGAGGGACTAACGTGATAAGAAACCCAATTGAGAAACCCTTTTGTAGATCCTTGTTGTACAATTCTTTGTAAAACCCTGTTTGCCTGGAAAAGCTCCTAGAAAGGATGGAATACATCTTAAAGAATACTGCCTGGAAAGGCTCCTGAAAAGGATGGAATATGTCTTAAAGAAGAATGCCTGGAAAGGTTCCTGCACCAATAGGATTACTTGTCATAGTTCTGTCAAGCTTGCCTGCACCATTTGGATCATCTGCCCTTGTTCGGACAAATTTCACCTACACCATTTGGATCATTTGCCCTGGTTCGGACAAATTTCACCTACACCATTTGGATCATTTGCCCTGGTTCGGACAAGTTCATCTGCACCATTAGGATTATTTTCCCTAGTTCGGACAAATTTCACCTGCACCATTAGGATTATTTGCCCTAGTTCGGACAAATTTCACCTGCACCTTTTAGGATTACTTGTCATAGTTCTGACAAGCTCACCTGCACCATTAGGAGTCACTTGCCCTTGTTCGGACAAATTTCTCCTACACCATTAGGGATTACTTGTCATAGTTCTGACAAGCTCACCTGCACCATTAGGAATCACTTGCCCTTGTTCGGACAAATTTCTTCTACACCATTAGGAATTACTTGTCATAGTTCTGACAAGCTCACCTGCACCATTAGGATCACTTGCCCTTGTTCGGACAAGCTTACCTGCACCATTAGGGATTATTTGCTATAGTTCTAGCAAACTTACCTGTATCGAAGGAATTACCTGCCATGGTTCTGACAAGCGTATCTGCATAAGATGATCCATTTGCTATGGTTCTAGCAAACTTACCTGCATGAAAAAGATTCACTTGTTATAGCACTATGTCATACCCTAATTTTTGACCCCCCTGAGATGACATATCTTCAGGATTTTTCATCAGGTCAAGACAAGTTCCCAGAGCAGTTACTTCTCCATCTGGTATCTAATCGAGGATGCTCAAAGACAAGAAAGCTCAGGCAAAGGATCAATCAATACAAGGATTAGTCCCTAATACAATCATGGGGCTCAAGGACTTCATTTTTTTCATCTATGATTGATTAGACATCCAGTCATCTGAGTACAGGTTTACTCAGGTCACCAAACTAGGGTTTTGAGCCTATCAAGGACTGAAATCAGGGATCACATTTGGGAAGCCCTAAAAAGCCTCAGGGGATCATTCAAAGACATTAATCATCTTCAGATAACTCTTATGACAAGATCCACTGGACATCACACTTCAATTCAAAGTCTACAGTCATTATTTTCACATGGTCGACAAATTAGGGTTTTGACCTAATTCACCAAGATAGTGGACTTTTAATCAGGGCATGAATCCAAAACTCAACACATGATTCAAGAATCTCTACTACCTCAATATAATCCATTTACATCATTCATTTGAGGAGAAGATCTTGTTTCTACACAAAAGCCCAAAAATTCACTTTGTCAGGGAAAAGTCAAATGTGAAGGATCATCATTGACTTTTAAGGTTTTTGGTCAAATAATGATTTTCAAAGATCAATATCATCAATATATAGATGTCAAAGTGTTATACCCCAAAATTTGCCCACATATTTTTCAAGAAAACTCCAATCTGAAAATTAAGAGTCTCATATAATCATGGATTTTTATTTCAACAAATATCCTGACATATGAAATACTTAGTTTTTAGAATTTCTCTTATACAGTAATTTGGCTTGCAGTTGAATTTATTCTTACGCAAACGCCAAATACTGTTTATTACTTCACACATGCTATTTATTTATTTACAGATAAATGGTACTGACACAATTGGTACAGAGTTAAATCTTTTTGCAGGCGCAGAATCAGGAAACTCAGACTGTACTGGTAACAAGTAGATTATTATTATCTTTTGTTTCCCACTAATTTTTGTACTATATTCCAATATTTGCAAAAAATCTTTTCAAATCTCTTTTTCAAAAATCAAATCTCTCTTTTTCCAACACTATCATACACTTTCTTTCAAATCTTACTTCCACTCAAATTTTCCTTTTGTACGGAATCACATCATTCCCCAACGTCTCTTTCCTTCTTTCCATTCTATAAATACCTCTCATTCTTCCATAAAATCTCACATCAAATTCTAATTCATTTCTCAAATTTCCACTATCCATTTTCTCTTCTTCCCTAACAAGAATGGCAAAGTGGATAGAGACACTGTTTCTTACAGTCATCACCATTGCTACGGTGATCATGACTTTCTTCTGCCTGCACAGTCCTGAGGAGTGTGGACCTGCAATGGTTATGCTCCCAATCATCTACATGTTATTGTTCATAGCATGGGTCATTAATCGTCATTCTTAAAATTTGCCGTATTTCTTATTTCTTAGATGTACCGTTTATTCGTCGTACTGTTCAATATAGTATGTGATATTTGTACTGTCAGTATTAAATGTTGTACTATTTGTCATAATATTGCTTAGTTACTAAGATAATATTTTGTGTGTTTTCTGCCAGTCAAATATTCCTATTTCTGTGCATTAAATGATTTTCAGGGTTATTATCGGTAATTTTGCCCGCATACCGTAAATATTAGTTATTTATTATGTCTGTGTTTTTCTAACAAGTCATGTAAATAAACTTTCATTGTTCACATAAAACAAAAACAAAAAACAACAAAAAAGAAAATTAACTTTGACTGTTGATTTTTCACTCTAACTGCTGCATCAATACCTGGACAGTCAGTTGACAGCCAAACTGCTGGCAGTATAATTCTCAGTGTTTTGTACCATCAATCAAATCAATCTTACACAATTCAAATTTCCAAGATTTTTGTGTTAGAGGTCTTCTGAATATCACGCGATTAGCAGAAACTCAGCACTGCACAAAAATCAGGTACGCTTAACTGTCTCCTACACAAACAGTCCCTAATCAGGGTTTTTCTTGTTTTTACAGGAGCAACAAGTTTTTGAGAGCTCAAATGGATTTCATACACATCCATATATCTCAAAGTACCATCATACAAATTTTCAAACTTCAATTCACTCAGACGCACCGTCAGCAGCTCAAACAGTCAACAGACGACCCGTTTGACCAAAAAAGTCAACAGACAGTCAAAAATGAAATTTTTTGTCAAAATCCATATTTTGTCAAAGGATTCATCATTTGATCATTGGATGATCATAATTCATCAAGGAAAGATCAAAAATCAACAAAACCCTAAGATTCAAAATTAGGGTTTTTGCCTGAAAAGTCAACTCAACTTTGACTGATCATAACTCTCTCATCCTTCATCCAAAAAATTCAAACCAAAGCTTGTTTTGAAGGAAATTCAATTATCTTTCAAATGCCATTGATCCCATGGTCATTGGATTCACCATTTGAAAAATATGATCAAAGACATTACAGGTCATTTTCAAAGTCAACAAAAAGACACTTTTTTCAAAAGGACACACAAGGAGCTTCAAAAATCATTTTGACATGAGACCAAAGACATTGGTTAGAGGACTCTTTGAGGTTTCTAAAAAGTGCAAGATCTCATTCATATGACAAAAATTGAAGGATTTACACCTTGTTGAAGTTGGCTAAATTTTGGGAAAATGCATGAAATCAACATTGCTCAAAAATGTATTTTTTCCAAAAGGGGCCAAGTTTTCAGCATTCAAACATCACTTCCATGATGATATGGGCCTCCCACGACCAAGACTAAGCCCATAACATTTTTCATCCATGTTTGCTTGATTTTTTCTTATTTTAAGATTAAATTAAAAAAGGAAATGCATGGATAAATGATAGCTTGCATTCCAAGCATGACTCATCAATATGACTCATTCAACTCTGTCCCAAAGCAAAGTACAGCAGAGGAGAAGAGGAAAATCAAGCCATGGTGGCTTAAAGACAAAGCTACCAATGTTGAAAAAGTCAAGATTCCAAAAAACTCATCAATGCTCTTGGCTTAGTTTCTAAGCACTCTAAATGCTTATAAATAGGCTATAGCACTTCAGTAACAAGAGGACACGAATTCAGAAGCATAGCATAGCATATAACACTTGTAATCACTTCAAAAAATTCAAAGGAAAACTCAAATTCGAATTTGTAATTTCTGCTCATTTCAATACAAACTAATCATTCATACACCTTCCTTGAACATCACTGAAACTATCTCAATCAATTACAAGCCTTGAAGCTCACTGAATCGAGCTACACAGGTCAAAAATTGTTCAAACTAAAATCAATTCGTATCTGGCTATTCACACATATTTAACAAGATGTAGACATACTATTGAGTTTGGTTTGAGGTGTAGATCATTTCTGGAGCTTTAATTAAGTTTTAGATGCGTATACACGAAACCACCATTTTAGGGTTCTTCACCCCAAAATTAGGGTTTTCCAAATTAGACAAAATTATAGGCTCTGAATAGCACCATTGAGTTCGCATGAACAATACGAACTCAACCATACCATTGCGCCAAGTTTATACTCACGTTTGCTTGTATTCGCTATTATCACCAGGTGTAAAAGATTGGGTTTTTTACACCACCTGCAAATGAACGGTGTAAAAACCCATCTGAAGGTTGAAGATGATGCGTGGCGCCCTCTGATTCGCTGGGAGGCGCGCGCGTGTTTTTTAAACTGACTTGGAATTCAGTGTTTTGCAGGTGTGCCACGTGCTATGGTCCCTCACCATCTGGGCCTTCTGATCCATCCATCAGCTCATCCAACGCTTCAGAATACGCATGCACACCATGCTCCCTCACAAATTACCACACAGGATCAGTATCCTTTATTTCTTTCTATTTTATTTTCTATTTTATTTAATTTCTTTGTTAAATTAATTAAAAATAGTTTTAAAAATCCAAAAAATACACAAAAAATATTTTTAGACTTCTAAAATAATATATTATTTTCTGAAATAAAAAATATTTTATTTTCTTCAAAATTTCAATATTTTGCATAATTAATTAGTATATATTTATATATTTGCTTTTTAATTATTCCAACCAATCAAAAAATCATAAAAAAAATTGTTCTTTGTATTAAATATTGTTTATATATTATAAACTAATTTTGTACATATTTTGAATAATTTTATCTTTAAGTTTTAATTATTTGTATAATTATTTGCATAATTATGTTTTAATTAACTTAAATCAACTTCAAATCAATTTCAAAAAAATCCAAAAAAAATTAGTTTTGTTTTAAAATTAATTGACAAATATTTTGTACATATTTTAAACTTAATTTCTAGGTTTAAATCTATTTTCATCTTTTTTCTTCATTTTAATTTAATTAATCATGCATTAATTATAATTAAAATAAATCATAAAAAGTCCAAAAACATGCCTTTTATTTTTCTTGCAATTTAAATTCCTAGATAAATGTATAGGATGTCAAATTCATGTAAATAGGCTAGTTTACATTTCCTGCACAATCGATGTAATAGCGTAGATTTACTTTCCGCACTTTACATTTCCGCATTTTAATTTCCAGCACATATAAACTGCGTGTATGTCAAAGATAAAATTGAACCGTTAGATCACTAACTTCAAAGATAAATATCTGAATCCAATCACAATCACACTTGCACCTCTTCAGGTAATCCCTTTTACAATCTTTCAAAATCAAAGTCAAATTCTACTGTTTTGAGTACAAAATCGAACCTTGCTTTTATATCCGATGAAAGGATAGATTTTTAAAGGAAATAGGATAAAGACCTTACAACTCAGGGTAGACCTCCTAGTTTGCTTGCTCAAATCAAAACAAACAAAATTCTCATACACTGTTGTTTTTCAAAACAAAACTTCCAAAAGACAATACTTTGTATACATCCAAACACGGGTTATTACAAAGTTAACGTTCTTTTCAAAACATCTTTCGAAAGACAAACAAGCATCTTGTATACATCCACACACGGATCATTACAAAATTCAAATTACAAAGGTATTTGAAACCACATATGAGCAATTTCAGAGCAATTGAAAAGTGATCGAAAAACAAGTGAGCTAAGCAAACTTAAGAGCCCATGGATAACCATGGATACAAAGGGTGCTAACACCTTCCCTTTGTATAACCTACCCCCTTACCCAGAATTTCTTAAAGGTCTTTTTTCTGTTTCTTTTATAAACCTTTCCTTAATTGGATAAAATAAAAGGTCGGTGGCGACTCTGTGAATTTTCAAAAATGCGAAAGCATTAAGCGACAAAAAAGAGTCAGTTCACGTATCTCTACAGATCAGAGGTATGGCCCGGTATTAAAAAAAAATCGGAGGTCCACAGAACTGGCGACTCTGCTGGGGAAATACTTTCAAAAACAAAATGTTTTCAAAAGGGGTTACCTTAAGAGAATAGGTCGATGTTTTCAATTGTTTGACTTGATTGCTTTATTTTTCAAAGGCTTGCTTGGGTATTTTGCTT